>NC_083099.1:87574056-87877698 GCF_949774975.1 Lagenorhynchus albirostris | reverse complement strand
CAAACTGTCTTGAACTTGTTAAAGACACGCAGGAAAACATGGTGATGTTGACCACCACGTACAACTCCTTCCCCGTGTCCCTAACTAATTTACCCTAAGGAGTATTTCCTGGCGTGGTGACACGCTGTAATGCCTGCTTCCCAGGACTGTACTGAGGACATCTCACAGACCTCTTCTCTGATACCCATCTCCACCAGCATGCTGCAGGGCACTCTTCTAACCAGCTGCCTTCCCTCCTTTTTTCCAGTCTCCCGGCTCCTCCCCACTTTGCCTACCCTTTCCCCACATTGTGTGGATTATTTGCAGGCATCACTTCAAAGATGAATCTCATCAGGATCTGCTGAGCTGCATATTTTATACAGTCTCCAGGTTTTTCTTACCAGCTGTGGACATTTTTGCAAACTCTACATTACCACCTAATTGAAACAGCGGCTTGGTTCCATTTCTCTTATTAAAGACAGATTAAGAAAATCAGTTCAATACCTTAGCCATTTTAAAGTCATCGTTAGTCTCATGCTCTTGATTTATAAGCTGGCTTTTTAAAAAAATGCTTCCCTGCAAATCCTTCTCCTGCTTTTCAGCGCCCCCCGCTTGCTGGTGTCACAATACACTTCATTTTGGTTGCTCATTTCATTCCTTTTAGCCTACTTTAACAGTTATGGGTTTTGTTAATTCCCCACTGGGCCTCTTCAAGTACTTTTCTTTTTTCCCCTCACCCGTGAATCTCTTGCAATTTATCATTTGAAGCATCCAGTTGTACATGAACTTGAATGGTGAGAACGAAATGCAATATTTTGAGTTTCATTGGGGGAGTTCTCAAGGGCTCTCTGCTTGTTTTCTCTGTTGCCATTCCCTGGCTCCTTGCCCCCTCCGCCTGCCAGTCCCTGTAGCTAAGACCTCTCAACCACATCTGGAGGCAGAGTCTGGGCTCAATCCCAGCTGTCACCACAAGAATGCGTGGAGTCCCAGCTCTTGCAGATCTCTTTGCCCAGCTTGCACCTTGCATGTGAGCTCTAGAAACTGGCCTCTTGTCTGGACGTCTAGGCCCAAGGATCTGACCTAACTTGTCCAGATTGTCAAATCATCCAGGGTCCCCCTTACCTTTGCTGGTCCTTCCCCGAACCACAGTTAAGAGCTGGGGGTCTGTCTTTGCTTGTTGCAACGCCTTGCTTAAGCCTCACGTTTGAGCTGACAGTGTATTCAGCTTTGCATCCCTGTCGAGGTCAGGGACATCCACCAGGGATCACCCAAGGAACTCCCAATGCCAAGTGCCATCTGCTTGGGCAAGAGCTGCCACTTGGGATGGCACGCTCTGCCTTCCTAGCTGGATGTCCATCCACTGTGTGCTGCTTGACAGGAGGCTGCCCACCAGATGGGTAGGTCTGACCTCTTCCATTTCTAGCAAGCATCTGCATCTGACACCCATGGCTATAAGAGTGTTTAATGACTTCTGCCATTCCAGCATCCTCTCAAGGCTTTCCTCTCAGTAGGAACATCCTTACAAGACAAGTTATTAGACAGTGTTTGTCTCAATACCTTCATATCCTAAGATTCTTTTCTATCATCCAGCACCTCCTTTCCCAGTGTCCAAAGTCCTCCTGCTACAGCAACTCTGACAGGGCTGCCCTTCCTGCTCGGCGCCAAGCTTGAAAACAGCCCCCTTCTCAGCCCTGTCCCTTTTCCCTTTCCTTTCTGCAGCCGGTGCTCTGATGTGTTGATTCCATAAGGCACAGCCTCAGAGACTGGTGAGTTTAACTCTATATTGAGAATATCACTGTTACCACCAAATAGTTCCATTTGTGAGAGTTAAGGACGGCCCTATGGGTAGAACTGCTATAGATGTTGTGAAGAAAGTATGCCATACACAAAATCACGCTTCTTTTTTTCTTAGAAAAATAAAACCTCTTAAAAACTATGAGGTTTGGCTATTTTTCACTCCTTATAGCAATAAAGAACTTTTAAATCATACTATTCAGTATTGGAAACAGGATAATGAAATAATACTCTCATACACTGCTTCTAGGAAAATAAACATACATTTTTCTAAAAAGAAAGCCCATACTCTCTGACTCAATCATTTCCCATTTTGCAATCTACTCTATGGATATAGTAAAACAATCAGACAAAGATGCTTGTATCAAGATGTTTATTAAATTACTATTTGAAAGAGCAAATTGGAAAAAATACAAAAACTCATTAATAAAGTTAATATATAATGGTACATTTATTCTGTGGAACATTATGCTGCCATTGAAATGTTTTCGAAGAATATTTTACAACGTAGGACAATATTAATGATATATTATTGGGTGAAAACAGTAAGATTCAAAATACTATATCCTGTAATCTCAATTACGTCACAGGTGGTAAGGCGTGTAAATGTTTGTGTAGGTGCACATTGTATAAATAACGCTGAGATAAATACATTAAAACATTAACAGCACTCCTTTATGAGGTTAAAATAGATTTTTCTATTTGTTTTTGTGTTTTGTCAGATATTCTACATTTCAGTAAATATGTATTAGTTTTATAGTCTCAAAAACAGCATTGAAAACAGGTAGTTAGGGCTGATTTCAATGTAAACATTTCCAGCAACTGGAGGGGCTGCCGGGATCACCCTCCGCGTCGAGAGGAGGGTCATTCAAGCAGAACAGTGATGTGCATGTCAGTGAGTTTGCCTGTCATGTTGCTTGAGAAATTACATCCTTTCAGCTTCTTAGCTGACGTGTGGAATTCATATTTTCTCGTGTTCAAGAGGAACAATTGGGCTTCCCTGGTGGCGCAGTGGTTGAGGGTCCGCCTGCCGATGCGGGGGACGCGGGTTCGTACCCCGGTTTGGGGAGGATCCCACATGCCGTGGAGTGGCTGGGCCCGTGAGCCATGGCCGCTGGGCCTGCGGTCCAGAGCCTGTGCTCCGCAGCGGGAGAGGCCACAGCAGCGAGAGGCCCGCGTAATGCAAAAGAAAAAAAAAGAAAAGAAAAGAGGAACAATTAAGGGGTGGAGCATGACAATCATAATGGTATAAATTTGTGTTTGTTGAGATGAACCCCATGCGGCAAAAATGCAGGAACTTAAACTTACCGTCGTGTCCTGGTGATTCGTGCCGGAGTCACAGAAAGGAGAGTGCAGGTTTGGCCTACGTGCTGGGCCCTCCCCAGGTGCAAAATGTCTGGCAGGCGCTCTGGAGACGTTCGCTAAAGGAAATGCCAATAAACTCAGAACATATACAGGAAGATTGAAAGCAATTTTGAACTCCTAGTACAATGGGTGTCTTCTATTTAAAAAAAAAAAAAATTTTTTTTTTTCTTTTTTCCCTGAAACAAACTTTGAGTAGCTTCCTAGAAAAACTGCCCCAAGTCTTTTGCTTGAGGAGGGAGAGGATGGATAGCCGGGTGGAGTCAGGCACACAGTGAGGAGGGACGCAAACCTCAGCCGCCTGCCTGGTCTGGTCCCACATGTGGCTGTGTCTTTTTAGGCCACAGAGCAGCTGTAGTGTAAAAGGCTGCTTCACCACCTTCCTCCCTGTTCCAGCAGACCTGATCTGGGTGGCAGGCCTTGCAGGTGGTCTTCGTGACTCCTTGTCTTGCCTTCCCAGGTTCCAGTGGGCGGGGCACGGCTCTGACCCCGCCGTCCTGCACTGCCTTGGCTTGGGCTCAGCCGTACTCCTTTTACCGTGTCACCAAGTCGCCCAGCTCTGGCTTATGCATTCCTTACTATCAAGGCTATATTTTCCTAACCTCAAACCAGAATATGTGGGATAAGGACACTTTTCCCCGATTTGTCTTGGAAAAGTCTTTTCAACATAAAAATTAGATCATATTTAGTTATAGTTAGCAAAATGCCTCTTTTGAGGAAAAAAATGCATGAAATTGAGCTGTCCCAGCACATTTGGTTCTTATGGTCACTGTACTTCTGGCTGACCGTTCTGAAGACGCCCTGGAGAAGCAGCAGGGTCTTCCTCAGCCTCCCTTCCAGCCCAGGTCAGGCTACTCCAGCCTAAATGGGACGCAGCCCTTTCTTCTTGCTGACGCTCCTGTCCCATGAGAATTTTGTGCACAATTACTTGGCCGCCTATGAACTAAGAGGCTAGCAGTTTGCAGCCATCGCCAAACATTTCTAAAGGAGCTTTAGTATTTTCACTGCTAAGTTTTTAAAACAGTCTCTACATCTGATAAGCAATAAAAAAAATTAGATCTGTCCTCTCTTATTTTGCATAGTTTCATTTTTCCAAAGGTCAACGAGAGACAAACAATTTATCTCAAATTGCAAATTATTTGCCCCAAATCTGAATAATCAGTTCTGATGGGAGCATAGCCAGGGAGGGAGGAACTTCAGGGGGCTTTTCACAGCCCCTAGAACCACACTGGGTGGGTGAGCGCTCCTTCTGTATAAGGTCGGATTTACTGCCAAGATAGCTCTTTTTCACTGAAGTGGGAACTATCTCTCAGAAGTTCTGGGAGGGTTCCAATGCCCCATGGATCTTGTGATGTGACTCAGGATCTGAATTGGGATGAGAGTGCAGGATTTTTTTCTTAGGGAAGAAAGAGAAAAATCTCAGGATGTTCTTTTAAGGATAGTCCCCTGTCTTGGCCCCCTTAGTTTAGAAGATAGCCAAACTGAATGAGATGAAGTACCACTTCTGCCCTCTCTGGCTAATGCTGACTTTGAATCTTTGGCTGATCAGTAAAGAACAGAATTGTCACCACCATCTCAGGGCTTCAGGGTGCAGCCTGGCAGCTGCCTTTCGTGCCATGGCTGTGGAGAAAACCTGTGTTCCCAGCCTGGGGCGCCATCTTACCCTGGTCGAAGAGAAGCAGAGCGTAAGAGTATTCAGGAAGAGTGCAAATCCGTCACCCCAATGTCAATTCACCCAAAAGATCTGTCCTACCCTTGGAGAACAGCAGTGGCACCTTTCTCTCTGAAAAGGAGACCATTGCTATTATTCTGGTTTAAGGTTTTTATTTAATATAATTAAATATGCTGTTTTATAAAAATGGAAAGCAAAAAGGAAGTTTTTTTTTCAAGCTATTGTGATAGAATTGCCTTGAAATATATTAATGGACTCATCATTGAAGAAGAGGAGGGAGTAAGGATGTCTTAGTCGCATTTGTATTATTCAGTTCTTTCCTATAGAGATTTAGATAAACTTGTTTCTTTCTCCCTAATCATCTCCATGAGTGGAAAAGGATTTCTTCACAGAATTTTAATGCAGGAAGGAACCCTAGAGAATGTCAAGCCTGAGGGTAGATTTACCAGAAGAAAAAAACCAAGAAACTTTTATTCAGATATTCAAAAGAAACTTCGAGCTGGCTTCCCCTCCTGGGAGAGACTTATAAAGGTCATTGATCCCAGATTTGAAGTATAATGTTATCCAGGAAGACTTGATGAGGCAGGAAGGAAGAGAGCCAGATTTACCCAGGTATTTTTTTTAAGAAATTTATTTATTTATGTATTTATTTTATTTTTGGCTGCACTGGGTATTCACTGCTGCACGCCAGCTTTCTCTAGTTGAGGCGAGCAGGGGCTACCCTTTGTTGCGGTGTGCACGCTTCTCATTGCGTTGGCTTCCCTTGTTGCGGAGCACGGGCTCTAGGCATGCAGGCTTCATTAGTTGTGGCACGTGGGCTCAGTTGTTGTGGCTCGCAGTCTCAGTTGTTGTGGAGCACGGGCTTAGTTGCTCCGCGGCATGTGGGATCTTCCTGGACCGGGGCTCGAACCCGTGTCCCCTGCATTGGCAGGCAGATTCTTAACCAGTGCGCCACCAGGGAAGTCCCTTACCCAGGTATTTTTATTTTATTTTATTATTTTATTTTATTTTATTTTACTTTTTCCTTTGTGGTACGTGGGCCTCTCACTGTTGTGGCCTCTCACTGTTGTGGCCTCTCCCGTTGCGGAGCACAGGCTCCGGACACGCAGGCTCAGCGGCCATGGCTCACGGACCCAGCCGCTCCGCGGCATGTGGGATCCTCCCGGACCGGGGCACGAACCTGTGTCCCCCGCATCGGCAGGCAGACTCTCAACCAATGCGCCACCAGGGAAGCCCAACCCAGGTATTTTTAATATAAAACAATGGAAAATATTAGTTTTATTAAATAACCAAGAGAAAAAAATGGTCTTTGAAAGTAATAAATGCAAGCCATGAAATATGTTTTCAAGCAACCCATGGTAATAATAATACTGACAGTTAACCCTTATCTAGCCCTTGCCAGGTGCCAGATATTGCGCTGCGTGCTTTATGTTAACTCATTTAGTCCTTAGGACGTAGGTGTTCTATTACCATCCACACTTTACAGATGAGGACTCTGCAGAATAGAGAGATGAAATAACTTGTCCAAGGTTTTTTAAGTAGAAAGTGCTACAGCTGGTGCTCATAGCTTGGCAGTCTGGCGTCAGCATCTGCACTCTTCAGCACTTACACGCACTGCCTTGAATTGACGGGCACTCTGTTATGGAGAAAATCTCAGTAAAGGACTAGAACAAGCATTTATTGAGGCCCTACTCAATTATTGAGCCAATTCTCACAACAACTCAAGGCAATCTGTTACCCAAGAAAATCTCAATAAAAGACTTTGGTGAGAATTTATTCAACACCTATTGTGTGCCAGTTATTGGGTCAATTCTCATAAAATTTGAGGGTAGTTTTCCTTATTCCTGTTTTACAAATGAGGAAACAGATTTAGAGAGGTGAAATAACTTGCCCAAATTACTGCTGGCCAAGAAAGAGTGGACATGTGAAAAGGTGTCTGTTTGATTTCAAATTTGTGTCCCTTCTACTAAGAAGCACAGGCAATATCTAAATTTGTTTTGTTCTCAGATTTTTAGTTTTAAAAATACATAATTGTGTACAAAAATGAAACAGACCCACAGACAAAGAAAACAAACTTATGGTTACCAAAGGGGAAAGGGGGGGTAGGGTTAAATTAGGAGTTTGGAATTAACACATACATATTACTATATATATAAAATAGGTAGCCAACAAGGACCTACTGTATTGTATAGGGAACTCTACTCAATATCATGTAATAACCTATAATGGAAAAGAATCTAAAAAAGAGCATAAAACTGAATCACTTTGCTGTACACCTGAAACTAACACAATATTGTAAATTAACTATACTTCAATAAAAAAAGACAAACTTTACAAAAGAAAACAAAAAAATACATAATTATTAAATTTACCAGACTGCCCTGGTGGTACAGTGGTTAAGAATCCACCTGCCCCTGGTAGTGGGAATGTAAATTGATACAGTCACTATGGAGAACAGTATGGAGGTTCCTTAAAAACCTAAAAGTAGAACTACCATATGACCCAGCAATCCCACTACTAGGCGTATACCCTGAGAAAACCATAATTCAAAAACAGTCATGTACCACAATGTTCATTGCAGCTTTATTTACAATAGCCGGGACATGGAAGCAACCTAAGTGTCCAGCGACAGATGAATGGATAAAGAAGATGTGACACATATATACAATGGAATATTACTCAGCAATAAAAAGGAATGAAATTGAGTTATTTTTAGTGAGGTGGATGGACCTAGAGTCTGTCACACAGAGTGAAGTCAGAAAGAGGAAAACAAATACCATATGCTAACACATATATATGGAATCTAAAAAAAAAAAAAAAAACCATTCTGAAGAGCCTAGGGGCAGGACAGGAATAAAGACGCAGACATAGAGAATGGACTTGAGGACATGGGGAGGGGGAAGGGTAAGCTGGGACGAAGTGAGAGAGTGGCATGGACATATATACACTACCAAATGTAAAATAGATAGCTAGTGGGAAGCAGCCGCATAGCACAGGGAGATCAGCTCAGTGCTTTGTGACCACCTAGAGGGGTGGGATAGGGAGATTGGGAGGGAGACGCAAGAGGGAGGGGATATGGGGATGTATGTATCTGTGTAGCTGATTCACTTTGTTATACAGCAGAAACTAACACACCACTGTAAAGCAATTATACTCCAATAAAGATGTTAAAAAAAAAAAAATCTGGGCTTCCCTGGTAGCGCAGTGGTTGAGAGTCCGCCTGCCGATGCAGGGGACGCTGATTCGTGCCCTGGTCCGAGAAGATCCCATATGCCACGGAGTGGGTAGGCCTGTGAGCCATGGCCGCTGAGCCTGCGTGTCCGGAGCCTGTGCTCCACAACGGGAGAGGCCACAACAGTGAGAGGCCTGCGTACCGCAAAAAAAAAAAAAAAAAAAAAGAATCTGCCTGCCAATTCAGGGTACACGGGTTCGAGCCCTGGTCCAGGAAGATCCCACATGCCGTGGAGCAACTAAGTCCATGTGCCACAACTACTGAGCCTGCGTGCCATAACTACAGAAGCCTGTGAGCCTAGAGCCCATGCTCTGCAACAAGAGAAGCCACTGCAATGAGAAGCCCGTGCACTGCAAAGAAGAGTAGCCTCCGCTTGCTGCAACTAAAGTCCACACGCAGCAATGAAGACCCAATGCAGCCAATAAATAAATAAATAAATTTACCAGATGAAATTTTTATTGAACAATATAACAATAGTCAGTTAACACAAACTACTCTGTTTCAACCTACGATCGTAAGCACCTCTGCTTTGAAAGCAATAGCATGAAAAACAGCTGAAAGGATAAACAGTGCAATTCACATTCCCAAGATAATACCTGGTCATATCATACAAGCACCAGAGACACACATATAATTGTCCACCCTAACCTGAAGGACCTTCTAGGAAGAGAGATTTTAAAAATAGAGCCCAGAGCCTGCTGTTTCAAATCAGCCCTTTGCCACTCTACTCTGATTAAGGCTTCTTGCTTGACCAGGGAGGAGCAGAAACTGAATTACAGACTTTAGCCTTCTCTGAAGGCCCCTCTTATGCCAAAAAGCAGCTGATTTATCCTTTAGATCTGTGTACTAAATGAATTCACCCAGATAAACAGATGGCCTGACCAGAGTGGCATTTCACAGCAACATGTGTTTGTTTGAATAACATGGTCATAAACCTTTCACTCTGGGTCTAAAATTAAATTGTGGCTTTTGGATGTTACCTGGGGTAACTCAGGAGAGAGCACTCAAATGTCAAATTTATGGTTTAGTTTCTTCAGTAAGTTCTAAATAATTTTTATAGTCATTTATAAGAAGAACTTAAAACATGTATACATTTTGTGTACATGTGTGTGGTGGTGGGGTATTGTACATAAAGATCCAAACTCTGTGAGTCTGCGTACAGCTAAACAGACAGATTCATGCATGGGTTTGTGCCTTATCAGATGAAAAATATACTTCACTGCCATTTTGAGCCTGAAGTTTTACTTTCCAATGTAACAGCAGGCCAAGACTCTGGGATCTACTCTGCTGTAAAATTACTGATTGTCTCTGTATAATAAAAAATTAAAAGAAAGATGAAGAAAGAAACCTTCAGTTTGTACAGCAATTCTGCCCTAAATGACAATCTGATGTTACTCTTTTTTTTTTTTTTTTTTTTTTTTTTTTTACTGTACGCGGGCCTCTCACTGTTGTGGCCTCTCCCGTTGCGGAGCACAGGCTCTGGACACGCAGGCTCAGCGGCCATGGCTCACGGGCCCAGCTGCTCCGGGGCACGAACCCGTGTCCCCTGCATCAGCAGGCGGACTCTCAACCACTGCACCACCAGGGAAGCCCTGATGTTACTCTTAACATCCTCTCAGAAGAGCCAAGGATGGTGTAGGCAGGATGACATATTTATCAAAGGTGGAATAGGATGCATAAGAGAGGAAACTGAGTCTGCAATGCAGTTCTGTACTGTTTTCTTCTCATATTTCATATTAACAGAGAATAACTGACTGATATTTTTGTCATACTAGAGTTATGTACTATTAGTTGAGATACTCTAATAAACCCCATCCTATTCTGTGTGTTTATCCAACTACTACCCACGAGAATACAAGAAACGGCCATTATTGTTTTAATGGTGTGATGACATTATGGAGATTATTTTTTCATTTCTATTCACTATTATGTTATACTTTTTAAATAAAATTTTATTTTGAGATAATTATAGTTTCACATGTAGTCAGAAGAAACAATGAGGGTTCCCTGTATATCTTTCACCTAGTTTCCCCTAATAATAAAATCTTGAAAAAACTAGAGTAAAATGTCACAAACAAGAAATTGACATTGATACAATTCATGAGCCGTATTCAGATTTCACCACTTTTACATGCACTCATTTTTGTGCGTGTGTGTGTGTGTGTGTGTGTGTGTATTTAGCTCTACATCATTTTATTGCATGTATAGATTCATATGACAACCACTATGGTCAAGATACAAAACAATTCCAGCATAAGGATCTCTCTACTATCTTTTTATAGCCACAGCCATCTCCCTCCCTTTTCCCACTCACTAACCCCTCATAATCACTGATCTATTCTCTATCTCTATAGTTTTGTCATTCCAAGAATGCTATATAAATGGAATTGAATCATATAGTATCTAACATTTTGAGATTGGCTTTTAAACTCAGCATAATTCCCTTGAGATCTCTTCAAGTTGTATTTCATGGTGTAGATGTACTACACTTTTTTAAGTCATTCATTCCATTGAAGGGAAAATGGTTAGGCAAACTGGGTTTTTGTTTTTGTTTTCTTCCAGTTTGGGGCTATTATGAATAAAGCTGCTATGAACATGCATGTACAGTCTTTTGGGTGAACATAAGTTTTCATTTTTCTGGGATAAATGCCCAAGAGTGCAATTGCTGGGTTTTATGGTAAGCACATACTTAGTTTTGTAAGAGACCTCCATACTCTTTCCAGATTGGCTAGACCATTTTACATTCCAACCAGCAGTATGTTAGATTGTTCTTATCATAATAAAATGACATTCCACACATCTTTGATAGCCCAGATCAAGTTCTCAGTGACATCTTCCCTCCCTCATCATTTTTATCTATGCTTACCTCTCTCTATCTTACTGCTCATTAAGATTTGTAGTCTTCCAATTTTTAAATATTCCTCCTCTTTCCAACTACACTGAAAACTGAGTCCTAGGATTGCTGTTTTCCTTTGGCATTTCCCTTGCTGAGCTTGGTACAATAATTAGTAATCAGAAAATAGGTTTCTGAATGTTTAAAATCTTTTATTTTAAATTAATTAATTTTTGGCTGTGTTGGGTCTTCGTTGCTGCATGCGGGCTTTCTCTAGTTGCAGTGAGCTACCCTTCGCTGCGGTGCGCAGGCTTCTCATCGTGGTAGCTTCCCTTGTTGTGGAGCACGGGCTTTAGGCGTACGGGCTCTAGGCGTACGGGCTTCAGTAGCTATGGCACGCGGGCTCAGTAGTTGTGGCACATGGGCTTAGTTGCTCCACGGCATGTGGGATCTTCCCGGACCAGGGCTCAAACCTGTGTCCCCTGCATTGGCTGGCGGATTCTTAACCACTGAGCCACCAGGGAAGCCCTTAAGTCTTTCAAGTTGAATAGATAAAAAGTAATATGAATCAATGAAATGTGTTGTAGTTTTCAAAAAATGACCAACTTTGTTTTCAGAAGTGAAATTATCACACTTAGGTAAATTCTAGAACCATTGTTATTAAGCAACTTACTACAGATACAGCAAATATGTGCTTATTCTATTTTGTTCCCAAAATAACCTTGATACTTTCTCTATGAAGACGTTAAACCATTACAGAAATATCAAAATACTGTATCAGATTTTTAATTAGAATGGCTTAAATTACTGGTTTTCATTGCCTCTCTCTGGGTGTTTCTTGCCTAGCCATCCTGGCATTAGTTGACGTAAGAGCAATGATATGCTGGTAAATGTTTAACAGCAAGCTGTCTAGAAGGAAAAAAAAATGCCATGATGTATAGCCTTTGACAATTTCCATGATGTAAAGACTCTGATCACGGCCAATTTCAAGCTACCATTTTGACATCACCAAATGCAGATTCAGGAAGAGATGCTTACAATAGGCTCTAGTGAGCCAGTATGAGCTAGCTCCAGCACACCAGTGCTAGGGATATATTACATTTAATTCGGAAAATGTTTTACTATATATCAAATTCAAATGAGTCATCTGCACATGGGAGTTTTTCGGTGACTTAAATCTCCAAAACCTATTTTCTCACCAGTAACCTCCAATGTTTAATGCTTTCCTGGATTTAGCCTACTCTTCCCCCAGCTAACATCTGTGCATCCTTTTTGTCGTGCTCAGATGCCTCTTTCTTAGTTTCCATGGACCAGCAGCCTCCATCCCGCCACACCCAACTTATCACAGGACCACATGTTGTATTTTCTCACCACAGTCCTGACTTTCCCTTCAGAGTACGACATACAACTTATGAATATACGTTTCTTTTTGTTCCTCTTTGCCTGTTCTAGACTGGACACCATGTGAAGGCAGGGACTGGGTCTATTTTGCCCCCTCTAGCCCCAGCAGCCCGATGAATGAATGGATAAATTCACCTCCTTCTGCACTGGGGTGGCCCTTCCTCTCTCACTTGGCCCATGAGCTTTTCAGTCTGTTAAGATATCACAGGGGAAAAGAAGCTATTGCCTTTCCAGCCATCCTCATCTGTTAGAGGAGGTCACGGAGAGGACGTGACTGTTGGCTGATCCACGAGCTGGACCAGGGCAGTCGGAGGCCGCTCACCCCCGCCCCTGTCCTTGGAATGTACATTCTGCCCACCTTTTCCCACAGCTGGAGCCGTTTTCAAGGATGCAGCTTTGAGAGAGCAAGGTGGCGTTGAGACCATCTGGATGGTAGGTGTGACTGAACCCAGGTAAGGCCTTTGTGTAAACGTTTAAGAGTCTGGCCAGGGATGCAGAGATCTCCTCCGTGTACGAGCGCCAGTTTCAGATTTCACCCGGGGGGAGACTTGCAAGGTTCCTAATCATCATCATCCCAAGTCGTACTCACATCAGCAAAACACTGTGCACTATCACCATTGGTTGGTGCAGAGGCTGTTACGGAGCAAAGCGCCCCTTGCCCAAAGACACATGGAGGCCAGATACTGTGGAGGCCTTCCGCGAAAAGAAAAAGCTTTATTTCAGGGCGGTCAAGCAAGGAGACAGGAGGCAAGGCTCAACTCTGTCTCCCCATGGCAGAGTGATGTGGCTATTTAAGAGTCAGGGTTGTGGGACGAGGAAGAAAAAGGATGAGAGAGGCTGGTTCCAAAGTTTATTGACTAGCTGAACTCCTAACGCGCAGGCGCAATCAGGTTCCCTTAACGCGCAGGCGCAATCACAGGAGACCTGTGATTCAGGTCTCCGTGAGTCGCGTGTACGAGTTTTAGGCGAGCGGGTATGAAACAGGTGGGGAAAATTTGGATTGTGTTGTCAAAAAGGTTACCCATTGGACAAGCAAGCTTATTCTAAGCAGACTCTGATCGGCCACATAGGTTCAATCCAGTTTTAGCCAGTTTTGTTGCGTTGTAAGCGGAGAGGTTTTTTTTTTTTTTTTGCGGTACGCGGGCCTCTCACTGTTGTGGCCTCTCCCGTTGCGGAGTGCGCAGGCTCAGCGGCCATGGCTCACGGGCCCAGCCGCTCCGCGGCATGTGGGATCCTCCCGGACCGGGGCACAAACCCGTGTTCCCTGCGTCGGCAGGCGGACGGACTCTCAGCCACTGCGCCACCAGGGAAGCCCCGGAGAGGTTTTTAACAAGCTGTTGCCTTATCTGCTGTTGTGTAAGACAAGCTCAAGAAATTCTGTTAGTCATCGGTTTCTGTTAACCCTGTGGGGCACGTCTCAAGGTAGGGGGAATTTATTTCTTTCATCAACATTTACCAACTTTTTTCTTTTCCTCTTTTTTTTTTTTTTTTTTTTGCGGTACGCGGGCCTCTCAGTGTTGTGGCTTCTCCCGTTGCGGAGCACAGGCTCCGGACGCGCAGGCTCAGTAGCCATGCTCTTCAACTGGTTCATTCGGCCGTGCAAATGTTCTCACCACCCCATTACCCCCTTGCACTCTCTCTCTCTCTCTCTCTCTCTCTCTCTCTCTCGTCTTTATTAACAATCATGTATGATTGTTTTATCATTATAGAGGTAAAGGGGCATTAAATGGTTCTGTTTCTTTCTTCGTTTTTGTATCACTTGCAGAAATTGCAAAGCTAGAAAGATTTTCTTTGCTCTGTTTTCTCTCTTCCCACACTAGCTCTCTGAAAGCATGTTTTTGTTTTTTATTGTATATTCTATCATCTGGGACCTAGAACAGTGCCTGCCACACAGTAGGCATTCAGAACACATATGTTGAATGAGTGAATTTATTTCTGAATCATTTACATAATTTAGGAGAGTATGCAGTTCATTCTAGAAAGAAGCCTGAGGACAGATGTTTTATACAAGAATGATATTTAAATATTTTAAAAAGTAAACCAATCTGTAAATAGATAACTATTAGTTATAATTAATTTAGCAACTAAATAAATACTTGAAATGAAAAAACTGTAAAGTTAACAAAAAAATTCGGTATGTTATGGGTTGATCTTTGTCTTGTCCTATAACACCTCTCAGGCTCTGGGTTTTGAAAGTACCAATTTCCTGAATTAACAGCTAGTTGATTTTTGTCTCAAAGATAATATTTTACATGTATGTGGCACTTTAGAGATTACAAAGCTGTTTCTTATATTGTCACACTTGATTATTATTCAAACTAAATGGAGAATTTCCCATGCTTTTAAGTCAGACTGTATGCTGTTGGATATAAAAGAAATAAATACTGTGTCAGAATATGCTAGTTAACTTGGAAGATCTGTTTCTCTTTCCTTAGAAATAAGAACACTGCTTTTACACAGGGCACAGATCAGACATCTAAGAATCTATTTTTCTCAGCTCCCTTACAGCGCACTGTGAATATGTGGCTAAGTTTTTATCAATGAGATTTAAGTGACATTGTGAACAATTCCTCCCTTAAATGGAGAAGACATGCTCTTCTTCATCCTTTCCTACATCCAAATACCTGAAATGCATTTGTGATCGCTGGAGCTTTTTCAGTCATTTTAGACCAAGAGGGAAAAGGCCACAACCATGTCCATCTTATCCCCCGTTGTATTTTCTACACTTAGCACAAGACATAGCATATAGTAGCTATAAAATTTAATATTTACCAAATAAATGAATAAACATAATTTCCTTGATTATATTCTTTCCTGCCTTTATTTTCTTCTTGGAGAAGCTTTGGCCAGCTATATTCTAAGGAAGTAGTTATAATACTAGAGGTATTAAAGGTCCACGTTTGCACAGTCCTATGCCATGCCATAGATCATTTTTAGCCATTTACACAATTAACTAGGTTTTTTTAAAGCTATAGAATTATTTTGAAGTCCCCATTGTAGTTCTTGGGAGAGTTACTGCATATAAGGCTTTACCATGACATAAGGAGCTTGTGCAAGAGAATTTATATCAGCTAAGAGATCTATAAGGTTAGGACTAGATTCTCACAAATCTCCAACAGTTTCAATAAGATAAGTTGGGGAAAGTATGCAGGTGACCTAAGGAGACATTAAGTACAGTTGGAGCCAGAAGGTAAAGGAAGATTAATCTCTGGAGGGAACTGAGGTCTGCATTGGCGTGTGATTCAGGGTGGGCTTCTGTGTCCTGGGCTATTGCATATGCAGTAGCTTTTACCCTTAGAGTTCTTACAGGTGTCATTCCGTCACTGGTAATTCCTGTGATTCTATGACTAACTTTACTTAAAAACTACATTTTGATAGTAGCTGTCTCTGGTTGTCATTACATTATTGTTTTAAGATGTAAACTATATTAAAGCTTTTGGGAACAGATATCAATACATTATATGGTTATTATATTTCCAAATGATCATTTAGAATATCCTAAACTTACAAACTTCCAAAATTCCTTTAAAAATTGCTTGGTTAGTGTAGTATCAAAAAGATCTGAAGGCAATATTTATACAAAGTAGTAGCATATCTTTCCTACCTTACTGGTTTGAAAGATAAGAGTTCAGCGACGTGCCGTAAATTGCTTAAAACATTATACATACCCAGTCTTACTGGATCCCAGGTGGACTCATTGCCTCATCTTTATGAAGGATGGATTTTTTTGACATGTGTTTAATGGTGGTATTTTTTGTAGTAGCTAATGCTGAGATTTCAGGAGAGAAATTTGGTGCTGGAAATATATTTACTATACTTCTGGCACATAAACCAAAAGCTATTAGACTTTAATGTTTTTTTTCCCTAAACTTTTTATAGCCTTTCATTTTTAATCGCTGCCAATCTGCTGATTTTATTTTAAGTAGATACTTCAAGACTGTGCTTTGTCAAAACAGACAGATGTATCATTAAATTCCCTCCCAAATTACACATTAGGCAATGTCTTTGTGTCTTTGTTCATGTGCTACTGAGGTATTTGAATTTGTTATAATCTGGAGAAGAAAGAAGGCCAGAGAGGTGATTGACAGAGCACAGAGCTCTGTAATTTAAAATTGATTGTTCTGATTGCAGATGACTTTGTGAAATGCATATTAGCCAAAGTGGGGGTGATAACAGCTTTATGTGCTCATGTTGGCGGGTCACTGTGGCACTGTTTTGCTGCAAGAGGCTAGTGGAAGAGTCCACACCAGAAGTCTCTGGAGTTGCTTTCCTGTCTATTAATCATCTCTTGATAGAAACGGGTGAGGGATAATTTGGGTAATTCTCAAATGTGCCTTTTCAATTGGGTTATGTAGTAACTTCCTGTTAGTGCTGTAACAAATTACCATAAACAAAGAGGTTTAAAACAACACAAAATTTAGTTTCTTACAGTTCTGGAAGTCAGAGTCTGAAGTGGGTCTTACTGGGCTAAAAGTAAGGTGTCAGTAGAGCTGCATTCCCTATGGAGGCTTTAGGGAAGAATTTGTTTCCTTGCCTTTTCTGGTTTCTAAAGGCTGTTTGCCTTCCTTGGCTTGTGGCCCTTTCTCCATCTTCAAAGCCAGCAGTGTAGCATCTTCAAACTTTCTCTTACTCTGACCTTCCTGCCTTGTGATCACATTGAACCCACAAGAAAACACAGAATTATCTCCCCATCACAAGGTCCTTAAGTTCATCACATCTGTAAAGTCCTTTTTGCTATGTAAGGAGACATTTTCACAAGTCCCAGGGATTAGAACATAGACATCTTTACAGAGGCCATTATTCTGCCTTCCACAGATTATTTAAATCTAATAATGCATATTAAGGGACTTCTGTATGTAAGCCCCTTTTCTAAAGCTGAGAGCCCATGATAGATTTCCATAGTTGTTCCTGGACCACACTGTCTGGAAAGCCATCTTTTTACCAAATGAGTCTAGTTAATGGTTTTAGTAAAGGAAAAGAAGTAGAGATTATCTTGAGAAGAGGGGCATACCTTCCAATAAGGGGAGCATCTAAGTAAATTGAAGCTCCATGAGAACGACATGCATATCGTTGCCCATTGCCCCCACCCCATGATACACAGGACAGCGATACCACATCCTTGTTTTCAGTGACCTTTTTTTTTTCTCATCCCATGAAGAAAATTTGAATCCATAATCTCAGAATTGGGTGAGAAAATGTTCCGTGAAAGGATATCTGGTATACCATGGTTATCATGTTTACGGTTCACCTGCGTCAAAGATTGAGGTTAAAAAGACAATTTGGTGATCTTCAGATAAAGCATCTCTAGATGGGAAAATATGAAAACTAGCACTGGAAGCCCTCATAATGGGGATGATGGAAAAATTCCATCAACTCTGGCAGCTGCTGTGTTCTGAGAATGTTGTGGTTTACCGAGTTGTGTGAAATGACTGTGCCTCTCAGAGTAAACAAAGCTACTGAGGAGAATCTAGCTGGTTCGAATGACAGAACGACAGAAGAAATGCAAGCCCTGCATTTTATGTGCAGCCTGTCATTGGAGAAGCCTTTGCATTGTTATTAGCAAGCTGTACTAAATCCTGAAAACGTGCTGTTTCTAAAACTGTCCCCACTTTGGGGACTAAATGTTCTTTCTGTTCCTTTTACTGCCTCCAGCTACATTTAAACGTCCCTTTAGTACCTGAAGTTTGTCATGTGTTGGCCACTTCGGTTTTTGCTGAGCTGAGCAATACTCTGTTGGGTTTTGGAGGCTCCTCAATCATTTGCTTGCTGGAGCGCCCTTGTGGCCACTGAATGAGGTTTTCTCTTTACCCACCAGGAAAAGATAGACATTTTTACATTTCTTTCCAGTTTCTTGGGACCTTAAACCCAAAGATGGATCTGTGCGGGCCTCCCTGTGCGTTGCCATCACCAGAGTCATCTTAACTTTCTCTCTGGGGACAGAGTCAGATACCTGATGCCAACATGGGGGGCAGACAGGAGTCGATGTTCTACTTTTAAGGTAGTTTTGTCTCTGCTTTTTCTTTTCTCATGTCAAGTTAAGAAAAGGAATTGATGTTTATTTTCAGAGCCTCCTTTTTCTCCATGTAAAGTCTTGATCATTAATGTTCAAAACTTTAAAAATTTATTCTTCTACTCTTCCAGCCTTCATTTGTTGACGGTCTACTACATACAAAGTACTGTGCTTAGAACTCATGAGGATTCTATATCTGAGTCCAAAGGATAAGCAGAGAACGGAGAGAATACAGGTTCTCTCTGAGATTCTAGACCTGGGTTTGTTATGATGTCACCAACACGTTGTGACCTTGAGTAAATCCTTTCCTCTTAGGAATTCTGTCTCCTCCTCTGTGAAAGGGGTTGGTGCCGGTTGATCTCCAAGGCCGCGCAGCTGTGTGTTCAGATGAGTGTAAGGCCAGGAGTGCAGCTCTCCTTACCTGCCCTGTTTCCACTAGTGAAGGGGAAATCTTAGGGAAAGGCAGGATGGCAAGATTCCTTCCAAAAGATGACACTTTAAGGGGAACACTCCCTTTCCCATTCCAGGACAAAAACTTTCCCCCTCTTAGTGTATATAATGCCAGGAATCATAGACAAAATCTGTTTAAAGTAAACCCAAGGCAAACAAACAAATAAAATGCTTAGTTATTGCAAAAACAGGATGGTAGCAATTTTTAGAGAATTAACCAACTTGTTTTTAAATTGAAAAGGTAGCCCATACTAAAAAATTTAGAAAATAATAAAAAGCACAGAGGGGAGGGATAAAATTTAGCAATAATCCCACTGTTCAGAGATATTCATTGTTAGCGTTTTAGTGTGCTTCCTTAGAGCCTTACAGTTCTTTGTAGTCCTGACATAGACTGGATGTTTGTGTCCCCCCAAGATTATATGTTGAAGCCTAACCCCAATGTGATGGTATTAGGAGGTAAGGCCTTTGGGAGGTGATTAGGTCATGAGGGCAGAGTTCTCATGAATGAGGTTAGTATCCTTACAAAAGAAAACCCACAGAGCTTCCCCGACCCACTGTGTGAGGACACAGTAAGAGGATAGCCATTTATGAGCTGGGAAGCTGGCCCTCACTAAGCGCCAAGTCTGCCAGTGCCTTCCTCTTGAACTTCCCAGTCTCCAGAATTGTGAGAAGTAAATTCCTATTGTTTTTAAGCCACCCAGTCTATGATTATCTGTTATAGCGACTCAAATGGACGAAGACAAGTCCCAATTAAAATTAAGAATGTGTTCCCTATAATACATCTTTTTCTTTTACATAACACTATATTTTCAATAGCTATAAAATAATATACATCTATTGTTATAATTTTGGAAATTACTTAATAATTATTATTTAATAATTATTAAATTACTTAATAATATAAGGAAGAAAAAATGAACACCTTAAACTTCATCTGAATTCTTAGATAGTGGTGATTTTTTGTCTCTCTCACTTTCTGCTTCATGCTTTATTTTTCTCAAAGATCTCATTTGAGTCTCGGTACTATTCTCAGACAGCATTGTTTCTTTTTAAGCACAGGTAGAACAGCGTGTGATTCCTGCCCTGTGGACACTTCCCTTGGCTGGCACAGTGATTAACCTGGCGTCAATTACACTAAGTGCTATTTAAGGAGGGAGGACATGCAACCTGGAAGTTAAACCATTAGCACTAAATTAAGGCCATTGTGAAACAGTCAAGACATCTTTTAGATACAGATACGCTTTGTTCTCTTTCTGCTGGACACAGAGATTTGGTGATTTCATCCAAGTTAAGCTGAGTTGGTCAGGTGGATATTTGAAGAAACATGGTTACTAGGACCACTTTTCCTTGCAGGAGAAGTGTCTGCTGCTTTGCACTAAGGTGGTGGGTGCCGTGCTGTTCAGGGTTCACAGAGAATTCACTCCCTCCCTGCAAAAACACACTTATGGTGCATACTATTTGTACTCTGTATTAAGCTTTGTGTGTGTGTATGTGTGTATGTATCTGTGTATGAATGTGTGCCCACAAACACAGGTGACAGTTCATAGACACCTAGGCATTTTTAGGTGCAGAAACAAGTTATAAGTAGTATAGAAGGAATTTATAAAGGGATTTGAAGTCAGAATGCTTTTTTTTGGTAGTTTATATGTGCATTAATCTGGCTAATTGTGATTATTTTCTTATATGGAAGGTTTTAATATGTCACACAATTTACAGTAGCCATTTATTATTAGTTTTTGAGGGCCTACCATGTGTCAGGCATCTACTAAGCATTGGAGCTGTAGGAGTGAACAAATAGACAAATTCTCTGCTCTCTCAGAATTTATGGTCCAGTGAATGGAGGCAAAGAAAAAAGCAAACAAATAAATTAAATAGATATTAATAGCTGCTTGGAAGAGACAAAAAAGCAAGGAGAGACAATAAAGCAGGGGCATAGGGAGTATGTATGAATGTTGCTGGGTGTTGGTGCAGAAGGGTTAGAGGGTGGCTATTTTAAATAGTGTCAGGGGGCTTCCCTGGTGGCGCAGTGGTTAAGAATCCACCTGACAATGCAGGGGACAAAGGTTTGAGCCCTGGTCCAGGAAGATCCTACATGCAGCGGAGCAACTAAGCCGGTGTGCCACAACTACTGAGCCTGCTCTTTAGAGCCCGCTAGCCACAACTACTGAAGCCCGCACGCCTAGAGCCTGTGCTCCACAATGAGAAGCCACTGCAATGAGAAGCCCACACACCGCAGCGAAGAGTAGCCCCCACTCGCTGCAACTAGAGAAAGCCTGCGTGCCGTAATGAAGACCCAACGCAGCCAAAAATAAATAAATAAAATAAGTAGTGTCACGGAAGGCCTGACCATATATGGGATGAATCATGCAGATTATAAATGTGAGTGATAAGGAGCCATGTGAGTGGAGACCTGCAGCACATGAGGAAGGGAGTCATGCAGCCATCTGGAGGAGAGTGATGTAGGCAGAAGGATCATCATGTGCAAAGGTCCTGACTCAGATACACGCTTGACGTATTTGAGGAAGAGCAAAGAGGCCTGTATGGCTAGAATAGGGGAAGTGAGGAAAATAATGGTAAGAGGTGAGATCAGAGAGGAATCACGGTTCTCAACTTTAGTAAGCATTTCTCTTAGATGCTGTGTGCATATCATTTCACTCATACTTTGACCCAGTGTGCTTTGATTCCTGGGGGAAATCATACAAGGTAGCGTCCAGCCAAATGGACTGGTGGTCGTTTGCTCTCCTGTTTTGGTAATCTGAGAGGGTGTATTGGTGTATTCATTTTCCATTGCTGCAAAACAAATGACCACAAATTTGGGGGCTTAAAACAATGCCATTTATCACCTATAATTTCTGTGGGTCACAAGTCCAGGCATAGATTAACTGGATCCTTTGCTCATGGTCTCACAAGCCAAATTCAAGGTGTTGACTGGTCTAGGTTCTTATTTGGAGGCTCTGGGGAAGAATCCGATCACGAGCTCATTCAGGTGGCTGGCCACATTCTGTTCCTTGCAGTTGGAGGACTGAGGTCTTTATTTCCTTGCTGACTATCACCCAGTCTCAGTTTCTAGAGTCTGCTGCAGTTCCCTGCCACATGGCACCCTCTGTCTTCAATGCCAGCAATGGAGAATCTTCCTCACATCAGATCCCTCTCGTAGTTCTAATCTCTCACGTCAAGAAGGGCCCAGTCTCTTTTAAGGATTCATCTGATTAAATCAGGCCGGTCAAGGGTAGTCTCCCTATCTTAGAGTCAACTGATTAGGGAATTAATTACACCTGCAAAATCTTTTCATAGCAGCACCTAGATTAGCATTTGATTGAATTACTGGGAGAAGTTGTACGGGTGTACGTACACCAAGGGGCAGGAATACTTTCTACCATCTTAGATTTCTGCCTACCATAGTGGGGAAACCTACAACTAGAATAGACTGTATGTAGGAGAGGAATGTTTGTGGCTAAATGTCCTTAGGCACACTCAGACCCAAGTCATCCACATTTATGTTGGAAATGGGTGAAGTGGGTGAGGTTGAGGAGGAGGGGCATTTTACAGGTGCTGACTTGGAATCACCACTGCTGAAGGTGTGAGGAGTGGGGACAGGAAGCTGGCATTTGTTGAGTTTGATTGTGTGCCCCCTGCTGGAGGGTGTGAACACTGGCATAAATAGGGAAGGGCAAGAGGCGGTAAGGGGTAGGGGCTGCATGGGGAGACTGAAGATTAGGGATCAGAAACACAGAATTATGAGTAGCCTCGACAGTGAGTTTTATCTGCAGGGGCTATCTGGTTCGAGCATATGAGGAAAGTGAAGTTCAAAGAATAACATTTGAGGAGAGGTGTGGCCGGGATACCAGGCCAAGCCTCCTATAGGTCTGCTAATGCTGGTCAAAGTGTGGTCCACGAATTGACAATGTCAGCATCACCTGGGAGCTTCTTAGACATGAAGAATCTTAGGTCCCACCTCAGACTTTCTGAATCAGAATCTGCGTTTTATCAAGATCCCCAGGCAACTCCGTGTGCGTTAAATTTTGAGAAGCACTGCTCTACCCTGTTGGCCCGAGGAGGAGACCTTTTGTCTAGACTTCTCAGTAATCTGGCAAATGTTCTGCAGCCAAGGCAACCCCCGAGTCTCCAATAAACCAGGACAGTTGGTCCTCCAGCCTTCTGTCATCAAAGGCACAGTTAGTTATAACTATAAACACCTGCTAGATGTCACTGCTCTGGCCCTGTGCCACCCTCTCCGGTCCTCCCACTGTCACCCAGGGATTATGTCACTCCTAGAAAGTAATTTGAGATCCTTTGGGCTGATAGAACTTCTTACAAATATCCAGCCAGAATAATGACCATGGCTGTCATAGACTCACTGAGTGCCTGTCGGGGATGAGAACTCGTGAGGCAGGACTCAGTCTGCCCAAGTCAATCTAGCAGAAAGGTTCTCCCTGGGAAGCCAAACGCTCTGAGGGTGGCCCCGTGGGAGCCGGCTGGACTGGCTGGAGCCATCAATCTTGTGAGCTGCTTCTCTAGCTCTTTAGAAATAATGAGTCTGTCCGGTGGAATGTGACTAAATGGCTTGAAGTTATCAAGCTGAGTGCCAGCTGAGGGCCTGTCCCTGCTCAACAAACCTGCCAGCAGCCTCCACTCAAAACCCCTCAACAAGATGAATGGCCAGGCTACTTTGGAACTTCACCGAAGCTCCTCCCTCTTCCAGGATGACATGTCAGGCGTCTGCTATGCTGAGATAATGACAGAAACAGTTGTGGATTAATGGGGGTAGACTGTGGGCCAACTACAGTACTGAGTATTTGACTGTGTCTTCCCTTGGAAGCCTCACAACGGTTCTAGGCAATAGTTTATTTCACAGATGGGGAAACCGGACTTCAAAAAGGAAAATAACTCAGAGAGCAAGTAGCAGGCCCAGCATTCTCACCTGGCTCTTTCTGACCCCCAGTACCTGTTCTTAACATCGCTCTAACCTGGATTTGCCTTCGCGATCCTTTACCCACTGCAGAAACAGTCCACACAGGGGCACATGCTCCGGCAGAGGGGCATCTGCAAGCGTCGCATCAGAGCACAGCCCAGCCCACCGAACCTTAAAAGTTGCTCTCTCCTAGAGGAGGCAATGAATAGGAAATTTATTTCAAAATTGGAAAGATCTATAATCATCTGTGTTCCTAGTACCCGGTCCACAGCTGTGTGCGGGCATGCTACGTTTGGTAAATACAAGAACGATAATATCCAGCATTTTATGATATGTTATAGTTTACTCCCACATACCATCTTCATTTGTCTTCACAATTATCTGTTGTATACATAGAAGAGATATTATTTCTACTGTTAAGGAAACTCAGGCTGAAAAGTGAAACTGGACTTGCCCGAAGTCATACAGCTAAGATACGGGTGAAAAACTCAACCCTGTGTGTCCTGACTCCACGTTCTGTGCTCATTCCATGAGACCACAACTGTGGTGACAAATACAACTACACTTGGCAGCGTGTCCTGATCACAGCTCACTGTCTTGGAGGAAAGTACTACTGGGCGATAGAACCCGTGATAGTTGGCATAATACATGACAGACTCAAGTGGTCTTTGAACCTATGAGTTCTATCTGGATGACAGCATTTAGAGCTTATAAGGTGTGTTCACAGAAATTATCTAGTCATATGCACCCATCTTGTGAGGGACATAGGGCAACACTGAAGCCACTCACCACAGGTGGCTGTCAATCACTTGAAATGTGGCAGCCCAGATTGAGATGTAAATGTAAAATACACACTGAGTTTCAAGGACAGAGTAGGAAAGAAAATGTAGAACATCTCTTTGATAAGTTGTTATATTGACTACATGTTGACATAATTATATTTTGTCTATGTTGGGTTAAATGAAATATAGTGTTAAAATTATTTCCACCTGTTTCTTTTTACTTTTTAATGTGGCTACTAGAAAATGTACAATCACCTCTGCAGCTTGCCTTTACATCTCTTGGACTTGCCTAAAGTCCACAGTAAGGTGATATCACAGTGAAGAGTAGAAGAAGTCCCACAGCCCTCTTTCCAGTTTGAACCCTTAAGAGAGCAGTACCTTTAGTGAGTGATTAACTCTGCACGGCTGAAAATGTGGGACCCTGTGGAGCAGCGCCTCTCAAATTTCATTTGCAGACAGAACACGCGCAGTTCTTGTTAAAATGCACATTCTGGTTCAGTAGGTCTGAGGGTGGGACCTGAGGTTCTTTATTCATAATGAGCTCGCAGGTGATGCTGATGCTGTGGTCCATGCTCCTGCTTTGAAAAGCAAGAACCTCTAGAAGATGAGCAGAAACCACACTTCTGCACAGGGGGCTTTCATTGCTTCTCAAGTCATGCCATGAACACAATACCTGAGGCCAAGAGTACCCTGGTGCTGAACACACCCGTTCAACCTGTGTCAGGCACTGAAGTAGCTGAGGGCAACAAGCTTGTGTATGGATTTCAAATATGTGATGCCCAGAGCCACGGGAGGAGTGAAAGGGGTGTGGTGTGCATTGTGCGTGCGTGTGTAGTTGGGGGGTGGACAGGAGGAGCTTGACCAGGTGAGCTGTTAGAGCCAGGAGTGCCTTTTCAAAATTTGGGTGGTTTGTGTGTTAACAGCCCTTTGAATTCTGCTGTACAATTTTCATGTCTACATAGAGCTAGAAGTTTTTTTTTTTTTTTTAAATGACTATATGATATTTTCCTAAATGAGGCTTTAGGTGAGAAGCTTATTGGGGAAAAGTTTTGGTTGAACCAGACAGCAAATAGAAGCTGTAATAACCTCTCTCATCCTTTTAGTTAAAAATGTTTCTAAAGTCAGGCTGGAATTCCTCTTGTGTTAGTCCTAGTGAAGTTCAGTTAATGAAACTCAGATATTTTCTCTCCTTTGTTTCCCACTGTTTTGTTGGGAATTTTTCTTACAGCCCCTGAGTATTACCTGAGACAGTCTAATTCTCCTTTCCCTTTCCTTTTTTTTCCCCTTTCCTCCCCCGTCCCCTCCTCTCCCTTTCTTATCATTTCCTTGCCATCTCCTTTGGCTTTCAGCTGCTTGTCTCAGGGGCTTGTTTTTGTGCTGGAGGCTTGGACGAGGCTGTCTTAGCGCAGTATCTGTGTGCAGCCCTTAAGACCTGAAGTGCGCTCCTTGGAGCAGAATGCCTCTGTCTTGATGTCTTCCTCAGCGTGGTGGGTCTGGAGTGCAGCTGCGGGAGCGCTCGTGTTCTCGTTGTGCTGGAGCCCCCTCCATGAGGCATTCTCCAGTATGAAGTGGGCATTCTTTCCGGGGAAACCATTTCAGCCAAATTACGTACAACTTTCTCTCTTAGCATTGTTATTGTTATTTTTTAGCCTCTTGCCTCTCCTTAAATCCAACATTATCGTGTAGCCATCTGGGGAACTAAGCCTTTATTTTGCAATTTGCAGAAAATTCTGGTAAGAGCTTGGTGTACAGCTCATAATCACTTTATAACCCAGGTTGTTAGGATGGCAAAAACTGGTGTTTGCAAACCAAAGCCAAGAAGCCAGTAGATTGTATCTGAGGAGTAGTTGGCCAGTGGGAAGTATAGTGCAGGTGGCTTTCGAGAATAGAATGCTGTGCCTGTGTTTTCTCATGCTTTATGTTTTAATAGACTTTATTTTTTAGAGCAGTTTTAGGTCCACAACAATACTGAACAGAAGGTTCTGAGATTTCCATTTACCGCCCTGTATTTACACATACAGAGCCTTCCCCATCATCAACATCCCCCACCAGAGTAGCACGTTTTTGCAATTGATGAACCTACATTGATACATATTTTACTATCCAAAGTCTGGAATTTATCTTAGGTTTCACTCTTGGTGCTGTGTATTCTATGGGTTTGAAAAAATATACACAGATGTGTATCCACCATTATAGTATCGTACAGAATATTTTCACTGCCCTAAAAATCTTCTCTGCTCCGCGTATTCACCCCTCCTTCCCCACAACCCCTGGTAATCCATTGATCTTTTGACCATCTCTGTAGTTTTGCTATTTCCAGATCTCATATAGTTGGAATCATACAGATTATTATTTTCAGATTAGCTTCTTTCGCTTAGTAATAGGCATTTAAGTTTCCTTCGTGTCTTTTTCTGCCTTCATTGGCATTTCTTTTTAATGCCAAATAATATTTCATTGGCTGGATATGTCATAGTTTATCCTTTGACCTACTGTACAGCATCTTGGTGGTTTCCAAGTTTTGGCAATTATGAATAAGGCTGCTATAAACATCTATGTGCAGATTTCGGTGTGGACGTAAGTTTTCAACTCCTTTGGGTAAGTACTAAAGAGTGTGATCGCTGGATCGTGTATGTTTGGTTTTGTAAGAAATGACCAAACTGTCTTCCAAAGTGGCTGTACCGTTTTGCATTCCCATCAGCAGTGAAGGAGAGTTCCTGTCGCTCCACATTCTTGCCAGAATTTGGTCATTGTCAGGATTCTGGATTTTGTCCATTCGAATAGGTGTAGTAGTATCTTCTTATTGTTTTAATTTGAATTTCCCTGATGGCATATGATGTGAAGTTTTCTTTGTTTTCTCCTTAGTATGAAAGCAATACATGCTCGAAACTATCCAGCAGTTTCCCATCTCATTCTATGCTTTTATTACTCAGATGAGGATGTGGCTTGCCGGGGCTTAGTCTGGGTCAAGGACCCAGGGATGTCAATATTTGCGAACATTCTTTAATCAGAAGCATATAGATTGTGTATCAGTCAGGGTTTGGTCAGTAAAACAGAAGCTACCCCAGGTATCTGGAGGAGGAAAAGGTTGAATAAATGGTACTGGAGTCAGCATAATTGGAAGGCCTTAGGTTGGAAGGCTGGGGGTGGGGGGAGGGTAAAGGGAAGCAAGATTTCTGTCTAGAAACCAGGAAGACAGGCTTACAAGAAGCCCTCACTGTGGCTTTAGCTGACCTCCGCATGGGAAAGTGGATGGCTCTAGGGAGGATGCCTGAGAGCCCACGTAAAATCCTTGCCACGTCTGTCATCTGCTGACACGCACCCACGTCCTGGTCTGCGGCTGCCACTTAGAGCTTAACTGGCTCTTCTTCTCTTCTGCCTCAAGGTCTCAAGCAAATGCTTCTCACTGGCTGAATCTAACTGGGTCCACTGGCAAGGGAGCCTGGGAACCGTGGGTCTTGAGCTTCTCATCCCCACAGTACAGAGGAGAGCTTAGAAAGGTTGGAAAGGTGTGCTTTTCAACAACAGTATCCAGTGTGGACTGTGCATTCGTTGATTAGGGAATTCCTGCCAATCATAAGCCGCCTGACATACTGCAACAGCAAATTTTAAAATCTGAACCTAGGGTAGCTAGTGGGTGTCCTGGCTCATGTCACTAGAACCACCCTACAGGCTTCTTCTTTGTCCCACGTAGCATTTCCAAATGTGCCTCTGGAATGCGTGTCTGGGAGCGTGCCAGACACTGGATTCCCTCCTCCTCAGAGTGCAGTGCGTTTGTTTTTCCTCCACTGGAAAACCCAAGAAACTCTTCCCTCCAACCTCTTGCACTATCCCTTTCTCTCAGATGTACCCCCCCCACACGCCTGACAGGTGCTCTGGGAATAACCTTGGCTCCACTTGCTTGCAGGTGTGCCTGCAGCCAATGGGCCAGTGGCCCCAAGCATCCAGGTCTCGGCGTTTCCCTGACCATCCAGACAGGCTGAGATGGGAGGGAAGCAAGGAGTGCTGAGCCGGAGGGAAGCCTTGATAATACTCCACGGAGGTCAGAGCAGGCAGAGTAAGTATTGTCCTGACTTCCGCATTAGAGCAGAAATGAGGCAGAATAGCTTGCCGGTGATGGCGTGGTTGCCGTGGTGCTTGTGACCTCTCCTGGTGAGTCAGCAGCAGCCCTGCCAGGAATAGATCTTTGGACAATGGCTCCTATTTGCTCAGACAGCTTGGAGACTTTGGTCTCAGCTAGTTTGGGACACATCCTGCAAACCAGTGTTCAAAAACGGAACCAGCATCATCTATGAATTGCTCTCAGGCCTGTTTCATTGTCCTATTATATTATGTAATGTTGAAAGGCCTTCAGACAGATACAGTCATATAGTTGGCTGGAGATTGTGAAGGCAGGCCAGTGAAAGGAAGTCTCATGTCCTCCTGGGTCATAGGAACATGAAGATGGTGGCACTCTTGTTAGCCTAGGGTAGTCCAGTAACAGCTCAGAGCATCAGTGCGTCATACTTCTCTTCCAAGAGACAACGTGCTTCTCTTCTCTCCTAGTGACCCCATTAACTTGCACTTCCCCATTTGACATCATGATTGGTCACTGAGAAGTACCCTAAGATACCCAAAGCCATGGTCTTGAATTTTATGTAGGGTGTCAAATTCTTTCTCTCACCACAAAAACTGTAGAGCTCTTTGGATGCGTCTCTTTGTTAGATGTTTGACTCTTCAGAATACTATTCACTGTAAGGAAAACAGAAATTTCACAGGCAAATATGTAATACTCCTTCACACCCCCATCATTGCTAGCAACACAATCTAAGGACTTCACCGAAAAAATGCTCCTTCCATCTGTGGCCTGTTGATTCAGGAACTGACTTCAGTTCCTTTACTGTGTCCCCTTGGAGATTGCAGAATCACTTATTTTATGCTCTGTGCTGTACACCGTTCCTCTCTTGATGTCTGGGGACCCTTCCCTCCACATCGAGGCTGTCCTGCTCCACAAACACCAGCCTCCCTATCTCCTCCACCCGCACCCCACAGACTCCTTCCCTGTGCTTCCAAATAATGCACAAGCCACTTTGATTGGGATGTGATCTTTGAATATCCTGCTAATAGTTATCCTCTATATTTTAACCTCAAGGCTTCTCAACTAAGTGATCTCTGCTTATGAGTGCATTTCCTAACTCTTCCCACTGTTCTTTATTCCTTGAAATCTAGTTTTTGCACTTGCAATTTGCCTAAAACATCATCATTTATTTATTTATTTATTTATTTTTTGAGAGACACACATTTTCACTGTCTATCACAGGATATTCCTTTAGAGCCATTTTAGACTATATGCTCTTAAATAATAATTCTGCATTTCTAAAGAATTCTGTACCGACAGCACTGATTCAGGAGCACAGACACATTTTATTCAAGATAGCTGATGAAAAAGGCTCTATCGTCAGGTAATCCAGCCTGCAACAACTATATGTGTTCAGCTAGCAATATGTTCAGAGTCCACCCCGATGGTATGTTTGAATTCCAACTCCCTGCCCCTCTCAAAAGCCTGGTCTTCATACACTGCCAGCCTGTATTCTCCTTACAGTCTAATGGGACTATGTTTCATTGTCAAACAAATACTACAAACTACATCAGCATTCATTCTTAAACATCTCTATGGGCTACCCTGTTTCCAAACTCAGTACTTTTTCTCTATATCATCTCTGACATATTTGCTCAAGTCAGCTATCCTGATGCTTAGCTATAGCTGCGTAACAAACCAGCCCCAAACTCGATGTAAAACAATCATCAGACATTATTGCTCACACATTTTGCAGGCTGTTAGGGATTTGGCTGATAGCGGATGGATTTGGCTGGTGGCTCTTGCTTCAGGCTGTGGCTGCTGGGGTAGCTCTGCTGCACACTATGGTCAGCCAAGGAGGCTCTTCCCCACATTTCTCCCATCCTCTTCCCATGATCAGTGAGCAAGCTGGGGCATGTTCTTCTCACGGTAATGGCAGAGACACAAGAAGCTGAGTGGAAACATGGAAAACTTCTTAGAGCCTAGGCTTGGAGCTGCCACCTTGTCACATGTTCCCACACAGTGTTGGTCAGAACAGGTCATATGGGTAAACTCAAAGTCTGGGGCAGAAAGGTACATTCATCTCTGATGAGCCCGTGGCAAAGGTTGGATGCAGGGAATTGAAGCCAACCATTCAGGGTATCACACCTGAGACCATCTCTTACTCTGGCTTTTGTGACTCTACACTCTTCTGAGACTCTTACAATGTTTCCAGGGACCTTTCACTGGATCCTCTAATTACGTAACTATGGAATTTCAGCAGTACTCTTGTTTCTTGTACTATGCTCTTCTCTTCATTAATAATACCTTTAAATTCAATTATTACCTCAATGGTGAAGTACCCTTCAGATATGTATTTCAAGCCCAATTTTCTCACTAGTTTTAGTTTGTTTCCTCTACTGAGATTTTAGTTTGTGTAATTCACTGTCATCTTAGGTTCAACAATTCTAAAAAGAATTTATCATCTTTCACCTAAAAGCATCTTTTCCCGTTACTGTCTTTTTTTTCAAGTATTTATTTATTTATTTGTGCCAGGTCTTAGTTGCGGCACGTGGGCTCCTTAGTTGCAGCTCGTGGATTCCTTAGTTGCAGCTCACGGGCTCCTTTGTTGTGGCATGCCAACTCTTAGTTGTGGCATGCATGTGGGATCTAGTTCCCTGACCAGGGATCGAACTCAGGCCCCCTGTATTGGGAGCATGGGGTCTTAACCACTGCACCACCAGGGAAGTCTCCCCCTTACTTTCTTTTGACCCTTGTCAGTGGGACCACCATTACACTTTGGAGTTGTCATTTTTTTCTTCTATATTCTTCACACTCCATGTCATGCACCACACTAGGTCTTAACGAATTTTCTTAAGAAGTGGTTCTCCTATCTTCCTACGATGGCTTCTGTTTTCCTTACCCTCTCCCCACGAGTCAAGTTCTATACCCATCTTGTAAGGATCAACACATGGTCAAGCTTTCTGTGGAGCCACCTTCTCTGACATCTCTAGATTTCTTTGGTTTTCTTTGCTTTTGAACTTCAAAACAATTTCTAATCTGTGCTACAAAAGTTACCAACCTTGTCAATTATCAGTTCAGCGATAGCTGGCATAATTTGATTTCTTCAGTTTGTATGTATCTACTCTTTCCAAATAGACTGCAACCCAAGGAGGCAATGTGTTGCATTGAGGGAGTACAGGATTTAGAGTCAGGCAAACCTGGTTCGAGGCATATTTGGCTTCTTATTACCTATAAGCCTTGAGAAAATTACCTCTCTCATCTACAAAAAATGGGTTATTTACACTAAAGAATCTTGGGAAGGAATGTAAGAGATCATATATGGAAAGCAGTTAGCACACAATAGGCTCTCAATAATGTTTTGGTTTCCTTCCCACTTTCCTTTTATTTTTTTCCCATGGCTTCTTGTTGCTGTTTAATATTACTGTGTTCTCTTTACATGTTTTCATTCACTCTCCTTAATTGTAAAGCAGGTTCCTCAAGTTAAGAAATCTGTGTCCTTTGTATCTAATAGTTATTTGCATTTGTGGAAGGTGTAAATCATGTGGTCTGAGAGTCTTCATCTACAAGATAAAAAAGCCTTTTCCTCCAAAGTGTCTAGGAAAGAGAGTCTGCTTTTATTAGGAGAGCTCACTGAACTGTGAATTAATTGAAGTTTCCATTGAATGCTTCCTCTTTTGGATAACTTTTTTCTACCCTGTTTAGGAATCCAGTCACTTTTCTCCAAAAAAAACCCATTTTCTCAGAGAGTATCTAATATTGGTCATTTCTTGTTCAGTGTGAATTTTAGCCTGGGTATTTCTTCTTCTGGGCCTCTCCTTAATGATCGATTGATTGATTTTTCTGTGATCAGCGGCTTTTGTCTCCTTGCAGAGATTGCGTCCCTCTGGGCCACACCATCCACGAGTATGTCCAAAAGATGCCCACTACCCTTGTTTTCTTACGCGCTGAGATGGAGTAGTGCTACTCACTTACTAGCAGCAATTTAAGAAAATGCCCTTTTCCACATGACTTGGATGAAAGCTTCTTGTTGGTTTGTAGCTTTGTAGCTGACACAAAAGTGGGAAAAATAGAAAGAATTCAAAGTGTTATTAATAGGATAGAACACGGGCATCTTACTCATAAGATAAAATCCAAGAGACAAAGACCTATATTTAGTACCGAATAAACTTGACCTTATAATATTACAACAAAACAAAAACGAAGAGACAAAAACCCCTAACACAATGTGATTCTGTCTTGGTAAAGGTACAGAGTTACTCTTTGTTAATGGAAATCTTAGTCCCATTTTACTAGCTACATCTGGAGCACTGAGTTAATTCTGCATGACACACTCCAGAAAGATCGCTGACAAACTGGGAGCAGTTAGAGGAGGTCATCCAGGGAATGGAGGGTCTGGAAACCCTTCATGACAGGAGGCACAGTGCAGAGCATGGCTCTAGCTGCCTCTGAGTATCAGGAGGTCTGCCTCTCTGGATAGAGTAGCCTTGCTTTATTCAGTCCCAGAAGACAGAACCAGTGCTGTCAAATAGTGGAAGGTCTGCCTTGTAAGGGGCTGAGTTTCCTGAAGTTTCAAGCTAGAGCTCAATGGCCACTTGAAAATGACAGTGACCACTTACATTTACTGATTACCAGGCATTAGTATAAATAGACACTGTTGATACATACATATATTACATATATATACATTATAATACAAGCTTTCTTTACAAAATTGAAAAGATAGAGGGTATAATGAAAAGCATGTGTCCCTTCCATCCCTAATGCCAAGCTGTTCTCCCCAGAAGGAACCAATGATACCAGTTTCTAATGAATCTTCTTCTATGTGTACATACATATGAGTGCACACAATAATTGCATTTTTTACGGTGAACAGGTTATACAAACTGTTTTGTACTTCCTTTTTTCACTCTAGATACAGATATATTAATTCTCACAACAACCCTAAAAGTCAGGTCCTATAACTATTCCCATTTTAGAGATGAGGAGATGAGGCTCAGAGAGTTTGTTGCCCAAGGTCACACAGATAATTAGGGGCGGAGCTGGGATTTGAATCCAGGTATTCCAGTACCGTTCTGTCTCTAAAAGGTGGTCTGGTTGGGATTCCCACATGGAGTGTGCACTTAGCCTGCATGTGCTCTAAGTTCCCTTTCATCTCTAAATCTTTTCCATAGAGCTAGTTCTTGGTCTATAAGTAACAGTTAAACATTCATATAGGCTTCATCTGTGCTTTGGATAATTTCATAAATTTATTTGAATCCTGTGTATTTTAAGTATTATCTGGAAGTGGAGCAAAAATAATATAAAAATTAGGGCATACAAATGATTTCCTCTTTTTTTTTGGCGGTATGCGGGCCTCTCACCGCTCTGGCCTCTCCCGTTGTGGAGCACAGGCTCCGGACGCACAGACCCCGTGGCCATGGCTCACGGGCCCAGCCGCTCCGCGGCATGTGGGATCTTCCCAGACCGGGGCACGAACCCGCGTCCCCTGCATCAGCAGGCAGACTCTCAACCACTGCGCCACCAGGGAAGCCCGATTTCCTCTTTCTTGAGAAGTGATTGTACATTCAAAAAGGTTATAATATAACCTTTTTCTTGAATCATGCAATAAACCCTGGAGTTCTTTATACATCTCTGGGAGTTATTAGAGTTTCTCTGAATGATTCAGATGGGAGAACAGAAAGAGAGGACATCAGTATTTGGTGAGCATTTTCTAGATTCCAGGAACTGTGTTTGGAGATTTATGTATACTGTCTTACTTAAAATAAGCTAACGAGCTGGACATAATTCCCATTTTATAGATGAGTAAACCAAGGCTCATAGGAATTACTCACCTTACACCACTAGTAAGCTGCAGAGAATACATCTGCAGCTAGAGGGATCTGGTGGCAAAACATGCTTTTCCAACTCTACTATATTGCTTCTCAGTCACAAACACATGGAAGCTACTGTGGGTTTGGCCAAGTTTAAGAACACCATGGGGAGTAGATATTTTCCCCTTTCTACACTGACGTGCTCACACTCTCTCCTCTGTTTAGAGCTTCTGAGAAATTTGAGGAAGGAGGAGTGACTGAAAAGTCTGGGCATTCAGAGGGAAGAATTCTTACATAAGGTTTGGGTGCTTGATAAATACTTTTGCTTTTACTGTTTATACTTATTCTCCTATTGCCACCTTTCACAGCCAAATTTTATGAAACTCTACTAAATTTTAGGCATTCTATATTCATATACATCATATATCTCATTCTGACAATAAGTCTGTGAAGTAAATATTAATAATCTCATTTTACAGACGAGAAACAAAGGCTCGGTGAGAGAAAATAGCTTTCACAAAGTCAGAAACTGTGGCGTGATGGGAAGAGAACTTAAACTCAGGTCTGTCTGACTCCAAAGTCCATGCTCTTTCTACTGTACAGTGCACCTCTCCCCAAAAGATACGACCTGCACCCAATACCAATTACAAAATACCACAGGTAGGTGGCAACTTTTCTTTATCTGAGATTCAGTCCAAAGACATCTTCCACTAATCAGAGGAATCCACTGCCACTAATCTATCATACTTGAACGTCATAGAAATGCAACTGATTTTTGCATGTTAATTTTGTATCCTAAAACCTTACTAAATTCATTTATTACTTCTAATACATTTGTGTGTGTGTGTATAGTCTAAAGTTATCTACATATAAGATCATGTCATCTGTAAATGGAGATAACTTTACTTCGTTTCCAATTTGAACCCTTTTTATTTCTTTTTCTTGACTGATTGCTGTGGCTAGGACTTCCTGTATTATGCTGAATAGAAGTAGTGAGAGTGGGCATCCTTATCTTGTTCCTGCTCTTAATGGAAAAGCTTTCAGTTTTCAGCAAGATGTTAGTTGTGGGCTTTTCGTATGTGGCCTTTATTGTGTTGAGGTAAGTTCCTTCTATACCTAGTTTGTGAGAGTTTTATCATGAACTGGTGTTGAATTTTGTCAAATGCTTTTTCTGTATCTATCGAGATGATCATGTGGTTTTTATCCTTTTTTCTGTTAATGTGGTGTATCACATTAATTAATTTGTATATGTTGAACAGTCCTTGCATCCTAGAGATAAATTGCATTTGGTCACAGTGAATGGTCCTAAACTGTTAGAAATAATCAACAAATTCAGTAAACCTGCAGGTTACAAAATCAACATTAAAAAGATCAGTTGCCTTTCTATACACTAATAATGAGCTCATTATTTCCAAAAAGGAAATTAAGGAAATAATACCATTTACAATTATCAAAAAGAATAAAATACTTAGGAATAAACTTAACCAAGGAGGTGAAGGACTCTGGTGGAAGCAGGAGGAGAGAGGTGAAAGCAAGGGTGGATGGGACAGTTTGAATGATGTTCTAGTATATGTCAGTAGTGGGTTCACAAGCATTCATTCTCTTATTATATTCTATAACATGTATGTTATATTCTTTAGTAAGTATCAAATATTGCATAATAAAAAAGTGAGTATTGAAAAAAAGACAGTCACATTGTTGGGTCTAAGGTTGGACTAGGCCAGTGGTTGATCAACCTGGCTGCACCCTGGAGCCGCAGAAGGAAGAGTCAGTTCTCCTGAATCAAAATCTCTGATGTAAGCTTCATTCACCCAGGAATATCTGATTCATTTACTTCTGTATCCTTGCACCTATACCAATGCCTGAAACCTTTTGACCACTATGTATTAAATGATTGAATGCATGAATAGGACTGAGCAATCCGCATTTTAGTAAATGCCCATGTGATTCTGCAAGTTAGTCCACAAGACTGCCACCTTCCTCTCTCACACGCCCCAGATCCTTTCTCCTAACAACTGGGCAGTCATCACACAAAAGCTCATTTCATGCAAAAGGAACAAGATGTGTATCATCACCTCAAAGGAGACCTTGAAGAAAGGAGATACACACCTTGGCAGGGATCATGGGAGACAGGCAGGCTGGTGGAGAGCAGCATGTAGCCAGTCTGCAGCTGAGCTTGTACCCTTCAGGGACAGCTGGTTTGTGCTTACCTTGACCTCAGTCTCAGTATTGAAGGAACCCTCAGTCTGGCATCCAAAGTAACTGATGTCCCTTCCAGTCCTAGACCTCTTCCCTGGGTCCTGGCTCTGGCCCCAGTCATCTGCCATGAACCTCAGAGGGTCCTGGTTCATGTCCTGAGACGTGCTTTTCACCAGCCTCATGGTGGCTGAGGCATGAGGAAGAGAGAAATGGTGGGACAGAGGAGGCTTCAAAGCCTAACCTGACGAGGGAGAAAACCTGGACTCCTGAGCAGTCACCTGTTCCTTCTCCAGCACCTGCTGACTCTGCCCAGCAACACTCTCCTCTCGATCCCACCCTCCCCTCCCCATGTGACACTTTTCCCGAAATGTCTGCTCTCCTCTTTTCTTCCTAGAAACACCCGGAAAATGGTGCTCAGCTCACTCAACTTCAGCAAGTCACCTCTGTGTGCTGCTCAGTAGGAAAAGTTTGGGAAAGATCCAGACTTCCTGTATCAGCTCTCTACTGCTGCATAACAAATTACCCCAAAATGTAGTGGCTTAAAGCAACAATATATTTATGTCAGTTTCTGTAGGTTAGGAATCTGGGAGCAACTTAACTGTGTGGTTCTAGATCAGTATCTCTCGTGAAGTCACTGCCAAGCAATCAATAAAATATGCAGCCTCTGAGGCTTCAGTGGGGCTGAAGGAACCACTTCCAAGCTTACTAACCGGACTCTTCACTTCCTCACTACCAAGGTCTCTCCATAGGGCTCCTACTCTGTGGTTTCCCCTACAGGAAGGTAATACAAGAGAGAGGAAGGGTTTTTTTAAAATAACCTGCTCTTGGAAGTGACACAGTATTACTTCTGTTATATGATATTGATCACCCAGACCAGCCCTGGTAAAATGTGGGAGGGGATTACATACAGGTGTGCATACCAGGAGGCAGGCATCATTGGGGCTTTCTCCGAGGCTGGCCACCCCTTTCCATTGATGGGCTTTCAAGCCCTATGGGCCCTTCAGTTAAATGTAGGTGTTTCCAGAGATTAACATAGTAACAGGCCATTAACTAATTAACCAAATAGCTGCTACTCTGAAAAGCAGAAAATAGATGGGCAAGTTGTGTGTGGAAGGAATAGGAGAGATGAGAAAAATTCCTCTGTGGGGCTTTGGAGGAGGGTCAGTGGGGAAGGATCTACTATTTGTGGGAGGAAGTCAGCCCAGTATGATAATAAAGACACTGAAAAGCAAGATCCCTGTCTAAGAGGAGGGGACAGAGTGGGGGATGGAGAGACATTCCATTTGCTGTCTTTGCAGACATCACCTACTGAGACCTTGGTATCTGTGCAGAGATGGGGAGAAAGCCGGTGATGCGCCTCACTGCTGGTTAATTAAATGTTCCTTCCAAGGCAGCTGGTGGAGTTTGTGCCTATATACCATTCTCAGTTTGGTTTTTCCCCTTTTTCCTAAATCACACATTTTAATTAACCTTCAAGCCCTTGCTGGGGCTTTGAAAGAACTTAATTGGCCTGCAGGGATTGAAACACACAACAGCCAGAAAAGGCTACATCTCAGTTGTTTTCACTCTGAGGACTTGTAACATTGAAGTTACTGTTTTATTTCAGGCTTTGAAGCCCAGAGCTACATGTGCATTCCTGTTTGGAACTGGCAGAAGCATCTCTGAGTGCTTAACTGAAGATTGCGAAAAGGTATTGCAGCCAGAGTGACATGTGAGTATTTAACACTTGAGTCGTTCATTCATCTTGTGTTTTTGGGTTGACAATAAGAGTTGTACTCCTACTGGCTTTTTTTTGTTGTTGTGTTTTTTTTTTTGGCTTCCTCATTGTGGATGGGAAATATTTGGACTGGAATTTAATATGCAGACTTTCACAGTCAGGTGGGAAATCTCTTGAAATCAGAACCACGTAAGAGACTTTCAGATGTTTTCAGTTTTGTCCAACATAATTCTGAGATCCACAGTCCATGTGTGTATTTTATTTTCCATATGGGTCCATATGAAAAGCAACTGACAGGGGCTTATTGATGTGCAGAGATCAGGCAATAGATAAATACTTGTTTGACTTCAGAATAGAGTTAATGGTCGGGGAAACCCACACGAGTGAGTGAGCTCATCAAAGGAGTGAGACGGGGAGAGAATAGCAGAGAGTCAAGAACTGGGATGCTGAGAATCTAGAGGAAAAAGAAGCTGGCAAAGGTGGTGGGGAAGGAGACTGTGAGGTCAGGGGTCGGGGGAGGAAAGTAGTGAAGAAAATCCAGGAGGCATCGCAAAATAAGGGTGATTAGTCATCTTAAAAGTGCAGAGGGCTTCCCTGGTGGTGCAGTGGTTGAGAGTCCGCCTGCCGATGCAGGGGACACGGGTTCGTGCCCCGGTCCGGAAGCATCCCACATGCCGCGGAGCGGCTGGGCCCGTGGGCCATGGCTGCTGGGCCTGCGCGTCCGGAGCCTGTGCTCCGCAGTGGGAGAGGCCGCAGCAGTGAGAGGCCCGCGTACCGCAAAAAAAAAAAAAGTTGCAGAACTACCAAGGGAAAAAAAAAAAGAATGAAAAAAAAGGCAACTGGATGTAACAAAAATGGGAGGTGGGGGTGATTGGTTTCCTGTGCTTCACTTTTATTCTGAATCAAAAGTTTGCCACACTAGGTCCTTTCCCCTAGTGTGTCAGTTATCTATTACTGAGTAAAAAAACAAGCCAGAAATTAGTAGTTTAAAACTATAACTGTGTATGTGATCACAGTTCCATGCATTGGCGATTTGGGCTTATGATTCCACACCCATTTGCAATGTGTGGGTTTTTTCCCCACACCACCAAGCAATTCTCTGACACCAGCTGGGTGTCCTACATGCCAACTCAATTCTGACACTGTCTACCTGGAGATAGGGTCATGTGCTGCATGGTAAGGGCTGAGTTCTATAAAGCTGCAGCCCCCCTTCAGACGCCAGTCACATATCCAGGTTGTCACCTGTGCTCCTGATGGGCCAGCTATAGGTTGAAGATTCCAATGACCCCTTCCTTGGGTTTGACTGATTTGCTAGAGTAGTTCACAGATTTCAGAGAAACATTTATTTACTAGATCACCAGTTTACTATAAAAGGGTATAGCTCAGGAACAGTCAACTGGAAGAGATGCTCAGGGCAAGGTATGGGGAAGGGGCACGGAGCTTCTGTGCTCTCTCCAGTGGACCATTCTCCCTACATCTTCACACGTTCACCAACCGGGAAGCTCTCTAAACCCCATTCTTTTAGGTTTTTTATGGAGGCTTCATTACACAAGCAGATTTGATTAAATCATTGGCCATTGGCAGTTGATTCAACCTCCAGCCCTTCTTCCCTCCTGGGAAGTCAGGAGGTTGGGACTGAAAGTCCTAATCCTCTAACCAACATGGTTGGTTCTCCTCACAACCAGCCTCCATCCTTAGGTGCAGTTCCAGTGTAACTTCATTAACATAACAAAAGACACCTTTGTTACTCTCATCACTTAGGAAATTCCAAGGGTTTTAGGAGCTCTACCAGAAACATGAGACCAAGACCAAATTTATTATAACTCATAGTGTCACAGGACTAGACTCAGCTGGGAAATCCTTTTGCTCCTCTAGTATTGGCTGGACTCATTCACATGTTCTCAGAGAGTTGGTTGATGAGCTTGGGGCCAGGCCATTCCTAGATGACCTCATTTGCTTGTCTGATGGTTGGTGTTGGCTCTCGATGGGGCCTCTCCACAAGCTGCAAGGCATCTTCCGGCTTAGCCTTGGAAGTCACACACTCACTTTACCACATGCTATTGGTCCAAAAAAGTCACAAGCCCAGCTAACATTCAAATGATGGGGACGTGGATTCTACTTGAGAGGAGGAGTGGCAAGCCACACTGCAAAGAGAAGTGGACACAGGAAAACGTCATTCATTAGGGCCATTATTGTAACAACGTATCATACATGCCAGGATGGATAACCAGAGACACACAAAAGGATCAGAGTTTTCTGACCGTGTACTAATTCATGCACATTATTATTAACATTTTTTCATGTCAGAATACATCCTACAATGGTACATTGCTTCTATTCAATTAGGAAAAAGTTAAGGCATAAGGAAGTGAAGGCATAATGGATAAGTAATCAAAGGAGATTTCAACCTTGGCTTAAACCCAGATTCCTGCTTCTTGGCCCATGAGAGACCCATCTAACTTCGCTCTTTCAAGGAGACAACCACTTTATCAATTTTCTGAATTTTTGGTCACTGAAACTGGGTTAGAGGCAGACCTTCAAGCTCCTCTGCATGAGTTCAGGGGCCTTCACTTGAGGTGATGGGAGAGACCACTCACTTTGCAAGATTATGGGAATGAACCCATGGATCTATAAAGTGCCTCCTGTCAGTGGAGTTGAGCTCTTCTCCAACCCCCATTCCCTTAATCTATTTCTCTCTCCTTTTTAATATTCCAAAGAATGAATGTTATGTGAACTTTATTTAGCATGTGTGGATTGCAATTGATTCAGAAGGATTTACTTGTCAGTAATAACCTGGAAATGGAATATCCAGACTTGCCAGGCATCACATTTTCCTTCAGTGTTGCCATGAAAAGTCAGGGTTTGGTCCTTAAGGAATAGTTTCATAATCAGTAGTGGGGAGTAACTTGAACCCAACAATAAGCCACAATAACAAAAGAAACAGAAGATACAAGAGCGAAGAGAGAAGGGATCTAACACTATCCTCAGCTCCTGTTGTGAGCCAGGGACTGAGGTGGGCGTGTCGTCCACGTGCTCTAACTTGGTTCCAGGGCCACCAGCAAGACAGCTACTTTAACCCCAGTTCTACAGATGAAAAACCTGCAGCTTGAAGAGGTTAGTATTGGGTTTGCCAAAAAGTTCATTCATCTTTACTGTAAAATCTTATGGAAAAAAACCGAATGAAATTTTTGGCCAACCCAATAACTTGTCTGAAGTCACACAGCAAGTAATTGGTAGAGCTTGTTTTTTTTTATTTTTATTTTTTAAAACGTCTTTATTGGAGTATAATTGCTTTGAAATGGTTTGTTAGTTTCTGCTTTATAACAAAGTGAATCAGTTATACATATACATATGTCCCCATATTTCTTCCCTGTCATGTCTCCCTCCCTCCCACCTTCCCTATCCCACCCCTCTAGGTGGTCACAAAGCACCGAGCTGATCTCCCTGTGCTATGCAGCTGCTTCCCACTAGCTATCTATTTTACGTTTGGTAGTGTATATATGTCCATGCCACTCTCTCACTTTGTCACAGCTTACCCTTCCCCCTCCCCATATCCTCAAGTCCATTCTCTAGTAGGTCTGTGTCTTTATTTCCGTCTTGCCCCTAGTTTCTTCATGACCATTTTTTTTTTTTAGGTTCCATATATATGTGTTAGCATATGGTATTTGTTTTTCTCTTTCTGACTTACTTCACTCTGTATGACAGACTCTATGTCCATCCACCTCACTACAAATAACTCAATTTCGTTTCTTTTTATGGCTGAGTAATATTCCATTGTATATATGTGCCACATCTTCTTTATCCATTCATCTGTTGATGGACACTTAAGTTGCTTCCATGCCCTGGCTATTGTAAATAGAGCTGCAATGAACATTTTGGTACATGACTCTTTTTGAATTGTGGTTTTCTCAGGGTATGTGCCCAGTAGTGGGATTGTTGGGTCATATGGTAGTTCTATTTGTAGTTTTTTAAGGAACCTCCATACTGTTCTCCATAGTGGCTGTATCAATTTACATTCCCACCAACAGTGCAGGAGGGTTCCCTTTTCTCCACACCCTCTCCAGCATTTATTGTTTGTAGATTTTTTGATGATGGCCATTCTGACTGGTGTGAGATGATATCTCATTGTAGTTTTGATTTGCATTTCTCTAATGATGAATGATGTTGAGCATTCTTTCATGTGTTTGTTGGCAATCTATATATCTTCTTTGGAGAAATGTCTGTTTAGGTTTTCCACCCATTTTTGGATTGGGTTGTTTGCTTTTTTGATATTGAGCTTCATGAGCTGCTTGTAAATTTTGGAGATGAATCCTTTGTCAGTTGCTTCATTTGCAAATATTTTCTCCCATTCTGAGGGTTGTCTTTTCATCTTGTTTATAGTTTCCTTTGCTGTGCAAAAGCTTTGAAGTTTCATCAGGTCCCATTTGTTTATTTTTGTTTTTATTTCCATTTCTCTACGAGGTGGGTCAAAAAGGATCTTGCTGTGATTTATGTCATAGAGTGTTCTGCCTGTATTTTCCTCTAAGAGTTTGACAGTGTCTGGCCTTACATTTAGGTCTTTAATCCATTTTGAGTTTATTTTTGTGTATGGTGTTAGGGAGGGTTCTAATTTCATTCTTTTAGATGTAGCTGTCTAGTTTTCCCAGCACCACTTATTGAAGAGGCTGTCTTTTCTCCACTGCATATTCTTGCCTCCTTTATCAAAGATAAGTCGACCATATGTGCGTGGGTTTATCTCTGGGCTTTGTATCCTGTTCCATTGATCTATATTTCTGTTTTTGTGCCAGTACCATATTTTCTTGATTACTGTAGCTTTGTAGTATAGTCTGAAGTCAGGGAGCCTGATTCCTCCAGCTCCATTTTTCTTTCTCAAGATTGCTTTGGCTATTCGAGAGCTTGGGTTTTGACTAAAGTTTGTCTGATTTCAATGTGCGTGTTCTGTTCATTTCACCAGGGTAATAGAGTCATCCTCACCAATAGTAAAACTTCATTAGGAAAATCATATTCTCCATGTTTTGCTGGCTTCTTTTGTTCTCTGTTTTAAAATTTAATTTTTGTCTCCTGTAAAGTCTTTTTTTAAAATAAATTTTATTTATTATTTATTAATTTATTTATTTTTGGCTGCATTGGGTCTTCTTCATTCCTGCCTCTGGGCTTTCTCTAGTTGTGGTGAGTGGGGCTGCTCTTTGTTGCAGTGCACAGGCTTCTCATTGTAGTGGCTTCTTCTGTTGCGGAGCATGGGCTCTAGGCACGCGGGCTTCAGTAGTTTCAGCACGTAGGCTCAGTAGTTGCGGCACATGGGCCCTAGAGCATGTGGGCTTCAGTAGTTGTGGCCTGCAGGCTCTAGAACGCAGGCTCAGTAGTTGTGGTGCACAGGCTTAGTTGCTCTGTGCCATGTGGGATCTTCCTGGACCAGGGATTGAACCCGTGTCCCCTGCATTGGCAGGCAGATTCTTAACCACTGTGCCACAGGGAAGTCCCTATGATGTCTTGAATCCATGATGATTTAAAGTGCAAAGGATGCATGGTATCCTCAACTCTACAGACTGTTTAAATTTTATCCTGACCTAGAGTGTTTCTTTTCCTCCCTTTTTAGCAATTGGTGATCAGGTCAGAATAAACATGCAAATGCTGTTCAGTCCATGTGTTTGATGGTTAGCTGCTTGTTAGGGAAGAAGATAAAAATAGTTGCTAAGACAAATTTACATTTTTTTCAAGGGACTTCAATTGCCTTTGTTATCTCCATCCACCACTATTCTGTAAAAGAGAGGGTTCACATGCTCTTACAGCCTCTCCTGATTTTGAAAAGAGTACTCCTTGGAGGACGAAAGCACAAAAACTTGGGCAATTGAATTCATAAAAGTGTGAACATCACAGAAATTTTTTTCCAAGGAAAAGTTCATCTTAGGAAAACTTTAATTGATTTTAGTTATTATTGTTAGCAATTTGGGGAACTAGCAAGGAATTATCTTTATCACTTTTGTGCCTCTATTTAATGCTAATTCAAACTTCTACTCAGGCTGTTTAATTGGTTCTCTGTTTCATAAAAAAAGAAAAAGGAGATGCATAAACCTGGGCAGTGACTTTGTTTCTAGTTAATAAAATAGCTTAGTTTAATTATAACTGCGTTTGTGTCTCATTGTAATTTACGCATTTGAGATGTTCACACTAAGTCTTTGCTCAGCTTCAATGTAAAAAAAAAAAGTCTTCCTATTTTTATATCTTGTTGTTTCTCCTGTGTTCCTAAAATGATACTCACCAATTGTGGACTGTATTGAGAGAGAGAAAATGTGAAGTAATAATTAGGAACGGCATCTGTGGAGTTACCATGTGCCTGGCTTGGGGATAAGACTTTCTATACCTTAATTCATTGAATCCTTGCATATCCCTATGGGATAGGTGCTATTACTAACCCATTCAAAAGACGAGGGATTTCTGGTTCAGGGAGGTTAAGACAAAATCAAACAACTACTAATGATGGAATTGGGACTGGAAACTTGTTCTGTGTGACAACAAACTCTGTATTCTATACTTGACTCTCAACTCAAATGCTATACTTGCCTCTCTAGAGATTTTTTAAATTAAACCTTTAATTTTGAAATAATGGTAGATTCACATGCAATTGTAAGACATAAAACAGAGAAGATCCTGTATACCATTTCCTCAATTTCCCCAATGACGTCTTGCAAACTATAGTACAGTACAATAACCAGGATATTGATATTGATACAATCAAGATACAAAGCAGTTCCATTACAAGGAACCCTCCTGTTACCCTCTTACAGGCACACTCACTTCCTTCTCACCCCCATCTCTCACTCCTGGCAACTACTAATCTGTTCTCCATTTGTATAATTTTGTCATTTCAAGAATGCTATATAAATAGAATCATGAAGTATATAGCTTTTGGGGACTGGCTTTTAAAAGTCATAATACGTCATACCAAGTATTTTTTCTGACCACAGTAGAATGAAACTAGAATTCAATAGAAGAAGAAAAACTGGAAAATTCACAATTTTGTGGGAATTAAACCGCATACTCTTAAACAACCAATTGGTCAAAGAAGAAATCACAAGGAAAGTTTGAAAATATCTTGAGACAAATGAAAATGAAAACACACATCAAAACTTATGGGATAAAGTGAAAGCAGTAAAAAGAGATCAGTTGATAGTGGAAAGTACATCCATTAAAAAAGAAGAAATTTCTCAAATAAACAACCTAATTTTATACCTCAAGGAATTAGAAGAAGAGCTAAACCTAAAGTTAGTAGAAGGAGGGACATAATAAAGATTAGAGTGTAAATAAATCAAATAGTAGAAAAACAATAGAAAAACTTAACAAACCTAAAAGTTGGTTTTGTGAAAAGATCAATAAAATTGACAAACTCATAGCTAGAGTATGTAAAAAAGAGAGAAGACTGAATAACTAAAATCAGAAATGAAAGAGTAGACATTATAATTGATGTCATAGTGGGAAACTAGAACAATGATATGCCAATAAAGTAGATAACTTAGAAGAAATGGATAAATTCCCAGAAATTTATAACCTTCCAGAATGATTCACAAAGAAATAAAAATTATGAACAGAACTATAACCAGTAAGGATTATGAGTTAAGTAATCAAAAACCTCCCAACAAAGAAAAGCCCAGCATCAGATAGCTTCACTGGAGAATTCTACCAAACATTTAAAGAAAAATTAATATGAATCCTCCTTAAATTCTTCAAAAAATTAGAAGAGAGGGACCATTTCCAAACTCATTTTATGAAGCCAGCATTACCCTGACCCTGATACCAAAGCCAAACAAAGACACTACAAGAAAATGAAGATACAGACCAATATCCTTGATGAACATTAATGCAAAAATCCTCAACAAACAAATAGCAAACCAAATTCAACAGCACATTAAAAAGATTATACACCATGGGACTTCCCTGGTGGTCCAGTGGCTAAGACTCCATGCTCCCAATGCAGGGGGCCCGGGTTCGAGCCCTGGTCAGGGAACTAGATTCCCACATGCCACAACTAAGAGTCATATGGTGCAACTAAAGATCTCGCATGCCACAATGAATATCTCGCACGCAGCAATGAAGATCCTGCATGCTGCAACTAAGACGTGGCGCAGCCAAATAAATATTTTTAAAAAAAGATTATACACCATGAAAAGGGGGATTTATTCCTGGAATGCAAGAATGCTTCAACATACAAAAATCTATCAGTGTGATATACCACATTAGCAAAATGAAGGATAAGACCCACATGATCGTTTCAATGGATGCAGGAAAAGCATGTGACAAAATTCAATACCCTTTCATGATAAAAACACTTAACTAGGACTAGAAGGAAACTACCTCAGTATAATAAAGGCCATATATGATGATCCCACAGTTAACATCATATCCAGTGGGGAAAAACTGAAAGCTTTTCCTCTAAGATGAGGAGCAAGGCAAGAATGCTCACTCTCACTACTTTATTTAATATAGTACAGGCAGTCCTAACCAGAGCAATTAGACTAGAAAAATAAATAAAAGGCATCCAAATTGGAAAGGAAGAAGTTAAATTATCTCTGTTTGCAGATGACATACTCTTGTACATAGAAAACCCTAAAAATTCCACCAAAAAACTGTTAGAGTTAATAAACAAATTCAGCAAAGTTGCAGGATACAAAACCAACATACAAGAATCAGGTGCATTTCTATATACTAACAATGAGCAAAAGAAAAGAAATTAAGAAAACAGTCACATTTACAATAACATTTTAAAAAGGCTTATGAATAAATTTAACTAAGGTAAAAGACTTGTACATTAAAAAGTGTAACATATTTTGAAAGAAATTAAAGACACAAATAAATGGAAGGGCATCCCATGCTCATGGATTAGAAGACATGATATTGTTAAAAAGTCTGTACTACCCAAAGCAGTCTATAGATTCAATGCAATCCCTATCAAAATTTCAATGGTATTTTTTGCAGAAATTCATATGGCATCTCAAGGGACCCCAAATAGCCAAAACAATCTTGAAACAGAACAAAGTTGGAGGTCTCACAGATCCTGATTTTAAAACATATTACAAAGCTATAGTAATCAAAACAGTATGGTGCTGGCATAGAGACATACATATAGACAAATGAAACAGAGAGCCCAGAAATAACCGCCCCCCCCCACATGCATGGTCTTCAACAACGGTTCTTAGACTGCACAATGGGGAAAGGAACAAATGGTTCTGGAAAAACTGGATAGCCATGTGAAAAAAGAAGGAAATTGGACACTTTATGCTACATAAGGAAATTAACTCAAAATGAATTAAAGACCTACATGTAAGACCTAAAGCTATGAAATACCTAGGACAAAACAGAGGGAAGCTTCATGACATTGGCTTTGACAATAATTTTTTTTAGCTTTATTGAGGTATAATTGACAAAATTATTAGTTCTAATGTTCTGGTTGAATCACTTATTTGAGCTTTAATGCCTAAAGAGGCTTTCTTAATTTTCTTCATCTCATCTTGAGGACCTTTGTAATAGGAATATTGGAATGTTTTAGAGACTGATTTTTTGTTTTCAGCTTCATTGAGGTATAATTGATAAATAAAATTATAAGATATTTAAAGTGTACAACACAATTATTTGACATACATATATACTGTGAAGGGATTCCCACCATTGACTTAATTCACATATCCATCACCTCACATACTTACCTTTTTTTTTCTTTTTAGGTGGGAACATTCAATAGTGTTATCAACTGTAGTTAACCATGTTATACATTAGATCCTCAGACTATTCATTCTATAACTGAAAGTTTGTATCCTTTTACCACCCTCTCTCTACTTCCCTCCCTCCCCAGTCCCTGGAAACCACTTTTCTACTCTTTGTTTCTATGAGTTAGACTTTTTTTTAAGATTCCGCATCTAAGTGATGCCAAGTAGTAGTTGTCTTTCTGCATCAATTGATATCCTTAGAAAATTCTACATAGTTCTGTGCAAGATAAGGATATTTGGAAGTCCACATAGAAATGAAAATTTGATTTTGACAAATTTCTTCTGATGGCAACTCTTAAAATCATTTACCCAAGTCTTCCTCCCTTCAACTCAGATCACATTGTCCTAAGTTTCCCTGCCTGTTAGCTTCATTGTCTCTCTTTTATCTCCCCAATAACTTTCTAGCACTGCTCCAAACCAGGCTGATAGACACATCCCTGTGCTTGGGAAAAATAAGTAGTTTAACAGTAACTTGCTAGAAATTACATATCCACCATCATCATCTTCCTAAAGGTGTCTCAGCAATGGGAGCCTGTCCAGGTGGTGGGCCTGCCACACCTCCTCTCAGCAGAATCTGTCCTTCCCTCCACTGCTAAGGCAAGCCTCACCTTTGTCTTCATGAATTCGGTGCAATTCTGTTTGAAGGGAGAAGCTAGGTTAAACAACTTCTTAGCATCTATTCTAGGTCTATAAATCCATGATACTTTTACTTATCAGATAGAAACTTACTACGGTTAAAAAAATGTTTTCCTACAATGACACTTAGTATGTCTTAGCAGCTTAGCACTTAGCAGTTTCAGTAATTACCAGGCAGTGATCATTAGCTTCTCCCTTCACAAAGAGAGGTACTATAACTGACATCATTTGCTTTAAGAAATAAAATGAATACCAACCATCCTTCCCTCTCTACTTTTCCTTCTTTCCTCTTTTTCTGCCTTCAGCTAACATCGAATAAACACTAGATATTGGAGTGACAGAGAGGTAGGCTTGGGCAGTAAAATGGTGTTAATACTTATTTGTGTCTTTAAAGATTCACATTCTTTGACAAGACATGTTCTCAAAGTAAGAGGATAAAAAGCAAAACAGGAACCTGAAGTAATATGATCATAATCACAAACTAATAATTGAAAGAGCTGGGGTTTGAAACTAGATATGTCTGATTCCAAAGCCTGAATCATTTCCACTACGCTGTGCCACCTTGATACTGAGTTTAGAGAAGGGAGAAATACCCATTTGTTGGGACAATGGTGGAAGGGTTCACAGAAGAGGCAACCTATAACCTGCACGTGGAAGGATGGCCAGGATTCTCAGTAGACGGAAGGAGCTGGAGACCCTAAGAGTGTGTTTCAGCAATAGCAAAACAGATTCTGGATATGGCGTGCAAATTTGTCTTCAGGTTGAAGCACATGGTTGTTTTTGCTACTGTAACATTTCTGTTGGACAACAAAAAGGTGATTTGGGATAAGAATATGTAGAAATGCCGGGCTAAGTAGTTTGTACTTTAGTCTTAAACCTTGAGGTTTATGCTTAACCTCAAATATGAGTTTTAGTGTACTGTTACATTAATAGCCCTGTGAATATTGACGTCTGGAATTTCAGAGTTTTGTGTGATTTCTCTCCCACAGTGGTTCTGGGTTTGGCTCTGTGACTTGCCATGTGATTTTGGCCAACAGAACATCAATAAAAATGATGCAGACAGAGTCTTAATATGTACTTGAGTATTGGGGGGGGGGTTACTGTTTTGGAAGGCTGCTGCCTCCATGTAAGAAACATGGAAAGGTCATGTGGAAGAGAACTGAGGAACCGCAGGTCTAGTTAATAAACAAGGCCATTTTGTATCATCCACTCCTGGTCAGGCCACCATGAGTAATCTCAGGAAGATGAGCAAAAGAACTGCCCAGCTGAGCCCAGCCCAAATTGCAGAATCATAAGCCGGTAAGTTGTTTTCAGTCCTTAAATTTTGAAATAGTTTGTTAAATAGTGATAAATAATTTATTGACAGATATGTAAACTCATTGAAGGTAGGGCTTATATCCTGGTTACCTAGATAAGTAACTTCATGGCTGACCCAGGCACTCTGCAGCAACGAGGCAGAGCTACAGTTACCTGGAAAAGGTAAGAATAGCGAGTGTCTGTGAGGGAAGGATATACAGAGATACCCTAACAAGCCCTTGAATTATAATGATGGGTCGTCACTTAGACAGAAACTCACTTTGCCCCAAACAGTAGATTGTTGGCTAATTCAAAATCCCTCTCAGTGGTTCTGTGGTCACTCAGATGTTGTTGAGATTTCATCTTGCATATTATATCTTAATTTGAAAATACATTTTCATTGAGAGATTGTAGCATTAAAATGAGCAACTTTATGATCCATTTCATTTTGCTCCTTGCAGTCTGGGTAGCCATCCATTTTAATAAGCAAATGTCTGTGGAACTACTGTCCGCACATGTGAATGAGAAGGTACACTTATCTTTATTCTTCACTGTGATTACCTTCTATTTATTTCTGAAAGCTTCCTGGATTTCAGCTCATTGTTCAATTGGGAATCGTATCTGTTTTATTCAGAGTAGTATTTTAATTTTCAGATTCTGAGCAGACATTTGTGTGATTCATTTCACTCTGCCTTTTTGCTTTGGCTTTGCTGAATGTAACTTCTGTCATTAAAAAAAATACCCTGTGCCTGTTAGAAATCACTTTAACTGTGAAGTCTTTGTCTTTTTCTCTCCCCCTTCTCGCTTCCCACTCTAATTCCCAAGAGAAAACTTCCCTTGGGCATAGAGAAAATGGGAATTTTGTGAGGTAGATTTTTGCTTTCGAATGTTTTTATTTTCATGTGTGATTACCTCGGGGCTTCAGTGAATGGTATATTTTATGAACCAAAAAAAGAAGTATTACAAACCAAATGAAATTATCAATAGCTCCTAGGGATATGAAGTAACGAGAGAGCATTTTATTCTGTACTGTTTCTCAAAATAACTGGTGTCCAGAACAATACAACATGTGTCAAGAATGACTCATTGAAAGTCTGAAATAGAGTGGAGAAGGAGGGGAAAATGAATACATATTGCGTGGTGTAAAATCGTGCGCTACGAGGTATGAACTCCCGTTTTGGAAAATACTATGAATCATGTTCCAAACCAGTGGTTCTCAAATGTCATCTATATCTTCCCCTCCCAGCAGTCATAACCAGTTCTGTCCCTCATTTGACCCACTGTCCCTCAATCAGATGCAATCTATCCTCCTGGAATTCCAGCACATCCACAGATGAGAGGTGTGCGAGGAGGATTCCCCGAGTATGTTTTCATACGCTCCGTGATCTGCTCTATTCATGTGAAGTGGGGCTTTCCAACATCAGTCTGAACTCCTGCTTATCAGGAGTGTGGCACTGGGACAAGTTGCATGCTGAACCAGCATCTTACTGTGAAACAGACCAAGTTCCTGGGGATGATCTATGGTGCAAAGTACACTTAATTTTTTATATGCAGATACTTGCAGTCTGAGCCACATAGGCTGACTAGAGTCATGGTTAATCTGTTTTAATCTGATTTCTGCCTTTTTTATGCATAAAAGCATATAAAACAATCTCTGTCATTGAAATTAGCCCATATAAAATGGAGTTTAGATGGAAGGATTTCAGTTGTCAGTGCTGCATATAGCTGTCCATGTTCTTAACTCAAATCTCATTCTGTAACTTAGATCCTCCATCTGTACACTTGGGACGTCTGAATTTCTTCCTCTTCAGTCAGGGCTATCTCATTTTTAAGGAACAAAGACCCAGTCAGATCAGATCCAGTAAAGGTGGGAGGACATTATAAGAATACAGAGCTCACATAGGGATCTGAAGATTGGAACCACTATAACTAGGCCTTGTGGAAACAGAAGGCACCAGGTATCAAAACTTCGTCTCTATTACTCAGGCCCTGATAAAATACCAGCAGTCCTCCCCTGCACATACATTCTTTTCTCCTTTCTTTAAATACTTACCTTATCTTATTAATCAGCTTCTCTGTGACCGCTTAAATTGTAAGATATCCTCCAATATTCATGATCTTACTACTCTAACATTCACCATTGACTAACAACATATTTTGCATTTAAGAGAGAATCTTTAAAGAATTAATTAATGTTTTCTAGTTTTATCAAGAGGTAATTGATATACATAACTGTAAGTTTAAGGCATATAGCATATATTGTGAAATGATTACCACAATAGGTTAACATCTGTCTTCAGAGAGAGAGAATCTTATGAGACCATTTCCTTTTAGTAATACAAAGCACTCTGGTCATGAATTGGTGGCCTTTGGTTGGGATATTTATCTGTATTCCAGCCAGTCATGGTCTAGGTTGGGGTGGAAGCGCATATTGAATACCATGGAACTGTAGGAAGGGCAGGCCCGCAAAACATTTGGATTAAGTTCTCACCACAGGGAGACGAAGAGAAGTGTTAAGTCAATAGAGAAGAATTACATATGCTGTTAACACCACAAAAAGCAACTGTGCTCTGAGCTTTCTGTGTTGAAATGATATAGGTGCACTACACATCACTATGGGCAAAGATGAACTTTTGACCCATGGCGTAATTAAAATGTATATTTTTGTTTTTATTTCCATTTCTCTAGGAGGTGGGTCAAAACGGATCTTGCTGTGATTTATGTCATAGAGTGTTCTGCCTATGTTTTCCTCTAACAGTTTGATAGTTTCTGGCCTTACATTTAGGTCTTTAATCCATTTTGAGCTTATTTTTGTGTTTGCAAATGAAGCAACTGACAAAGGATTAATCTCCAAAATTTACAAGCAGCTCATGCAGCTCAATAACAAAAAAGCAAACAACCCAATCCAAAAATAGGCAGAAGACCTAAATAGACATTTCTCCAAAGAAGATATACAGATTGCCAACAAACACGTGAAAGAATGCTCAACATCATTAATCATTAGAGAAATGCAAATCAAAACTACAATGAGATATCATCTCACACGGATCAGAATGGCCATCATCAAAAACTCTAGAAACAATAAATGCTGGAGAGGGTGTGGAGAAAAGGGAACACTATTGCACTGCTGGTGGGAATGTGAATTGGTACAGCCACTATGGAGAACAGTATGGAGGTTCCTTAAAAAACTACAAATAGAACTACCATATGACCCAGCAATCCCACTACTGGGCATATACCCTGAGAAAACCATAATTCAAAAAGAGTCATGTACCAAAATGTTCATTGCAGCTCTATTTGCAATAGCCAGGAGATGGAAGCAACCTAAGTGTCCATCATCAGATGAATGGATAAAGAAGATGTGGCACATATATACAGTGGAATATTACTCAGCCATAAAAAGAAACGAAATTGAGTTATTTGTAGTGAGGTGGATGGACGTAGAGTCTGTCATACAGAGTGAAGTAAGTCCGAAAGAGAAAGCCAAATACCGTATGCTAACACATATATATGGAATCTAAGAAAAAAAAAATGTCATGAAGAACCTAGGGGTAAGATGGGAATAAAGACACAGACCTACTAGAGAATGGACTTGAGGATATGGGGAGGGGGAAGGGTAAGCTGTGACAAAGTGAGAGAGTGGCATGGACATATATACACTACCAAACGTAAAATAGATAGGTAGTGGGAAGCAGCCGCATAGCACAGGGAGATCAGCTCGGTGCTTTGTGTCCACCTAGAGGGGTGGGATAGGAAGGGTGGGAGGGAGGGAGATGCAAGAGGGAAGAGATATGGGAACATATGTATATGTATAACTGATTCACTTTGTTATAAAGCAGAAACTAACACACCATTGTAAAGCAATTATACTCCAATAAAGATATAAAAACACACACACACACACAAAATGTATAGCAGTGATTTGAAATGGATATTTTCTATTTATCATGCATATCCTGCATGCATCAGAGGGCAGAAGAAAAGACTGAAGGTAGAAGTTAGGCAGAAGTAAATTTTACAAAACAGCATTATGTAAAAGTACATTCTCACATTTAGAGTGTTTTAAAAGCTAGACGAGCTATCTCATTTAGTGGTGAGTTACTTGTCACTGGATGTGTTCACATTCCACTGTTGAAGGAGTATCTTACAATTTTAAGATTCCAATTCTCTGACTGTAACTTCGAGCTAATTGGTCTTTCAAGAAACAAATGAATTATTGACAAAGACTGGATGCTTGATACATACTGTGTTAAGACAAAAATTGTAAATTTTTTTTTTCTTGGTGGTGTTCAGTGAAGTCAGTAAGCTAAATCACTCTCTTGAACAGGGATAGCTCATTCTGATTGTGGTACCAGAGGAGCAGGGGGTGTCAAAGTTAGTATCTTATAATAAACATTAGGGAACCTCATCTATATTTTACTTAGCAAAAATCCATCTCATGGTCACAGCACTGTTATCAGTCAACAGCACAAAAAAATCAGCAGTTTAGACACCTTTAAAAGATCTCAGTCTTGAAGTGGCCCCTATAAAACATCCACTCAAAGTATAACTGACAAATTGTGGTTAAAAGAGATGGGCTGAGCAGTACCTTATCTAGGTTCTTCAGACTCTATCCTTGTAAAAAATGAGATCATCAGGATGTTATATACCAGGACTGCTATCTTAACTTCCCACAAAGTTATATTCATGTCAAACTTTTCTCTGTGTTGTTGGGTTTTTATCACATTTTGATACAGGGAAGAACTAGTTGAAGACTATTTCAGTATCACCTCCAAAATTATTATTTTTCATTGTACTTACTCTATTGCTTACTGTTTCATATATGATGAGAATGGGAAACCATTGTCCAGGAATTTAGTGCCATGAAAATGCCTCCCCAGGTAAAATTATGGGCTTCCTTTTAATGTAGCTATATAATGTTACATTTAATGTTAGCCTTGACTATTAAGAAGCTGGTGGATAAAATAAGTGTTTAATTACAGTAGTGATCTCATTTTAGGTATGGATAAAATTATTATCCTTTCTCCCCTAAATTGGTTCTTTAACCTTCATTTTAAGTATGTGTATTTAAATCATATAATATTCTTTTTAGAAGCAGATAAAATTTAAGTGAGTAAAAGTGGGAGAATAAAGGAGACAGCTATGGAACCACATAGGCTATTGAGTCAGTTAATATAAGATTCCAGAGAATCCTTGGTGTTTGAAATATGGGTGCTTTGTGAGTCTGACCTAATCCAAGCTTCCCTTGCTCTGCTAAATATGCTGCAATAAATTACCAGCAATAAACTTCAAAGGCACTGTAACTTGGAAGAAAATGTTCTAATAATCCATAGGGCTATTACTGATAACAGATCAATGTATTTATTTACCATTCAGAACAAAAAATCTCCTATTGAAGAAATGAAAACTTTAAAGTACAATCTGTGGTGCACTGCCAGGAGGGCTGAAGCTGCCAACAGATATAAATACCTGCTTTATTACAGTCTAAGATTTTATTCCACATCATATATCTTATTTATGTACTTATAATTAGGGTTCCTGTATGTTTAATTGTGCGAGATTTTGCACTTTAATCTAAGCATTGACTCCTCTTCTTGGGGGGTGAAAGGCAGGGAAGTGTTTATAGTGGCACCTTGGACAGAGTCACCATATCCATTCTTTTATTGCCCTGCAGCATAGCCATTTGCAGATGAATTTTTATAAAAGGGTGGGGAGAGGGAGGCGATCACCATGGTGAAGTAGGAAGACTCCAAGCTCACTTCCTTCCAAGGGCATACCAAAATTACAACTACTCACAAAGCAACTATCTATAATAACAACCTGAAGACAAGCAGAAAAGACTGTCCACAACTGAAGATATAAAGAAGGAGCCACATGAGACAGGTAGGGGAGTAGAGAGACAGTCTAGTCAAGAACCACACACTTGGGTTGGTGACCCACAAATGGGAGGGATATTGCAACTGCAGAGATCCTCCCTTATGTGGATCCTCCCCAGCTCCACATCTGGCTTCCCAGCCTGGGGATCCTGCACCAGGAAGATAAGCCCCCAGAAAGATGGGCTTTGAAAACAAATGGAGCTTGTGTTCAAGAGAGCTGAAGGGCTATAGGAAACAGAGATCCATTCTTAAAGAACACACACAAAATCTCAATTCTCTGAGTCCCTGCACAGAGACAGTAGTTTGAAAGGCATTGGGGTCAGACCCACTTCCTGATCTTGAAGAGCCTCTCAGAGAGACAGGAGGCAACTGGACTCCCCCTGGGTATGGAGACACTGGCAGCAGTCATTTTTGAAATCTTGTTCTACCACACTGACACCTGCACTGGCAAGTGCCACTTTGGAATCCTTCCTCTAGCCTGTTAACACCAGGGGCCTGTCCCATCCACCAATGAGCCAGCAGTAGTCGGGCTTCACCAGGCTACACAGCCAGGTGCCTGGGGAGCCATCCTTGCTCGCCAGCGGGTCTGCAGCAACCACATGAGGCAGAGCCTCACAACCAGCCAGGCCAGGGGCCAGCCCCACATACCACTTCACCCACAATTAGCAGCACTAAAAAAAGCATGCAGTCCATGTAGGGGACACTCCTGGAGCATCTAGTACTGGTGGTCAGAGGGAGTGTGCTGCTGGTCCCCACAGGTCTACTCTCTAAGATTAGAACATGTAACAAACCTACCTTATGTATAGAAATAAACACAGGGAATTAGACAAAATGAGGAGACAGAGGAATATGTTCCAAATGAAGGAATGAAACAAAACCTCAGAGAAAGAACTAAACAAAATGAAGATAAGCAATCTATCCATAAAGAGTTCAAGGTAATGATCATAAAGATGCTCACTGATATCAGGAGAAGAATGGATGAACACAGAACTTCAACAAAAATTAGAAAATATAAAATATATATATATCAGAACTGAAGAATACAATACCTGGAATGAGAAATACATTAGAAGGAATCCACAGTAGATTAGCTGATACAGAAGAACAGATCAGCAGTCTGAAGACAGAGTAGTAGAAATCACCCAAGCTGAACAGAAAAAAGAAAAAAAGTTTTTAAAATGGGGATAGCTTAAGGGACTTCTGGGACAACATTAAGCATACTAACATTTGCATTATAAGGTCCAAGAAGAGGAGAGAGAGGAAGCAGCAGTCACATATATGAAAAAATAATAGCTGAAAACTTTCCTAACCTAGGAAAGGAAACCAACATCCAGATCCAGGAAGCACAGTCCAGAGTAAGGCATATTATAATTAAAATGGCAAGAATGAAAGATAGAGAATCTTAAAAGCAGCAAGAGAAAAGCAACTAGTTACATACAAGGGCACTCCCATAAGACTATCAGCTGACTTTTCAGCAGAAACTTTGCAGGCCAGAAAGGAGTGGCACAAATAAATATATTCAAAGTAATGAAAGGAAAAAACCTACAACCAACAATGCTCCACCCAGAAAGGTTATCAATCGGAATTGAAGGAGAGGTAAAGAATGTTATAGACAAGCAAAAGCTAAGAGAGTTCGTCACCAATAAACTGGCATTACAAGAAATGTTAAAGGGACTTTTCTGAGTGGCAAAGAAAAGGCCACAGCTAGAAATATTAAAATTATGAAAGGAATAATCTCACTGGTAAAGGCAAACATATAGTAAATGTAGTAGATCAGTCACTTATAAAACTAGTAGGAAGGTTATTAAACAAAAGTAGTAAAATCATCTATATCCACAATAAGTAATTAAAGGATATGCAAAATAAAAGATGTAAAATATGACATCAAAAACATAAAACAGGGCAGGGGAGATAAAAATATAAGGCTGTTAGAATGTGTTTGAGCATAAGAGATGATTAACTTAAAATAGATACCAATAGATATAGATTTTTTTATATGTGAACCTCATGATAACCACAAACTAAAAACCTATAATAGATACACAAAAAAAGAAGAGGAAGGAATCCAAACATAACACTAAAGATAGTCATAAAATAACAAGTGAAGATCAAGAGCATAAAAAAGGAGTAGAGAACTATAAAACATAAAACAATAAACTGGCAATAAATATACACCTATTTATAATTACTTTAAATGTAAATGGATTAATTCTCCAGTCAAAGAACATAGAGTGGCTGAATGGATAAAAAAAATGAGACCCATATATATGCTGCCTAGAAGAACTCACTTCATATCTAAAGACACACACAGACTGAAAGTGAGGGGAGTGAAAAAGATATTCCATATAAATGGATATGAAAAGAAAGATGGGGTGGCAATATTTATATCTCACAAAATAGGCTTTAAAGCAAAGACTGTAACAGGAGACAAAGAAGGGTATTACATAATGATAAAGGGATCAATCCAAGAAGATATAACAATTGTAAGTATATATGCATCCAACAAAGGAGCACCTAAATACATAAAGCAAACATTAACAGACATAAAAGGAGATATTGACAGTAACATGGTAATAGTAGGGAATGTTAATCCTCCACTGATATCAATGGACAGATCATCCAGACAGAAAATCAGTAAGGAAACATTGGCCTTAAACAACACTTCATATGGACTTAATAGCTATATGTAGAACGTTCCATCCCCAAACAGCAGAACATACATTCCTTTCAAGTGCACATGGAACATTCTCCAAGATAGATATCACATGCTGGGCCACAAAACAAATGTCAGTAAATTTAAGAAGATAGAAATGATATCCAGCATCTTTTCTAACCACAATGGTATGAGACTAGAAATCAACTATAAAAAAAAACCCTAAAAAGACATAAACGTGTGGAATCTAAACAGTATGTTCCTAACAATATGGGTCATTGAAGAAATCAAAGAGGAAATTTAAAAATACCTGGAGACAAATGAAAATGTAAACACAGCATTCCAAAATCTATGGGACACAACAAAAGAAGTTCTGAGAGGAAAGTTTATAGCAATACAGGCCTACCTTAAGAGACAAGAAAACTCTCAAATAAACTATCTAACCTTACATCCAAAAAAAAAAAAAAAAAAGCTAGAGAAAGAAGTCAAACAAAACCCAAAGTTAGTAGAAGGAAAGAAATAATAAAGATGAAAGTGAAAAAAATGAAATAGGGAATTAAAAAATAGAAAAGATCAATAAAAGCAAGAACTGATTGTTTGAAAGAACTGATTGTTTGAAAAGATAAAATTGATAAACCTTTAGTCACACTAATCAAGAAAAAAAGACAGTGGGACCAAATAAAATTGGAAATGAAAGAGAAGTTACCACTGGCAACACAGAAATACAAAGGATCATAAGAGAATACTATGAACAATTACATGTCAGTAAACTGGACAACCTAGAAAAAATGGATAAACTCCTAGAAATGTACAATTTCCCAAGACTGAACCAGGAAAACATAGAAAATATGGACAGACCAATTATCAGTAATGAAATTGAATCAGGAATTCAAAAACTCCCAATAAACGAAAGTCCAGGGCCAGATAGATTCACAGGTGAATTCTACAAAACATTTAAAGAAGAGTTAACACCTATTCGCCTCAAACTATTCCAAAAAATTGAAGAGAAAGGAATGCTTCCAAATTCATTCTCTGAGGTGAGTATCGCCTTGATACCAAAACCAAAGACACCCCCCACACACACACATACAAACTACAGACCAATATCACTGATAAACATAGATGCAAAAATCCTCAACAAAATATTAGCAAGCCAAATTCAACAATACATTAAGAGTCACACAACATGATCAAGTGGGATTTATTCCAAAGATGCAAGTATGGTCCAGTATCTGCAAATCAATCAATGTGATACACCACATTAACAAACTGAAGAATGAAAATCATATGATCATCTCAATAGATGCAGAAAAAGCTTTTGATAAAATTCAACATTCATTTATGATAAAAACTCAATAAAGTGGGTAAAGAGGAAGCATACCTCAACGTAATAAAGGTTGTGTATGACAAAACCACAGTGAACATCATACTCAACAGTGAGAAGCTGAAAGCATTTTCTCTAAGATCAGGAATAAGACAAGGATTCCCAGTGTCACCACTTTTATTTAATATAGTATTAGAAGTACTAGTTACAGCAATCGAACAAGAAAAAGAATAAAGGGAATATAAATTGGAAAGGAAGAGGTAAAACTGTCATTGTTTGCAGATGACATGATACTATCTACAGAAAATCCAGGAGACATTACCAGAAACCTATAGAACTAAATTATGAATTCAGTAAAGTTGCAGGGTAGAAAATTAATGTATGGAAATCTGTTGCATTTCTATAAACTAATAATGAGCTGTCAGTAAGAAAAATATCCCATTTACAATTGCATCAGTGAGAAAATATATAGGTATAAATCTAACCAAAGGGGAAAAAGACTTTTACTCTGACAACTGTAGGATATTGATGAAAGAAATTGAAGATGACAGAAACAGATGGAAAAATATACCATGCTCATGAATTGGAAGAATTAATATTGTTAAAATGTCCATACTACCCAGAGCAATCTACAGATTCAGGGTAATTCCTAACCAAATTCCAGTGTCATATTTCACAGAACTAGAACAAATAATTCTAAAATTTGTATGAAACTACAGAAGACCCCAAATAGCTAAAGCAATCTTGAGAAAGTAGAACAAAGCTGGAGGTATCACTGCCTTGATTTCAAACTATACTACAAAGCTACAGTAATTAAATAATATAGTACTGGTATAAAAATAGACATATAGATCAATGGAACAGAGTAGAGAGCTCAGAAGTAAACTCAAGCTTATATGGTCAATTAATCTAAGACAAAGGAGGCAAGAATATACAGTGGGGAAAAGACAGCCTCTTTAATAAATGGTGTTGGGAGAACTAGACAGCTACATGCAAATGAATCAAACTGAACTACTTTCTCATACCGCATCAAAAATAAACTCAAAATGTATTAAAGGCTTAAATGTAAGACCTGAAACCATAAAACTCCTAGAAGAAAAACATAGGCATTACACTCTTTGACATGGGTCTTAGCAATATTTTGGGGGGATATATGTCCTAAGGCAAGGGAAACAAAAGCAAAAATAAACAAATGAGACTACATCAAACTAAAAAGCTTTGCACAGCAAAGGAAACTATCAACTAAACGAAAAGGCCGCCTACTGAATGGGATAAGATATTTGCAAATGATATATTTGATAAGGATTTAATATAAAAAATATACAAAGAACTCATACAACTCAATGTCAAAAAAGCATACAACCCAGTTAAAAATGGGCAAAGGACATTTTCCAAGGAAGACATACAGATAGCCAACAGACTCATGAAAATATTCTCAACATTGCTACTCATCAGGGAAAGGCAAATTAAAACCACAATGAGATACAACCCCATACTTGTCAAAATGGCTATTTTCAAAAAAACAACAAATAACAAGTGTTGGTGAGGATGTGGAGAAATGGAAACCTTCATACACTGTTGGTGGGAATGTAAATTGGTGCAGCCACTATGGCAAACAGTATGGAGGTTCCTCAAAAAATTAAAAATTGAACTGCCATATGGTTCGGTAATTTCAGTTCTGGATATTTACATGAAGAAAATAAAAACATTAATTTGAAAAGATAAATGCAGATATATGCACACCAATGTTCAATGTAGCATTATTTACAAGTGCCCATTGACAGATGAATGGATAAAGGTGATATGGTATGTTCAGACAATAGAATATTACTCAGCCGTAAAGAGAAAGAAATCTTGCGTTTTTGACAACATGGATGGATCCAGAGGGTATCATGCTAAATGAAATAAGTCAGACAAAGACAGATATTGTATGCTCTTACTTATATGTGGAATCTAAAAAACAAAAGAAACAAAATTAAAACAGGTTCCTAGATACAGAGAACAAAGGGTGGTTGCTAGAGGGGAGGTGGAAGAAGGGGTGAAATAGGTGAAGGAGATTAAAAGGGATAAACTTCCAGTTGTAAAATAAATAAGCCACAGGGATATAATAATATACAACATAAGGAATATGGTCAATAACACAAGTTTGTATGGAGACAGATGGTTACTAGATTTACTGTGGTGATCATTTTATAATGTATGCAAATATCAAATCACTAAGTGGTACACCTGGAATGAACAATGTTATATGTCAACTATATTTCAATACAAAATAAAATGGTTAGATTTAAATCAGCCATTTTGCTGTTTAAAAAAAACAGGTGTAATCAGTAGGAATGATTACTTTTGATGCTTTGATCATTTTTGTACGCTTGGTACCTAACATGGTATATTCTCAATAAATATTGTAGTAGGTGTGCTGACTGAAGTACTGATGAAAAGGCATATTTCAGTTTGCAACAGCAGAAGTAGAATAATATGAGTCTGGTTTCAGATGGCTGGGCAGAAAGCTAAGTAATGGTGAGGGGGTTTGCTTAGGTGAGTAGGAAGAAGTGCTAACTAGGGGTAGGCTCTTTCTTGCAGAGAACTATCAATTATCTGATTTTCATAGGTCATAGGAATAGGGATATAAAAAGCTATAATTGCTTTCTTCCCCATTTATCAAGCATAAACACACAATCATCTTTAATTACGATGAGCATGACTTAGAAAATGCTAATATATTGTCCATAGCCTTAAGGTAATTTCAGCCACTAAAACGTGCACTGACTCACTTCATTTGGGAGACTAGGAGATCTGTCATAACTCCTTTTTTCATCCCATTAATTTAAAAACAAGGACACCAAGATTTTTTTTTTGCATAAGTAGAGATTCTGCTGCTAAATTTCCCAACCCCCAATTCTTGTTTTGTCTTATTACCTAGGGCCAGGAGATTTATCTTCAGCTACATTTCCTACTTTTGTAAATTAAAACTTATTTGTTTATTCATTTATTTATTTACTTAGGCCCACTGTCCAACCCCAAATGGTGCTTTCAGAGCAGCTAGGTGGGTCTAGTTCTTCTATCATGTGAGAAACCTGGATTCCTGGCCCAGAATCCCTTCTTACTAGGCATGCAGTCTTGAGCCACTTATCTCTGAGGCTTTCTTCACCTGGAGAAAGCAGAATGGTTAGAAGACCAAGTAAGCTAATATGTGTGAATGTACTTTGAAAACCGAAAGGAGCTGTTACAGAGAAGATTGTAGCTGTTGAGGGGTGCAAGGCACGACCTGGTCACCTTGGAGATTCCACAGAGGATACGGAGGGGAGAGCTTGTCCACTCAAGGTTCTGCGAGGATGCAGAGTTGCCTTCCCCTTGAGGAAGGAGACAGCGTGTAATGGGGTTTGGTGCACCATTTCTTGAGTTGCTCACCTGGCAGTGAGAAGGGCAATTGTATTATTATTGCTTCTTCCCCAGTCCTGTGAGTGTGAAAACATTCCGTATTACTATGGACTAACCAGTATTGATCACCTGATTATTCCTGCCATTCATTGTGGACCGACTAACAGCCTGGGACAAAAAGAAATTACGGGGAAGATGGATCAATGTTTCTCAAAAGAAAAGGATGGCAGCAGCCTATGAGAAGATTTGAGTTTCTAGGAGTGATAGACCATTTTTTCTATTAGAGACATTTGTGGTTTATAAATACTTCTCATTCTGAGTTCCACAGAATGACTCAGAGGAACAGTGATCACATCCCACCACATCATTGTTTCATGTCCTCTGCCTCCACTAAATTTGAGTTGTGCCTTCCCACACTGCAGTGTTTTCTGTGCACTTACTTTTCAACTTAAATAATGAATGATGCATGATTTAAGAGGACAATTATTCTTTGAGTGCAAATCTTAAGAATAAGGGTGATAATTATCCAGAGGAACAGGGCACAGCAGAGCATACCAAGAGAGCAATATTCTTTCATGTCATTTGCCCTCTTGGTTAGAAGGAAATCTACTATACATCCTCATACTGCTTTTCCATAAACAGACAAATACAGGTATGCTGTTTCTAAAAGAACTTCACCCCCTCACAGACCATCTTCTTGCCCAACGTCCTCTCCCAGTTTTCATTCTCTTTCTTTCCCTGTGCTTTTCTGTTCCTTCCTTCCTCTCTCTCCCTTTTGCTGCCTGCTCCCTCTCTCCCCCCTTTAGGCACCATCATATATTTCCTTTTATCAATATGGAGTATCCTGAAAACTAAGGTGAAACCAAAATCTGGCTCAGAGCCCAGACATCACTTTCTGAAGTGACAGGCTCTGGTAATAGGGGAGGGTTTGCAATTATACAGATCATTGCTTCGACCTGGTGCAAAGTCAACCAGGCTACAATACAAGAACAGAAAAGCTTAATTTCTGCAGTTTCCAGAAGGGCTGTGAGCAGTGCCTCTGTGTTCACTGACCTGCCTACTGTGCTGGGCAACCGCCTGTGCTCTTCTTCCATTGAAGCCCTTTGATAAACAGCTCAGCTCATTTGCTGCTCGCCTTGTGAGCTTCTGCCTTATAAAGTAAAAATTAATGTCCTTATTACATATGTTCTTTTCCCTCACCATCTACTCAAAAATGATTTGCACAAATGAACAGTATACCCTCTTAATGATGCAAGGCTCTATATTCTAAATATCTGATTAGCTGTACCTTTCACATCTCAGCATCAGCTTTGATAGCATTCGACAAGGCACTTTCTAATCTTTCTTTGAAATAAAATTTCTTCTTGCAGGCAAGCTTATTAGCATGTGGTCTGTGAAGAATATAAGGGCGGGGGAGATAGTTTCTTTCAAAATATATTAAGACCTTCTAATCACTTTCAAAGTAAAATGAGGGCAGGAGCTCAAATTACTTGAGTGTGTTTGTCACCCAGATAAGTGGAGTGCGTGGTCTGTAGTTGAACCCCTTTTTCCTATTCGCTTTGACTTTCTGAGTTCAGCTTGTCTTGAGGCATCCATTTTTTTAGGCCTTGGGGAATTAGAAATTTAAATGAGATGTGGGAGAGAGAAGGGGCGCTCTCTGGTGAGAATGCAGCACATCTCTGGACTCAGCAGTCTCCAGGTGGGGAGAGAGCGGCATCAGAGTGAGGAGGAAGGAATGAAAGCATCTCTCAAGGCAAGAAGGAGCGGACAGCCTTTGGCAGCTTGCAGAGTCTTCAGAAGTCAAAACGTGAACAGTTGAATCATTTGCAGTTTTAGCATTTTCTTATAGATTATTCATGCCCCGTTACATTACTGTTTTTTTAAATTTCTTGTTTTTTCCAGCTTCTCAGACAAAAAAAAAATTTTAAGCATCTGAATTGATTTGGCTTCATCATTCTACCTAGTCCACCCTTTCTTTATTCCATGTCTCGAGAACATAGATACTTGTCCTTCAGCCTTGCAGTTGTGCCGTGCTGGGTGTCTCTTCTCAAGGAGTAGCATCTACCGTGGAGACGACTTACATGTTTCCCTGTCCTCCCTGCCTCGCTCCCTGGAGCCTGCGTTAGAGCACGTGTGTGTCTACCACCCACTAGGACTTCTCCTCAGCCTCAGCCTCACTTTATGCCCCTGCCCGAGGTCAACAACAACGACAGAGCAATTCGGAGGTGACCTGGGTGCACTACGGCTTTAGATGACGAGCATGTCCCCCAGTGTCTCTGTCCTTTCCACTCATGTCTTGTTGCCGTGTGCATAGAGTCACTGGGGAGCAGGTCTGGGGTGTGGAATAGGGAGGAGCCTTTACCTGTGATAACTGAGGTTTGATTTCGGAAAGGAAGAGATGGAAGAAGCCAGTTGTGTTCATTTCCTAGCGCTGTTATAATAAATTACCCAGGCTTGGTGGCTTTAAACAACATAGATTGATTCTCAGAGTTCTGGAGGTAAGCGGTCTGAAATTGGGGTGTCCGCAGGGCCTAGCCTCTTCGGAAGGCTCTGAGGGGGACACCTGCCTCGCCTCTTTCAGTTTCTGGTGTCTCCAGGGATTTCTTGGCTTGTGGGAGCCTAACTCTAATCTCTGCTTTTGTCTTCACATGGCCTTCTTCTCTGTGTCCTTTCTTCTTATAAGGACAGCTGTCATTGTATTCAGGGCCCATCCTAAATCTAAGATGATTTAATCTTTTGATTCTTAACTAACTACATTTACAAAGACACTGTTGCCCCAAAAAGGTCACGTACTGAGGTTCCAGGTGTATATGAATTTGTGGATAACACTATGAAATTCAACCCATTACAATAGTAGAAGCATGTAAAGTAAAAGCTGGAAGGGAGAAAACTAAAGGTCATCAAGTCTAACCCCTCTAGTATGCCGTTGAGGTAACAAAAGATGCGTTACCAAAGCTTTATGCAGATGAATTAACCAAAGATACATTACCCAAAACTTACAGAGATTGTAAGAGAAATGTTTATTAGCCTTTATTAGTGGTAGATACACTAGGCTGCGTGGAGAGAGGAGCATATTTAAGAGGAAAGGAGAGTGTAGCGTTTTAAAAAATTGGCTGCAAATTTTTTGACACTCCTCCCATCGAGAGCTGAGGTCTGTCGCGTCCCCTGAGCGTGGACGGCCTGCTTTGACTATTGAGTGCAGTGGTGATGCTGCTGTGTGACTGCTGAGCTGGACTCATAAGAGGTGAGGCAGCTCTGCCTTGTTCACTGTAACAAGCGTGTTCACTGTAACGCTCTCTTTTGGAGCCCTGGACCACCGACTGAGGAGTCTGACTACCCTGAGGCCACCATGCTCTGAGGGAGTCAAGTCACATGGACAGACCACATGTCAGTACAGTCCAGGCACCAGATATGTGAGTGAAGGAGCCTCCAGATGATTCCAGCCCCAGCCGTCAAGTCATCCCCGGTCTTTAAGTCTTCTCAGATAAGGCGCCAGACTTCACGGAGGAGAGGCAAGCCACCCCTTCTGTGCTGGCTGCCACTGTACTTGTTAATCCATGCATGTCACAAAATGGTTGTGGTTTGAAGCCATACATTTTGGGATAGTTACACAGCAATAAATAGTAACTGTGTGGTAATAGGGGAATAAATATATATGCCTCTTTATTCTACAAGGCAAAGAAATAACCGCCAAGATTCAGACCAGTTTAATTCCAACACGGATAGAATCTCCAGCGGTGCACGCTGATGAAAGCTGACCCCATTGAGAAAATGAGCCCAGCACACTGACTCTGGGAGAGGCAGGGTGGTTTGTTCATTGTCATTTGTAAATTTAGCTGGGGGTGTTTCGAGGTCCTAGGAATGGCCACATAATTGTTGCTGTGATCACTCAGCTGGAGAGAGCGCAGATTGAAAGGACAGAGTTCACAGTTCAAGAGCATTTGAACCCGAAAACTTATAAACTCTTCTCTCTGGGTTTTCAGTGCTGAAAATAAATGAAATCTGGAGTCTGGTGTGACATGACCATCCTGAATTCTTAGGCAGAGATGAAAGTAAGCCAGAGGTCACTGGCTTTTACAGAGAGACCAAAAAAAGTTATAATTTCTAATTTGTCTCAAGCAAAGGATAGACCTGTCTTCATTCATCTTTTCAGGCAAGATACCATTAATTCGCTAAATGTGAAGAGTACCCCTGGTCCAGGTACTCTTCTAGGTCCTAAGGATACAAGTACCCATATATAAGAGTAATGTGGATGTGTGACAAAGACATTCCTTTATTATGTAACCTACATTCTGGAAGAAAGAGAGACAGTGACTATCTGAATAAATACTATTTGGGTAATGTGAAGTACTTTGAAGGCAATTAAATAGGGGAATGTGAAAGACAACGTGTGTGTACATAGGGGTTATTTAAAAGGAGTGCTCAGGGACGTCCCTGGAAGTCCAGTGACTGGGGCTTCACCTTCCAATGTGGGGAGTGCAGGTTCTATCCCTGGTTGGGGAGCTGGGATCCCACATGCCTCCCGGCCAAAAGGCCAAGACATGGAACAGAGGCAGTATTGTAACAAATTCAGTAAAGACTCTGAAAAAGAAAAAGGTCCACATCCAAAGAAAGAATCTTCAAAAGGAGCGCTCAGGAAGGCCTCTCTTACAAGGTGAGTTGAGCGAATCCTTAGTGATCTGAGCAAAGAGCATGACCCACAGCATCAGCTAGCATGACTCAGCATCTTCAGGTGGCTGACCTATTTGAAGGTCACGTGGATGGCAGATTTTCCAATTCAGTGATTACCTGTTGAGCACAAGTTGTGAAACTGTCCTGGTTAGGAATTGCTGCTGACCCTAATACTTCTTAGTGGTAAGTACTCCAGTAGACTAGAATTTCCCAATTCTATTATAGGCAGTTAAATTCTGAGTAGGTTAAATGCCAGTGCTGGGATTGTACCTTGGTGTTAAATTGCCTCCAGGATCTATTTTAAACAAAGTATAAAATTAAGCCCTAAATATCATGCTCTATAAAAGGGACGGCATTTACAATGCATGTAGGAAAAAAAACAAAAGGAACTACCACCAATCACCTTCTGTAAAGAAAGAAGAAAGAAGACAGGAGGTAAAAAAATAGATGAGTGAACAAACAAAATGTTCAGAAGTATGACTGGATAGAGACTCCCAGATGGACTTAGGCAAATGTGATAAAAACATATTTTAAACTCTGTGTCTCATAATTTGGGTATCTACGTTCTTGGTAGGTCAGATTCTCTAATTAGTTATTTCTGTTATCACCCACACTATCTTATTCCTTGAATGTTAGTGACTGCCTTTTTAAAAAAAATTGTGAACTTTTATTCCTTAGAACATTATCTGTGGAATTCCTTTAGGTTTGTGTATAAAGTTTGCTTACCAGAGAGCATTAGTGTTTGCTCTTGCCAACCTGAGATCACTTTAAACCAGCGGTCGGCAAACTTTTGCTGTAAAGGGCCAGAGAGTAAATATTTTAGGCTTTGGGCTATACAGGCTTTGTCACAATGACTCAACTCTGCCATTGTAGAGTGAAAGGACCTATAGACAGTGTGTAAACAAATGAGCATGACTGTGCACCAGTGAAACTTGGTTGGAGACTGAAATTCCAATTTCATGTAACATTCCTGTGTCATGATAATATTTTCTGATTTTGATTTTCTTTCAATCATATAAACCTGTAAAAACTGTTTTAGCTCGTGGACTGTACAAAAGCAGATGGCAGGCTGGATTTGGCCGTGGACCATACCAATGCCTGATTTAAACTAAATTTTTAGCATGTGGTTTTTTTGAGTCTTACAATCGATGTGAATTTTAGCCCTAAATTTGTGTGAGGGCAGAGATGTGGTTAGGATTTCAGAGGAATCATTTTCTTTTTTCCCCTTTTCCCAGAGCCAAGGCCCAAACAGATAAATATCCTACCAGCTCTCAGTGTGAGGCAGTTCTTTTCTTAGTTGACCCACGGAAACTTCCTGTGGCCCTTGTTTGATACAAACATCCCTGATCTGCACTCCCATGATGCCTGTACCTCAGTGGTCTCCCCATCGTCTGCCAAAGCCAAGTTAGAGTCCATCAGGACTGGCAGAGGACACAGGCTAATGTTTCATTTCTGGGTGACAAATTCTGATAGTTCATGTCTGGATTTGAAACTTCGTTTTTATTCTGACCTCTAAGGGCATTTCTTACTTTCCAGCCAGGTTAGCCATGCATTTATTTTTTTTTTAAAGGCTTTTACATATTGCCCAGAAATTTTAGGTGTTCTGTGTACCTAACAATATTGCTGAAAACACAAGTGTCTTTGGGATCTCTCTCTTGTAGTTTTTTCCAGGATTGCACTCTGGTTTATGTTTCATGCTACTCCAGAAGGTTGGTTGTGGTTAGGAACAAAGCTATGGGAGAAAGGAAACTTTTGCAGAACACGTGCCTTCTAGAGAGGAAGCAGAGGTAGAGCCGCCAAGAGATGGAGTGGTAAAGAAGTGAAAAACCTTCAGAGAGGAAAACATTCCTGAAAAGTAGCTGAAAGTAAAGATGAAGTGGTGAATATCGAAGTGGCTGAAGTTACTTTCCCACTGAAGGAGGCTCCGGAAGTGAAGTGTAATATTCAGATTAAAGAAGAGGAACGATAATATTGCATCAGAAAACAGAGCAACAAATAGCCTGGAGGTAAGAAGGCAGGAGGCAAATTCAAGACACGGTGAAATGAATGTGCAGTGGAAATGGAGCTGTTTGTATTCAGAGGTGGAGGGATATGAATACCTGCATGAAATAAGAACGATTGTGTGTTTGCAAATGGGTAAGATGTGATGAAAACTATGACTTATGAAAGATTAATCCTCTAGCACAACACAAGCTAGTTTGGGTCATAAAGAAATTGGTTGCAAAGAAGGCCAACAAAGAGACGGTTGAAATATTTGAGATGTGAATGTTGAAGAATTTTACCTGTGATGGAAGTGAAAGGAACAGGCAGATCTGAGAAAAGTGGAAGAAGGGCAGCAGAACGCAATGACCAACTAGAAAAGGGAGCAGATGTGAGAGAAATCTAAAGTGGGAGAGAGCGCGTGGATTCCAGTGTGGCTTCTAAAGTTCCCTTTGTTTTGAATCAACCTCCAAAAGTATAACATTCGAGCTCATTCCTGGGGAATCAGGTAGATTCCAAGAAACAAGGGTCTCACAGGTTCAGTTTGAGTTTCATGTTATTGTTTTTCCTTCCAAATTGACCAAGTTGGGAGTACGGTTTTCTCAGATCACTTTTATTTTTATATCTGAGCGTTGACAGTGGTATGAGCCAGCTCCCTCAGTGTTTTCCATAGTAACACAGTGGATGAGCTTCCCTGAAAGCCTCCGTGGCAGCTGAGCCAACTGTTGTCCGTGCACTGCCTTGCCCCAGCACACTGATCAGTGAGTCAGAGGCGGCAGTTACTCACAGCGATGCAGGTCAGAGGAGGAAAACTCATTTTGTACGAACCAGAGTCGAAAATTGAAAACGTTCCACCTTAACTGCTTTTCATGCTTGACGCACTTCAGAAGCTATTCTTTCTGACAGCATAATGAAGGTTAGTGGTGGGCTTAGTGTTTTGTTTTGCCTTCTTTATCATGAAGATGTTGGTGCAGTTTCTAAATGAATGATCCCGAGAATCACCCTTTGGAATGGCGATGTCATTTTTAGGAAGCGGGCAGAGTGGTCTTCCCGCTTCCTGCTGGGGCAGCTCTCTACACCCTAGGTGTCTATTGCCTTCTCAGAGAGCATAATTCATTTATGAGATAGATGCTCTTGGAGACAGAGGTACAAACTGTGGCCAGCTGTGTGGTTAGGAGGAAAATAGGCAAGAAGCTAGATGGGGAAGTAACACCAACGTGGCATTACTGAAGTGCAGCTGGAAATAACACGAGTGGTTTTATTCTCCTCTGGGGCAATGACCCCACCCTTCATTTTGCTTCTGCTGAGACATTTTGGAAGAGCCACCTTGAAGGAACAATCATTTCTTAACTCACTTCTTCATGGGACTGAAGGAAATACAATACAGATGAAAGGAAATATATTTCTTTCTAGAGCAAGAAGGCCTAGAACTTTGATGGTAGAGCTCTGACAACTGAAAAAGTTGTCCAATGTGATAAAAAGGGATGAACCTTGGACTGGAAGTCAGGATTTTTGATTCTAGTCTGGTTTCTGTCAATAGTTGTAATGATCTTCATTTATCAAGTGGTCACTGTGTCAGACATTGGGCTAAGAGCTTTTCATTCATTATCTCATTTGATCCTTTTCACATTTCCAGGAGTACTATTCCTATTTCTGTTTCAGATGTGAAAGTTGAAACTCAGGAAGGTTAACTAACTTGCCCAAGGTCCCACAACCAATAGATGTTGGTGCTGGAATCTAAACGAGTGTGTAGGACTCTAGAGCTGGAGCTGTCCGTCATTGCTTCCGCAAAGAGTACGGGGCCTTGGAAGAGTCAGCCAACCACTTTGAGCATCGGCGGTATTATAAAATAGGGAAATTGGGCTTGATGACGCATGAGGTTGCTTCCAGTTTCAAGATCCTGTCCAACTCTGTCTTCTGATGGACAGAGTATTAAAGAGGTAACATGACATAAAAGATTAAAAATATGAGCTCCGTGGCCTTGAGAAAAGCCAGTGAGAGGCCAGGCAAATTCTTTTGGGGAAAAAAAAGCCACCACCACAAACTGAGTAGTGAAGTCCTAGAAGAATCCTGGAAAGATTTCTAGAATAGTGGATATGTGTTGGAAACAGAGGGTGAATCCTAATTTTGGAGAAATGACTCATAAGGGATTGAAACATATTATGTAGTTTCTTTTTCCCCCTTAATTGGATACTCAGAAGACAGGGCCTGAAGCTATGCAAAAATACAAAGTGATTCCATTTTGAGGGATGCCCAGGTAATCTGCCTTCCTCTGGGATCTTCTGCTTTCTGAAATCCATTTATCTCATTTAGGGGTGGATTATTAAACATTATTAAACATATTGAACCTGAATTGAAAACTAGCCAAAAACCTGTTAAGGCCTGTAGGCAAGAAAACTCAGAATTAAATGAAAATCCAGCTGTACCTCCTTAAACATGGGCAGAGGCCTCAGCATGTGCTCACTTAATCTACATAGTGTTGAAAGTCATTTTAGTCCTGATGAAGTGTTGTGGACAGGTATGCCATTTAAGTTTCCTTTCTCTTTCCTTCCCTCAGTCTCCCCTACATTTCTTTTCATTATAAGCAAGGTTATTACCCTTTAAGCACAAAAATAGATAAGGTAATATTAACAGCCAATCTGATTACAGGTATCCTCCATTTCTCTTTCATCTTCTGATAGTAATATAAAGCTGGCTTCTGCACTCCAAATCATTTCCATTCAAATTTTATTATTTGCATGATTTTAAAAAAACATTCCAGGCAATAAAGTTATTCTGGTAATCCTATGGTTAATTGTGTACAGGCTAACTACAATTTAACCAATATGAAATTTTTTTTGGAAGGAGATGACCTCTGAGCTCTTGTAACTGCAGTGTAGGACCCAACCAGCTGCCGTGATGCATGAAAACCATCTTAGTTCATTAAGATTAAAGGAGCTCTTCTTGTTCGCAGGGCTGATTCCTGCAGCTGAAAAAGTATTTACACCAATTAACAACTTTTTAAACCCCTCTGTTCGAATTGTTAACCTTCAAGTAAACTATCTGTGTGGAAATGGTTGATGATACAACCACTGTCCCAAAATTCATCTGCCTGATCTTTATTGAACTTGATGTGCAAACATTTAAAGGGTAATTGAAACACTAATTAAATACTGTGTCTGGGCACTAGAGTCAGGAATTCAGAGAGGAAGTCTGACTTATTGTTGACAGGAGGCAAAAGCCCAAGGTGCTGCCAGTTTTTAGCAGGAGCAGTCTAGACCCTGTCTGGGTTGCCCTGATGTCTATTGACGCGTGAAAGGCACTTCTAGTTGTGCCATCAGTGCGACACAGGGAATACATACAGTTTGTAATCCCAACCAATCAGCAAAAGGATTCTCCATCTGTTCTAGAGATGTGATATCAATGACTTAATCTAGTCATGAGTGATGATTCAGACTGGGGTACAGAGGACTAGGTGAAATTGTATTTTTGGATCAGGCCATTGTTTAGATTTTTTTTTTTTTTTTGGTTTTGTTTCTTTGTGTTCAGGGTGTATGTTTTTCAGTTTGAATTTGGGAGTACTGGGTGTTTACTCTTTTCATTCAATGGTTTAAAGTAATGGTTCTAAAATCTGACTATGTATGAACATCAACTGGAAGATACTGACGCTAGGGCTGCATTTGATGCCAATTGTATCAGAATCTCTGGACATGAGGCCCAGGCACTGGCAAGTTAAAGTAGCTCTGCAGGTGATAATGATCTGCAGTCATGATTAAGAACCACTACACTAGCTATAAGCTCCGTTAGGTCAGGGACTATGTTGATTTCATCACCCTTGCATTTGTAGAACGTAGCACAGGGCCTGACACATAATGGTTATTTAATACATATTTTTGAAGACATGTGCTGTGTAAGAATCCTGGGTAACAGCCAAACCGGCTAGGGCTTCTATGAGGGTTACAGATGTACCAGGTAAATGAGAGAGGCAGGCAGTATATTATCACTTTGGTTCTCCTGTTGCTCCCCAACACCAGAAAAACAGTGACGCTGGAGCAAGCCCTGGGCACTTGAATGTTTTCCAAGCTGCACGCTTTCTCTCAGTCCCACCAGTTGTGCTCCCTCCCTATGATTCCCGTGACTGGCTCCATCTCGATTTTCGTATTGCACTCCGGTTTCTTGCTGGCACTGGCACCTCGTCCTGAATCTAACCTAGCACAGGACGTGTTCCCCAGCTGCTGGACTGCTACTGACAGACACTGCTTAGCTATCAACCACCTATCAATAAGAGAATCACCTCCAAGGCCATGCCCCCATTTGAGGGCAGCCCATGCATAATCAAAGAGGTGAGGGTATAAAGACTCACACTCAGGGCAACTCTGATGGTCCATCTCAGCTCCAGAGGTCCTGTGGGATAAGCTGAAGCTTTGTTTGGGACTGTATCATAGCTAGACTTCTTCCTCTGCCAGCCCTTCTTGCTTCCCTTCCTCCACAGGTATTGTTAATAAGAACACTTCCCAAAGAACTCCTTCACTCTAATCTCCACACCAGAGTCTACTCACTGAGCACACAGTGACAATGGCATGAATTACTTGACCTCATCTCTCCACGCCTCTCAGACTGGGCTCCTTACACCCATCTCTGCCATGTGCCAGACACCATGGCAGTACTGATCAAGACAGACAAAATTCCTTCCCTCATTGAACTTACATTCTGGTGGGAGAGATAAGCAAGAAACAAATATCTAACTGTGGGTGATGATGAAAGCCATTTAGAAAAATAAAGCAGGGAACAGGGTAAGAGAACAGAGTTATAGGGGTGAAGTGGGGTGGTGGTATGCTGGAGCTGCCGCATGCTGGCTCATATGAACCCACTGTTAAATTCACAGGAATCTTGAAAGGCACTGTTAAAACAGAGCCATTATAATTTTTTCCTTTTTTATTGAGGTATGGTTGATTTAAATATTATATTAGTTTCAGGTGTACAACATAGTAATTCAAAATTTTTATGGATTATATTCCACTTACAGTTATTATAAAATATTGGCTATATTCCCCATGTTGTACAAAATATCATTGTAGCTTATTTATTTTATACATAGTAGTATAAACCACTAGTGTGTTCTCTATATCTGAGTCTGTTTTTGTTGTTGTTGTTATATTCACTAGTTTGTTTTATTTTTTAGATTCTACATATAAGTGATTATATAGTATTTATCTTTCTCTGACATATTTCACTAAGCATAATATCCTCAAGGTCCATCCATATTGTTGCAAATGGCAAAATTTCAGTCATTTTATGGCTCAGTAGTATTTGGCTGTGTGTGTGTGTGTGTGTGTGTGTGTGTGTGTGTGTGTGTACCATATCTTCTTTTTGTGTTTATCTGTTGATGGACACTTAAGTTGCTTCCTTACCTTGGCAATTGTAAATAATGCTGCTGTGAACATTGTGATGCATGTATCTGTTCGAATTCGTGTTTTCATTTTCTTCAGATATATACCCAGGAGTGGAATTGCTGGGTCATATGGTAGCTCTGTTTTTAATTTTTTGAGGAACCTCCATACTGTTTTCCACAGTAGATGCACCGATTTACACTCCCACCAACAGTGGACAAGGGTTTTCTTTTCTCCACATCCTTGTCAACATTTGTTATTTGTGTTCTTTTTGATGATAGCCATTTTGACAAGTGTGAGGTGATATGCCATTGTGGTTTTGACTTGAATTTCTCTGGTGACTCCCGATGTTGAGCATCTTTTCACCTGCCTGTTGGGCATCTGTATTTCCTCTTTGAAAAAATGTTCAGTTCTTCTGCTAGTTTTTTAATTGGGTTGTTTGGTTTTTTGATGTTGAGTTGTATGAGCTGTTTATATATGTTGGATATTAACCCCTTAGCAGTCTTTTTAAAAAATTTTATTGAAGTATAGTTGATTTACACTCTGGTGTTAATTTCTGCTGTACAGCAGTGTGATTCAGTTATACATATATATATATATATATATATATGTATGTATACATTCTTTTTCATATTATCTTCCATTATGTTTTATCACAGGATATTAAATATAGTTCCCTGTGCTATACAGTAGGACCTTGTAGTTTATATATTCTTTATGTAATAGTTTGTATCTGCTTATCCCAAACTCCCAATACTTCCCTCTCCCATCCCCTCTCCCCCTTGGCAGCCACAAGTCTGTTCCTTATGTCTGTTTCTGTTTTGTGGATATGTCCATTTGTGTCGTACTTAGATCCCACATATAAGTGATACCATATGATATTTGTCTTTCTCTTTCTGATTTACTTTGCTTAGTATGATAATCTCTAGGTCCATCCATGTTCCTGCACCCCTTAGAAGTCTTATCATTTACAAATATTTTCTCCCATTCCTTCAGTATGTTGTCTTTTTGTTTTGTCAGTGATTTCCTTTGCTGAATGTGATGTAACACATTTATTGTTTTGTGAATATTGAACCATCCTTGCATCCCTGGTAAAAATCCCATTTGATCATAGTGTATGATCCTTTTAACGTATTTTTGAATTTGGTTTTGTTGAAGGTTTTTGTATCTATGCTCATCAGTGATATTGGCCTGCAATTTTCTTTTTTTGTGATACCTTTGTCTAGATTTGGAATCAAGGTGATGCTGCCCTTGTAGAATGAGTTTGGAAGCATTCCTTCCTCTGCAATTTTTTGGAATAGTTTGAGAAGGTTAGGTGGTAACTCTTTTAAATGTTCAGTAGGATTCACCTGTGAAGCCATCTGGTCCTGGACTTTTGTTTGTTGGGAAGTTTTTTTGTTTGTTTTTTACTGCTGGTTCAGTTTCATTACTGATAACTGGTCTGTTCATATTTTCTATTTCTTCCCAGTTTAGTCTTGGGAGTTTTTACATTTCTAGGAATTTGTCCATTTCATATAGGTTGTCCGTTTTATTAGCATATAGTTCTTCATAGTAATCTTTTATGGTCCTTTGTATTTCTGTAGTGTCTGTGGTAAGTTCTCCTCTTTCATTTCGAGTTTTATTGATTTGGGTCCTCTCTCTTTTTCTCTTGATGCATCTGGCTAAAGGTTTTTTCAATTTTGTTTTTCTTTTCAAAGAACTACCTTTTAGTTTCGTTGATCTTTTCTATTTTTGTTTTGTCTCTATTTCATTTATTTCTGTTTTGATCTTTATGGTTTCTCTCCTTCTACTAACTTTGGGTTTTGTTTGTTCTTCTTTTTCTAGTTCCTTTGGATATAAGATTAGGTTGTTTATTTGAGATTTTTCTTGTTTCCTGAAGCAAGCTTGTGTTACTATAAGCTTCTCTCTTAGAACTGCTTTTGCTGTATCCCATAGATTTTTGAATCATTGTGTTTTTGTTTTCATTTGTCTCCAGGTTTTTGGGTTTTTTTTGGCCACACTGCGTGGCTTGTGGGATTTTAGTTCCCTGACCAGGGATTGAACCTGGGCCACTGCAGTGAAAGCACTGAGTCTTAACCACTGGACCACCAGGGAATTTCCCTCCAGGTATTTTAAAATTTCTTCTTTGATTTATTCAGTGCTCCATTGGTTGTTTAGTTGCATGTTGTTTAGCCACCATGTGTGTGTGTGTTTTGCACTTTTTCTTGTAGTTGATTTCTAGTCTCACTGTTTTGTGGTCAGAAAAGATCCTTCATGTGATTTCAATTTTCTTAAATTTACAGAGGCTTGTAATATGACCTAGCATATGATCTGTCCTGGAGAATCTTCCATGTGCACTTGAAAAGAATATGTATTTTGCTGCTTTTGGGTGGAATGTTCTGTATGTATCTGTTGAGTGCATCTGATGTAACATGTCATGTAAGATCAGTGTTTCCTTATTGATTTTCTGTCTGGACGATCTGTACATTGCTGTAAGTGGAGTCTTAAAGTTCCCTACTGTTATTGTATTACTGTCAGTTTCTCCCTTTATGTTTGTTAATATTTGCTTTTATGTGTTTAGTTCGTCCTATGTTGAGTGCATATATATTTACAACTGTTATATCTTCTTCTTGGATTGATCCGTTGATCATTAGGTAATGTCCTTCTTTGTCTCTTGCAACAGCCTTTGTTTTAAAGTCTATTTTGTCTGATATAAACATACCTATCTGGCTTTTTTGGATTTCCATTTGCATAGAATATCTTTTTCCATCCCCTCACTTTCAGACTGGTTTCTTTAGATCTGAAGTGAGTCTCTTGTAGGTAGCATATACACAAGTATTGATTTTCTATCTATTCAGCCAGTCTGTCTTTTGATTAGAACATTTAGTTATACAATTAAAGTAATTATCGATATGTGTGTACTTATTGGCATTTTTTCATTGTTTTGGGGTTGCTTTTGTAGTCCCTTTTTTGTTCCTTTCATCTTCATTTGTTCCCTGTTCTTCTGTATCATCTAACCTACTGTTGATTCCTTATAGTGTATTTTTTATTTCAATTACTGAGTTCTTCAGCTCTGTATGGGTCTGTTTTCTAACACTTTGTTCAGTTTTTCACTGTGTTTGTCCATTCTTCTCCCTAGGTCTTGAGCATCTTTATGATCATTACCTTGAACTCTTTATTGGGTAGATTGCATCTCCATTTCATTTAGTTCTTCTTACGGTTTTTTTTTTCCTTGTTTCTTCATTTGGAACATGTTCCTCTGTTGCTTCATTTTGCCTAACTTGCTGTTTTTATTTCTATGTATCTAGTAGGTTGGTTATGTTTCTTGATCTTGGATAAGTGGCCTTTTGTAGAAGATGTCCTGTGTGTCCCAGCAGTGCACTTCTTTCTGGTCACCAGAGCTATATGCTCTAGTGGTGCCTCTATATGGGCTGTGTGGGTCCTCTTGTTGTGGCGGGTTGACTACTGTGGGAGGTGTGGTAGGTATGGATGGCCCCTGGTCTGGTTTTTTGTTAGGCCTCGCATTGTGTGGCGGCTGCCAGTGTTGGTTGGCAGGGCTACGTCATGAGGAAGCTGACTGTGGATCCCAGGGAGGCCCCAGGGCTAGAACTGGCTTACTGGTGGGTGGAGTCAGGGTCCAGGAGATCCCAGGGCTAGTGCCAGCCCACTGGAAGAGCCAGGTCCTGGGATCTGGCTGCCAGGCCCCAGGTCCCAGAGCTGGTGTCAGACCACAGGTAGATGGGATCGGTTCCTGACACAGCTGGCAGTGGTGTGTGGGGTGTCCTGAAGTTTGTGTTGGCCTGGTGATGGGTGGGTTGGGTCCTGCCATAGCAGGATGTGGGGCTGTGGTTTTGCTGTGGCTGGTGTCCACCTGCTGGTGGATGAGGCTGGTTCCAAGGCTAGAGCAGGCTCACTGGTGGGGCTGGGGCCCAGGGCATTCTGGGGCTGGTGCCTGCCCACTGGTAGGCAGAGCTGGGTCCTGGGGTCCCAGGTCTATTGCCTGCTTATTGGTGTGTGGTGCTGGCTCCTGGGCCTTCTGGTTGGCAGGGACATGTACAGGGATTACTGTGGGTTCAAGAGGTCTTAAGGCAGCCTGTCTGCTGGTAGGCTGTGTCCCCACCCATTTAGTTGCTTGGCCTGAGGCATCCCACAACTGGTGTCTACAGACTGTTAGGCCAAGGCAGGGCTGGGTCCTGAGGCTAATAATCTGGAGGAAGGATTCCAAAATGTTGATTGCCAGCACCCGTGTCCACATGGTAGAATGAGCTCCCAAAATGGCTACCACCAGTGTCTGTGTCCCCAGGGTGTGCTTCACGCTGTGCCTCTTTTCCAGGAGACTCTCTAAGATAAGCACGTAAGTTTGATTCAGGCACCTTTCAAATTATTGTTTCTGCTCTGGGTCCTGGAATGTGTGAGATTTTGTGTGAATCTTCACCTTTAAGAGTGAAGTCTCTATTTCCCACAGCCCTCTGTGTTTCCCCAAAATAAGCCCTGCTGACCTTCAAAACTAAGCGTTCTGGGGCTGATCTTCCTGGCATAGGACCCCGAGTTGGGGAGCCTGATGTGGTGCTCAAACCCCTTACTCTTTGCAGAGAACCTCTGCAATTATAATTATTTTTCCATTTGTGGATTGCCTACCTGGGGTTATCAGTCTTGACTATAACATAATTCCGTCCCTCCTACTCATCTTGTTGTGGTTCCTTCTTTATATGTAAACCTGAAGATGTGGAAGATATTTTCTGTTAGGCTCTGGTCTTTTTCATTGATAGTTGTTCTGTAAATAGTTGTAATTTTGGTGTGCCGCGGGAAGAGGTGAACTCAGGGTCTTTCTACTCTGCCATCTTGGGAATTCCCCCCCACCCCCATGCCACAAACAGAGCCATTATTAACAAAAATTATATCACCTTAAAAATCAAATAAGTCATATTAGAAACAAGAGTAATACATAGTCAAACTCATCACATTCTCATTTTACTGGATTTTGCTGTTATATATGCTCTGGTGGTTATTTACATTTATTTTATCTGTTTGGTGGAAATATTATACAGTGGTGCACTACTGTACATCTCCTCCTAATTAGACATTCAGTGACGTCAATGAGTCTGGACTATACTCATTAAATTGCAACCATACGTTGGCTATGGCCACAAAAGTATGGCAAAAATCAGCAAATGCATTCTGTGAGAATCAGCTGACTGTGTAGAATTTACAATAAAAAATATTTACAATAAAAAATATGCATGTTATTTTTATTTCTAAATTGTGGGAAATACATCTTTTATATCAGTAAAATTTATAATAAACATATGTACGTATATACATGCATACATCCCCAACCCAGCCCCCCACAACCCCCCACGATCTAATTGTAAACAGTAACTAGTACATCACTGCGTAGAGGGCTTCATTTTCAGGTGTATTAGGGGAGAATTATATAATATTTGAACTGATTGAATCCAGGGAGCCTGTGTTTATTACTCTTTGTGAGAAAATATGCTGTCCCAAATCCTAGGTGTCCTCATTTTTAATTCTCAGATGATGGTCTCTAGACAATTTTATTAGCACTTCTCCCATATGAATGATTTTTCTCTCTCAACCTCTACTGATATCTTTTAGGATTTTGAGGACCTCTATTAGATCACAGCTCAAGGTATTTTCCAGTGAGGATAAACTCAACTTACTTGGTTCATTATTATTTACATTTTTATAGCACATTTTCTTTGTAATTGCCTAGTTGTAAATGTATTTAGTCATCCTTAGTTGTTTATATGGTTATTACAGGTATTTTTGTAAAGTAAAGAGTCACTCTCTTCGTTATAAATTTTATTGCTTCTAGGAATTTAGATACTTGAGTGTTGAATTAAATTTTTTGTTAGTCATATCTAAAAGATACTGTAGGTATCAAAGTGCTGGTATTATTATAGGAAAGTTGTAAAATAGAAAATAAGTTGGGTGTCCCAAACCACTTTTTGGCTTTATGACTGTGAACAAATCACGCAACATCCTTAAGCCTCAATGTCCTCATCTGCACAATGGGAACTTAATTTGGCAAACTTACTATTAAGACAGTTAAGGCATGGCTCCTGCCCTCAGGGTGTTAACAATTAGTCCTAAAACTATTCCTAATTTCGTGTGATGAACACTAACAATAGCTGTATCGTGAATACAGAGTTGTGTGAAAAATCAGAGGGAACATAAGTCATCATGTTTTGTGAACAAGGAAAGTATTGTACCATAGATATGCAAAATACAATCGCTCATAGAGCCTTTGGGTACCTGGTGCTGGGTGCCTTATGGCACTTGATAAGTGCCTATGGAAGGAATGAATTTAGTAGTATGCCAACAGTAGTATGCCAGTTGAGTTAAAGACTACCATGTCTTTGTAAGTCAACTCTACTCCAATAAAAATTTTTAAAAAATAGACTACCATGTCTTTAGGTAAAGTCTAGATCTGCTGCCGTGTGGTTATGTTTAAGCTTCTTAATTAACACATGGTCAACTTTGGTCTAAAATGAATATGCAGTTACAGAATTTAGTCTAATCATGGTATAAGATGTTCAAGTAAACAAAATATTTCTTTAATAGAACCAAATCATACTATTTTATTAATCTGTGACTTTTCTGGGTGTTTAATTTTAGCATCTATGGTTGCTGCATTCGGTCTTTTCAAAAGCCTTCAGAGTGATGGTAACTACCCAGCTACTTCATGTTACAGATGAGGCACCATGCAGGGAAGTGATCATAATTTGAGGCTAATAGAAGGAATTCTTTCATTGCTTATTAGAAAGTGCTTACATGTAATTGAGGTTTTTTTAAGAAAGAAAAGAAAGTGTTCCTCATCACTGCAGGTTATACCTGTTCATTAAAAATTTTAGACAGCACTGAACAGTAAAAATATAATCACTTGCTGGTCCACCACCCAAAGACCATCACTTTTAACTTCTTGGTGTCTGTTCCTCCAGTCTTTATCTATGAGCATTTTTATGTGGTTATAATAATCTATGATGTATAATTTTATACCCTGCTTTTTTCATTTAATGTTATAACAAAAGCATTTTCTAAGCTATTAAGCATCTTTTCAAATGTCCATTTAAATAACAGTGTGTATTTCATTGGGGGACTGTGTCATACTTGTGGCTGGTCTCTGAACCACAATACCAAAGCTTATTTGAAGGAATGAATGTTGATTCTGCTTTAATCACTTGGGAAGATTATTCCAATGATATCGACATTCCTTAAATTATTTTTGAAATGACATTTTTGGAAACACCTTCAGAACAACCCAGAAAATTGGTGTCTATCAATATACAATTTTTAAACAAAAACATAATTTTACCTGCCTTGTTCCTTTTAATTAACTAAGAGTGTGACTTTTGACTATTTCTAATATCTAAATCCACCTTAAGGAAGAAGCATCTATTAACACTGAAGACCCTCGAAAGAAAGCTGAATAGTCTTTCATGGCAATTTCCAAAGAGAAGTTCGAAGATATTTTGTGAAATGAGTATATGTTAGGATAAAGTATACTTTCTTACAGAGTGACTACTTGAGGTGAAAAAAAAAAGAATACTAATTCACTTGAGCAAGTTTCACCATGTTTGCTAAAAATCAGGTATTTTATGTTACAGTCATCACGTCATCTCTGAAGACCCTCAAGAGTTGATTGTTGATGAAGCCTTAGGAGTTTAAAGTCTCTCAAGCTGCTTTGTCCCTCAGGTGTGCCCTTGAGTTTCAAGGTTCCAAATTTGGACACTGTTGTTAGAGCACCACTCTTAAAGATGTTTCTGCTCTGATGTTAGAAGTAGAGAATCCTCCAAGGTCTTGAGGCAGAAGAGAATCCATTCTTAGTCATGAAAAGAAAAGCAAAGAAAAACAAAAACAAAAACCACTGCCTCAGGCCTTTCTTATCCAGGAAACTTGTCCTGTTTGGAGTGTCACTCCTTTATTAACGACTGCTGAGTATGAAGTCCTGTGCTGAGCATCAAATTCCGCCTTGATGAGAGAGCCCTCTGGGGTCATCTTTAGTAGCTCGAATATCATTTGCTTGGATTGGTGAAAAGAGCAGCGGCTTAGTAGTCAGGGGCCTGAAATGCTAATAAATTTTATCTCCCCTTCTAACTTAGACAAATCTCTTTCTTTTTGCCTCATTTTCTCCTTTTGTAAAATGGTGGGAATGGCTGTAGGGGACTTCTTATGAGATGATCTCTAGATTACCATTAAGCTCTATGCCTCCTTAGCTCTGCAAATGTGGTCAGGAGTACAGGTCAGGGGAGATCAGGATGATTTTAGCCATAGTGATGTTTGTTTTACCGAGGTACGAAGACTCAGGGGTGCTTTCAAAGGCAGAGAAACGAGGACCAGTGTAGTATCAAGGGGATAAAAACTCTTCCAAATGAATTGTCATATTCTTTTATTTTTTCCCTTTAAGAATATTCTTTAACTGACCTCCTCTTATTTTGATCATTCTTTTACAGGGGCCCCTGGGATGTAGATTTATAGACTATGTACTATTTTTCTGAATTGTCATACTCTTGACCTGGCTCTGGAAGTATCAACTGGAATTTTAACTATCTTTGAAGTGTTCTTCTACTCTCTGAGTAGAAAGTTTGAAGTGCAGAGATTACCTGTACCTAGTTCTCTTTTCTCCATCAACTCAGTGAGGGGAGGCTTAGTCTGGGTTGGTGTGGGAGGTGGTAAGAAGGGCTTGTGTTCTCTTGAGGGGATTGTCCAGGGCCTCTTACCTGCCAGCATGATGAGGGGATCAAATGCTCAGAGAGGGTGAGGCTAGAATGGATTGGGATGAGAGGGAAGTTTTAGTAGTTGTCCAGAATAAACAAAAGGAGGGAGAGTTAAGAAGCACTTTTCAAGAAGGAAAGGAATTTTGACAACTCTGTTTCAATCCCCAGTTGTTTGAGGATGCAAGGATGTGAGGAGCAGAATGAGACGTGGCTTGCAACGTGCACCGTAGGGACCATATTACATGGTGCTATAGTGTGTTGAGATGGGGCATAATAAAACAGGGCACCGGATTCTAGAATATGGGGTCAGCAGGAGTAATGCTTCAAAGAAGTCCCTCACATCTTACTTCTGAGTAGTGGACAGAATTCTCTCAGGTAGCAGAGACTCTTGGCTTCTATTGGCTTTGAAAAGGAGAACGGATTGGCTTCTGTACAGGGATTTCTCATACAAAGTCAAAACACCAGAGGGCCAGGGTGATGGCCCATTTCAGCCCTTGGAGCAGTGATAGACTTTCGTGGCATAACTCCATTAGCAGTGGGGTGGACAGCACTGCCCAGCAGCCTGTAATGTGACGGGCAGGGGCATCGCAGCCTGTCGAGTTTGGTGAAGCTGGCATTTGGGATAAGGATGGAAACCACATTTTTCAGCTTGGCTTTGGGGAAAGTGGTGATGGATGGGGTGGATGAAGGGGCATTGAGGGAGTAGAAGCAGCAGCCTCCTTTCACCCTCTTCTGTGGAAAATCTCGGATGGGGCCTACTTCCTCTCTTGTCTGTGCCTTGGAGATTCAGTTTCCGCTTGTGCAGGATGAAAGCCTCAGGGTTCTTGCATTAATAAGCCCGTTTAAAAATGTCAGACGAGAAGCGCTAAAGACCTTTCCAACAGCCACTTTTCAATCTTGTTATTTTAATACTTGCCTCTACCCTAAGCTTCGTAGAAATGTAAAAGGTAATGAAGTGTTTCATATGCTGTTCTCTGTCTTTTTATTCTAATTTAAATCTATCATTGAGCATGTGCTTTAAAAATGATGTTTACTGGAGTTGGAGTATTTATTCCATGCAGCCCAGAAATGCATATGTGGGCTTGTATCTTAGACATATTATGTATGGTATCATTGTACACAATCAGCACAGTGAGAGGAGAAATATATTTTAAAATCTTTAGGCCTCAGTTTTAACCTGGAAATCTGTGGGTTTTCTGTAATGTACCCCATTGAGCCAAGGTTCACCTGCTATCCTATCCTCTCATGAGCTGGAGGGCAGGATCACATTCCCAGCTTCCTGAGTCAGGTACTCCTTTGCTTCGCCGCGAGGTGGTGACTCCTCCGTCCCTTGGCTTTATCCTTTTTAGGTATAAAAGATGGGGGGAAATGAATACTCATTTCTACATTATGTTGCAGAACAGTTAAGTATCTTATTAGTATCAAAAAGATTTCTAAATGATCATTCTGATTTATTGAGCATATTCTCCATGTCTAATGGTGTGAGGTGTGAGAGAGACCAAGTCCCTGTCCTCCAGCGATGCTTAGTTTGATGAGACAGGCTAAGGGGTAAAGAACAAAACAATGTCATGTGATAAAGCCAAGCATGCACCAGAGAACCCTGTACATACCGCGAACTACCAGAAGAGGGAGCAATGGACACCACCTAGACGTTTCAGGAAAAGAGAGGAGATTGTAGCATCTGTTGATAGTTTGAAAAAGGAATCAAGGAAGATTAGGACTCTCCAGACAAAGGAAGGAGCATATGTACAAGAACCATTAGAAAATGCTCAGTGTATCTCGGGACCAGCGAGAAACTGAGTGTGGCTAAAGCATGAAGTGCAAGGCAGGGGCAACAGGAGTGAGGTATCAGCCTGGAAACAAGGGTGGGGTTGAGAATGCCTTGAACTGCTGTGCAATGCATTTAGACTTATCCTGTAGCCATCTGAAAGCCGCATAGAACCTAAATCTGGAGGTAATATCCATATAAATGTTTTAAGGGAGTCCAATCTGGTGTCAGTGTAGATGAAGGGTGAGGGGGGCGTGACGGTGATTATAGCCGTTTAGGTGAAAAAGGATGATGACATGGATTCATGTAAAGGGGGTGGAGACGGAGAAGAGGGGCTGCACATCCAGGAAATATTTCTGAAGGAGAATTAATAGTATTTAGTGACATTTTAACACACATGGTGAGAATAAGAGCTGGTTTTAGGAAGGAAAATTGTGGATTCGAGTCAAATTTGTTTCTAATCCTCTGGAACGCACTTTGTGGGCTTTGGCCTCGCTCTGTGAGACATTCAATCAAAAGCTTCTCCTAGACCCTTAATTCACACTAATGTGAACTTAGTGATTACTGATGACAGCTTGAAGTACTACTCCTGAATGGTAGGATTTATGTTTTACTTGTAACTTTTAATAATTTATATTTCTAACTTTATATCACAAAAATTTGTCCACAAAGATATTCATGAGAGTGGGTTTTATATAACGGAATCATTATAATAGTAATGATTTGTTGAATCAACACTGTATGTCCAAAGGTGATTATCTAGAACAGCCATCTAAAAATATGTAGAAATACATTTATTGACTTGGAAAGTTGTTCAAAATATATTAGGGTAAAAAAGTTTACAAGTAGTATGGACAGTATAACCCCATCTTCTACAAGTATGTATTTTTAAACATGTTTCTAGGCAGAGACAGAACAAATATTCCCCCAAATGCTGACAGTAATTATATTTGTGTGAGAAGTGAAATCATTATCAATGATTTTGTTTTCTTTATCACGTGATCCTGTAGGTTCCAAATTTTCAATACTATGTGTAGTAAAATGTTAAATGGGAAGTTCCCAGGAAGCACCAAGATATTAATGGGTATGACATTCGAAAGTGGGATTCTGGACCAGGTTGCAAAATTTCAAGGTAATTTCAGAAGCACGGTTTTACAACTTCTAATACCGTCATGCACAGTGAGGGTGTAAAGTGCCAGGTGCTGGCAGTCAGTGTTGTGGGGTTTCTGGAGGGACTCCTTTGAAGAGCTTGGGCCGTGGGTCCCATGCCCACCACGGAGGAGAGAGGTCAGCGTGCTTCTCTTTCCTCTCTAGCCAAGAATGGTTTCAAGAGGACCACTGGAAGAATTTGATGTGTGTCCCCTCTAGTTGAAGGACGATGTTCTCGAGTCTGACTCCCATCTGAAAAATTGAAAGTGAGAGGTGGACAGTCTAGATCTTGCCAGATGAGCTCAAGTTAAGGGGGCTGCTTTAGGATCAGCCCACACTCCCAGAGCTCGTAAGGACAAAGAGCAAATAATTACTAATACTTCCTGTGGTCCACAGTGGGCCACATGCAAAAGAGAGCCAGCGTGGGCTACGTGAGGCCCTGCTCAATAGAGGGCTGAAGGGACAGATAGAAGTTCAGCATATTTCTGGATTCCTAGGGGTTGCAGGGGGAGTAAGGAATGTGATCAGGAATAATGAATCACCCACTTTATGGGAATTACATGTTAGACATCCCCAACACTGGTGATGGATGGTCCCTGGAGAAGCCAAGAAAATTTCTGTTAGAGAATGTGTCTCCAGTCAGGTTCAGAAATAATGAAAGCATCTTATAACAGTACCAGTCCAAACGGAACATCTTCGTGTACCTCCTTCCTTCCTTGAATTCAACCTTGGAGGGATCAGAAACCACAGCTAGTAAGAGGAGGAGGAGGGATGAACGCCATAGCACAGGAAAAGGGAAAAGAAGAACCATGCTTCCATTTCTCCAGCTTCCCGCTTGCAACTGGGGAGAAGATTTAACTTTAAGTCACATTTGGAATTTTGATACTGTGAGATTAGACATTTTTAATACATCAAGATTAGGTTTGAAAAAAAAAGATTAGGTTTGGAGATTTGGGGGGCATGTAGAATTATTTCCTAAGAATGAAAAAATCATGGAACTATTTGAGTTTTCATCGATGGGCATGGAAAAGAGCATCCTCCCATCTTTTTTTTTTTTTTTGTGGTACGCGGGCCTCTCCCTGTTGTGGCTTCTCCCGTTGCGGAGCACAGGCTCCGGACGCGCAGGCTCAGCGGCCATGGCTCATGGGCCCAGCCGCTCCGCGGCATGTGGGATCTTCCCGGACCGGGGCATGAACCCGTGTCCCCTGCATCGGCAGGCGGACTCTCAACCACTGTGCCACCAGGGAAGCCCCCCTCCCACCTTATATATGAAAACATTTTAAGGAGATAGTTGGAAAAAAAAGCTACTTTATAACTTTATCAACTAAGTTGCTAACTCTTAGATCAGGGGCTTCTTTTTAAAGCTTTCCCACTGGTTGCCACTCTAATACCTTATTGTCATCTTTGTCGGGGCAAAAATCAACCATGGCCTACATCTTGAGTGACTTTCCCAGAAGCCACCAGTATTTTACAAACTTTCTTTCTGTGCTAACAATGATTAGAGTATCACTGATGCTGATTCCATATACAAAAAGGTGACTTCTCCTCTACCCAGTTAAGGTGTCTCTCCAACCTTCCTTTAGAGAACAAGGGACAAACTTCCTCCGGAATACTAACTTGTAACTCTCCAAGAGCTGACAGAACAGACTACTGCTCTTTGGTTCACTTCTAGGAAACACTGGTGAACAATGCAAATTAAGAGCTCATCTACAAAATGCACAAACAAATCTAATAGTCACCATCTGTTACAATCGCTTTTGAGAAACTTGAAAAAGAATTTTCTTAAGGCAAAGGCAGAGGAACACTTTAAATTATTTGAAAATTTGAATTATATATTTAAAATCACTCTGGGGAACAAGATAGATGTAAAACATGAAGGGTGTGTGTGTGTGTATGTATGTGTATGTAGAGGGGAGTTTTCCGTAATATATCCTGAAGTTTGAAATATCAATTTAGGGACGTCCCTGGTGGTGCAGTGGTTAAGAATCCTCCTGCCAATGCAGGGCACACGGGTTCGAGCCCTGGTCCAGGAAGATCCCACATGCCACGGAGCAACTAAGCCTGTGCTCCACAGCTACTGAGCCTGCATTCTAGAGCCTGTGAGCCACAATTACTGAGCCCGAGTGCCACAACTACTGAAGCCTGCACGCCTAGAGCCTGTGCTTTGCAACACGAGAAGCCACTGCAACGAGAAGCCCACGCACCGCAATGAAGAGTAGCCCCCGCTCGCCACAACTAGAGAAGGCCCGTGCACAGCAACGAAGACCCAACGCAGCCAAAAATAAATAAAATAAAATAAATAAATTTATTAAAAAAAGAAATTTAATTGGATCTGTTACATTCACATAAGCTTTCCTCTGAAGCTACTGTTCCCAGGTCACCCAAAAGGAGGCATGGGAACCATTACTGTCCCTCTGTCCCCAAGTATGTGTCCATTGAGTGGGACCGAGAGACCATTTCAGCAAATGTCATAGAGAAAAAAGCAGAGACCTCAGTGACCTGCTTCTGTTTGACTTTCTCTTCAGTGCACTCATCAGGTAAGAGCAGACAAATGGCTACACTTGCTTTTTCTATTTCATTCCAGCAATGAGGAGCTGGGTACATGATGTGTTAAGGGGAGAGCATAGAAAAAAGAATAAGGCAAGTCCTAAGCAGATCAGAGAATTCACTGCAGGAGACATGTTACTAGGCTCCCTGACGGGAGACCTTTGTGCGTTCACAGAAGCTGGGAGGGATGCTCTCTCTCCATGTTGCTAGGCCTAATGTCTGTAGGCAGCAGCATTGTAGGACAGGCAGTGGGAAGGAGGGCTGTGGAGTCAGACCCCTGTATTTTAGTCTGTTTACTGATGGTGTGCCTTTGGGCAATTCCTAATCTCCCTGTGCCTTACATGCATTGTGAGTATAATTTGGATAAGAGTTGTACCAACGTCATAAAATTGTTGTGAGATTAAATGAGATTATAGATAGGTAGATATTACTTAGAATACCTTCCACATAGTAAAAGAGTTCAATAACTATTGCTTATTATTATAAGAAAGAAGAAAAGAAACTAATTCTTACTGAATACATACCACGTTCCAGGAATTATGCTAAAAACTTTCACATTTCCTCATTTCCTCCTCATAACAACTCTGTAAGGTTACTAGTTCAGAGTGATTAAATGGCTTACCCAAGAACAAGTAGCTAATCTGTGACAGATCTTAGATTTAAAATCAGGTCTTTATTTCACAATAGGATACTTCCTGTCCTGTGCCTCAGTGTTTGATACACAGAAAGAAAAGGGCAGAATAGATGTGTATTCAGAAGGCCATGTCTCTGAGAGCTAATGAACTGTCAGGGTTCTCCCTCAAAGATGCTCTAAGTATGAGTGGTTGGCACGCTGCCCACCTGTATTAGTAAGGGAAGGCTTGTTGCTGGAAGAAACAACCCATAGATTTCAGTGGCTTTTCATAGAAGTTTATTGTTCTTACATCAAGGCCAATCATTGTTAATGAATGGGGAGGGGGTGGAGCTTCTGTACTTAGGAATGTAGATTCCTTCCTTCTTGCCAGTCCTGGGGTCCTCGGTTGCATCCTTTGCCTGCAGCTAGCAAATGAGGGAGAAGGGTGAGATTGGCACATTTAGATTACTTATGAGTCAGACCTGGAAGTGGACACAGCACTTTTGCCCCATGTTCCTAACCACTAGAATTTGACCACATGCAAAAGAGGCCAGAAAAGTAGTTTGATTGAGAGCACAGGAGGAAAATAGGTCTTGTGACTAGAAAGCCTATGCCACAGCCTACTCTCTGGTCACCAAATACTAATTTCACTCTTTCTTCCATATACAGAACCCACTGTTCCCCTACCCAGGGGAGACAGTGCTAAGTCCCAGGCAGTTCCTGCATCCAGCTCAGAGTCCAGGATCTCTGGGCAATGCAGAGTCCTCATCAGGCTTGGATGTGGAGCCTCTGGTGACCTGTGAAGTGGAAACATAACTTATCAGTTCCCACTTTCCACCCCTCCACACCACCCCTTTCCCCCTCAATAGATAATGGTCAAGCAATGTACAACTTAAAACAACGTAAAAGGGCAGAATGAGAGACACAGAGCAGCCACTGGTCCAGCATACTTTCTCTTGGCCAGACATTCTGAAGGGCCCTTCCCTGGCAGCAGGGGAGGTGACTTGGCCAGACCCAGAGTCTGCTCTGGGCGGAACTCCCCTGTCCCTCATTCTCCATGACACTTAATCCGCCCACTAGGGGTTTCTTCGTTCTCTGTTTTCCTCCAGGGTCACCTCTGAAGTGGGCATGGGGCAATAAGTTTTCCCTGGGAGCTTAATAGCCTGCTTCCTGCTCATGCAAGTTTAGGGGCTCAAGAATAGTTTTAAGCCTTGAACAATCAGAAACCTAATTAGAGCAAGCTTGTGCTTAGTTTGGCAATGTAATTTCCGCAAAGACCCATGAGGCTTCTGACCTATTTGCTTCTAATCAGTAACCACAGTCAAGTTCCTTTCTAGATATAATTCCTTTTTAAAAAAATGTATTTTACTGAAGTATAGTTGATTTACAATGTTGTGTTAATTTCTACTGTACAACAAAGTGATTGAGATATACATACACATACATATATATATATTCTTTTTCACAGTCTTTTCCATTATGGTTTATCACAGGATATTGAGTAAGTTCCCTGTGCCTAGACATAATTCTCAAGTCTGATATTTTTTCTTTTCTCTTTCATTTCCATGTATCCTTCTCTCAAGTTCCTGGCAGCTAACTTGAGGCTCACTGAAACAATAGGCTTGGATGCCAGGATATGCCCCTTATCCTGGTCTTTGCTACAAAGCCACAGTGTGTCCTCAAGAAGTCTTAGCGGGTCTTTGTAACTCAGGACATTCTCCAGTCCTATCTCTTACTGTTTGGAGTTCAGCAGTAATTGGCTCTTCTAAATTTGTAAGACTCTTGATCTTTGGACTTTTTTCCTTCAATCTGTGCATGAAAAGCTCACCTTTCTTGCCTAAGCTCCTGTACTAAAGGCATTTAAGAGTAATCAACATGCTTTTCACCCTGCCTCTTTCTAGCCAGTTTCCTCACAGCTTCAGGCTCAGAAGCATGTAGTCCTTAAGTTATTACAGATGATACTTACATGAAATGTTTGGCCAGAGATCAGCAAGGCTCTACAGCTCTCTAGCTTGCTATATTTACTTCCTTATTGTCTGCTATCTGACTGCTAAAACAGTACTTCACATTTTAGGCTTTCACTAAGTCAGCATCCCAGTTTTTCTGTCTTGATTTCTATATAAGACTGAGAAGGCTAACTGCTAGAACCAATAACCCCAAAATATCAGTGGCTAGCACGTTAGAAGTTTATTTCTTCCTTATGTCAGGTCTAATTGGCAGCAGGTACTGGAGGACTCCTGTCTCCACATGCACTCAGGATCCCAGGCTCCCCCACTTTTGTGGCTTTGTCATCTCCTAGACCTCGAGTCCGCTGCTGGATTTTCTATACGAGGTCTCAGCCTGCCTGGAAGGGACTCACATCCTCCGTGTTCTACTGGCCAGAACTCCTCAAAGGCCGCATCTGATTGCAAGGCAAGGTGTAAAATGTAGTCTAGCCGTGTGGCCAGGGATAAGTGGATATGAGTTGGACAAAGAACTAATCTGTCTCCACTGCACTGCCTCTGCCCTGAGGTGCTGAGATGCTCTCAGCTGTAGCATCTGAGAACACAGGTGAGTATAGCCTGGGGCAGAGGGGGCCCCCGCTTGGTGGACACAGGTCATTGTGCCCTTAAGATAACAAATTAATTTTTTCCCTAGGCTTTATATTGAGTGAAATCTTTGAATATTGGAGGGCCACTGAAGATAAGGCATAATGTCATATTTTCAGCATCCAACAATTGTTAAATCTTATTTTGCAGAAATAGATATGATTGGTGTGACTTTCTAGAGGGGACAGTTGTTCCTTCTAAAAAATACCTTCTGCACGTTCAAATCCCTCCCTGTTTTCTCCATGTCAGACTGTTTTACATACAAGTCATTATTATCTCCTTGTTATTATAGCTACTTGCATAGCAAGAGATATAAGATTCTAAATAAAGTAAAATCATCTCTAGGAGACGGTGTTAAGCTGACTACACTAAGAATCAAGTCATGTTTCAATATTTTGTTAAAAATACAAACGCCGAGATCTACCTCTGGAGATTGAACTTGATTACAGAACACCCAGGATGACCTTGATGTTTGGTGTGGTTTGGGGATCACTGTTCAGAGAAGACACTGTTGTTCTTGTCTGTCCAAATTTTAAGTTAGTATCTTTGGATTGACTATGTAACATGAGTCTTTGAGGATGCACGCTCTATGGGAGCTTTGGGTTTTGCACCTGGTGTTTCTTCCTGGAGCCAGGCAGGAGGACCCTCTCCCATCTTTCATTTGGTTGAATCATTGAATGGTTCCTTGTTCTCTTCTTATCTGTTACCTAAGCCTGTGAGTTGTCTGATAGCTAAATAATTAAAGGCAACTTTCCAGATTTCTAAAAAAGAATAAAAGGCTCTTTGTGGTGCTGGCCTGTTTTCAAAAAACAAAACAGACTTCAGATGCTTCGGGTTCTCTTTTCTTTATGTGAGAGGATAAAGTTAAGAAGTGTAAGCAACGAGCACACTGGAGACAAGCTACAAACCTAGGGAGTTTTGCTAGTGGCACGCACTGGGCAAGAAAGAGGGAAGTGGCTGTTTGCCAGAAACTTGCTCCTTTCTTATCCTGTGCTACAGGAGGGCACACCCTGAGTTGATGAAACACTGATGTTTAGTCATCGGTGAGCCAAGAAAGGTAGAGCAGGGATGCACATGGCCATCACCTCCCGTTCTAGGAGAGGAAGAGGTTGATCTCTGACCCTGTAGCGTGTGAGCATCAGAGGCAGGTGCACTTCTGCCCTTCATTTCTCAGGCATGGAAATGATGTACAAGCAGCAAAGGTTTGGGAAATTTCTTGTGTGGTAAGAAGGCACCACTGCCTCTTCCTTTCTCTTGTTCCAGCTCTCCTTGTTGTAAGGACACTGGACTCTGAGTCAAAAGACCTGAATCTTATTCTGTGTTTAGCTAACTTTGTGACCTCAGGCAACTCACCCAGCGTCTCTGGGAATTTTCTCATCTGTAAAAGAAGAGGGAGGAATCTGGAATGTCTAGGATCCCTTGCAACTCTACTGTGGTTGTAAAGCCTGATGGTAACCTCCCCTGCCTCCAGGAAATCCTAATTGGATCTGGAACAATGGACTATCCTGTGAATCACTGCTTGAGTGATATTTTAGTGCACATTTAAAGATGATAGTTTGGAAGAAAAAATTGCAGGCTCATCTTGGGCATTTTGTGGAGGCAAAAGCATGAGTGTTTTCACATTTTTAACCGTGAAATTCAAGAGGTATGTAAATAATCGATCTACATCAGAGGTTCAGAGGTTCAAAATGGGAATTTTGATGATGAAACAATGTGGAATAATGTGCCTCTTTCCTAGTGTTCCAGGGGACCTGGGGAAGGCAGTCAAGGGCAATTCCTGTGATGTGAGGAGGCAAGATTGCTCTCAGAATAGCAGCTACAGCTATTTCATCATTCATCCTCCTATCCTTTGAAAAGTGTTAAAACCGCAGGCTACGTTTTCTTCCACGGAGGAAGTAATGTTTCAAAGAGAACTAAGAAAATGTCTAATAGCTCTCAGGTTACTGATGCTGACTTGAAGATGAGATGCACTCAGAACCCAGAGGCACAGTGGTACAGAGTGGGTTCTGATAGAAACCTGAGGTGGTACCTAGGTGCGTGTTTACTAACAGGGACCATATTCAAAGGCTGCCTGGATCTCATCCAAAAGGCCAAGTTATTGAGGGTCATTTTGGTATTTAAAGATCATGATGTGGGTTTTAAGCTCTTAAATAGAAGCCAAGTCAATAAGGCTACGCATCCAGCTGTTGGAGGGTGGCTGTGAATGGGGTGGGTCTGGGTTTTGGCCAGGTGTTCGACAAGGTCTCCTGTGTTACCTGTGGGGCAAGAAGTAGTGCTGTGGGCCAGCAAGAGTATGGGGTGGGGGTGGGGGGGTGACTTAGTAACTGGTTGAATGAGACCAAAAGGATTAATGAATGGGTCAGTGTTGATCTTATCCCCTTGCCACAGGGATTTATTCTTGACTCTGTCCTGTTTGTAATTTTTATTCATGACTTGAGTGAGAACATTGAATGGCAAACTAAAAATATGAATTCAGTGAGATGAAATTCAGCAGAGGCAAAGGCAAAGCCCAGCACTTAGAATCAGGATATTAGCTGCGTAAGAACAGTGTAAAGGAGGCATCGTTTCACAGCAGGACGTTAAACACTTTTACATCCTGTCACAGTTGGCTGTAAGCTCAGTCTGGATGGATGCTGTGGTACACCTGCCAAAAAGGCTAACGAGGTTCTGGGCAGCACTAACAGAGAGCACCTACTCTGTGCTGGGCAGAGCACGCCTGAGGAAGGGAGGGCTGTTTAGGGTCCCAGATGAACAGCAGCAGCTGGCAAACTGGGGATGTGTATGGCCAGGTTGAAGGAGCCAAGGGCATTTATGTTGGATGAGGAGAAGGCTAGAGGGTGGATAATGGTCTCATCAAACCTGCCTCACTCTTCTGTGGAAGAGCATTTTCAGACTTACTCTGGTGGCTCCAGAGTGCAGGACTAAAGCTCATGAGGAACTAATAGAGTGCGGGCTAGCCCAGCCCGCCACGTGGCATTGCCTGGCAGTGTACCTAAACAGTGAAGTACTAGCCTGGGAGACGGCAGCTTTTGCATCCCTGGGGTGTCCAAGCCGACGTGCATGAACACTCCATGAACAAACTGTAGAAGGGAATTTAAGCAACATGTGGGTAGATGACGTCTAATATCTAACCTTGGGTATAAAAGTTGCAGAGAAGCTTATAGACAGCATAGTCTGAGACTAGTTTTGGACAGAATCAGCCTTCACTGATTATCCGCTTCCTGGATAATCTTGGAGTGGCATTATATTGGTTCATGAGCTGAGGCTGATAAAACCTTTAGAAGGTAGGTTAAGTTTTCTAGGAAACTATTGTTAAGACGTAGGCAGAGTTCTGGAATGAAAATTAGGAAGCAGGAGTGTGATTTATGGTGCCAGACTGATCTTCAGGAGTCACCAGGCAGGTTGCTATGACCCAGTGTCCTTAACTATAGACGAGGATTCAACTTATATATTCATAGAAGCTCTGAATTACATGTTGTGCTTTGAACAGCCCCAGGGCAGAGGTATAGTAAATTATGAAAACACTTTGAGGGACTGTGGTGTGTATTACCAAGGAGGAGTTCCTTCTGAGCGTGAATTCCTTTGTTGAACAGATCTCCGTATGAATACAAATAATCATTAAGAGAGACAGCTGGCTTCTGCTGTGCATCACCAATAAAACACTCTTCACACATCCCTGTCTTTTCTTCCTGGGAATTTTGCCAGAAGGGCTGGTAGCAAGTGTTTGGGTAAGCAAGTGGGGTCTGCTGTCTGCTTCTGTAAGGCCCCATGGGGTGTACTGATTCTCCTATATCTGTAACATCAGGGATGAACATGAGTCTTACAGACTGGGATAAATAGACTATGCAGGGCCAGTTCTCCCGAGCTGTCTTTGTTAATAGGAAGGCCAATGAGATTAAAGAGGCAAGGTCATTTGCACTCTCAATAGTGGAAGGTTTCTGGGACTCCTGCCTATTAAGGCTGTTGGGAGGAGGAGACAGCAGAGAGGGGAAGATCTGAGAGGCTAAAGTCTGTCCTTTTCTGTTCTGTGCTACTACACCTGCTCAGGAATCTCAGCCATTCCCATGATTTCAGCTGTCACCTATAGGCAAATGACCTCCACATCTGTATCCCCTGATCTGCGCTTCAGACCTGTGTGACCAAATTCCTGTTTGACATCTTCGTCTGAATATCACACAGGAACCTCAAACTCAACATGTTGAAAAACAGACTCACCATTCCTCTGAAATTACTTCTGCCTTTGCATTTTCTTTACAAGTGAATGGTAGCACAATCCACCCAGACATCCCAGGAAGAATGTTTTATTCATTCACTCACTGACCTGAAAAAAATATTTATTTTACAGCTTACTCTGTCCCAGGCAATATTTGCTTGTCGTCAGCATAGTAAAGACAAAATCTCTGTCCTTAAGACGGTGCGTTTTAGTGGGGAGAGATTGGTCATAAGTGTGGTAAGAATAACAATAAAAATAAAGCAAAATAGGCACCTATATAAGAGAATTTCAGGTAATAATAAGATCTAAAAAGAACAGTGAATAAATGGGAGGGCAAGGGCTTGGGGGCTGGTCAGAAGCTACTCTAGCCAAGGTGGTCAGGGAAGAAAGTTGAGGAGCTGACATTGGAATTAATGATGACAGCCTGCTGCCATAGGAAGATTTGGAGAAAGGTTAAATGCAAAGACTTCATATCTGTGTGTGTTTGTGTGTGCATGTTCTGCAGGTGTGTCTGTGTGTATACATACGTATGTATGAATATATAAATATGCATATTGTAGATACATTACACATACACATTTTACACATGTATACATATACATATATAAGTACGTGTACGTGTGCGTGTATAAATTCTCATCCAAAACTAGAAGTCAAAAGTGCTACATAAGGGATTAAATAAAATTATAAAACTTAATACAAGGTTACATAAACAAATATTAAAATAAATGGGAAAAGATGAAAATAAACTGATTTTTATTTAAAAGTAAGAATGGCAACAATTTTAAATCATGGCCAACTCAAGACCTCATTGGTGATATACTTACTGATAAAAGAGTTCTTTCTGAAATGTTCTAGAAATCTAACCATCTGCCTGTGTACCCAAAGAGAAAGAGCTTTGCAGTTTTATCAAGCATCATGCCAGGTTTCTCAATGAATCACCGAATGGAGGGACTTCAGGAAAGTCAAGGAACGTGCAAAGTTTACGTTTAGCATGTTCAAAAATCGCATTCTTGTTAACCCAATAAGTTACGAGTAAAATAGATCTTAGTATTATGGAAAAATGAAAGTCTGTAAGCTATGAACTATACATTTTTTCATTCAAGCAGCGTTTATTGTGAGCCTAAAATACCAGGCACTGGGCTAAGCCCTGTGAAGTGTATGAACACTGTTCAGATACAGAGCTTTCCCTTAAGGAACTGAGGATCCAGTGAAAGGGAGGACAACTGTACATAAATGCCTATAATTCAAGACAGAAAGAGATGAGTTTCCTAAGTTAAGATTTTAAGGTATTAAAAGGAGAGTGAGATCAATTCCATCTGCAGGACTTCAGGGGTAACATGGTGTTCAAGGTGGCCTTTGAAAGGTTGGTGGAATTTGAACATGTGGAGAAGCAGAAAAAGGTGGAACGGTGAGAAATGGCCAGAATGGACAGGGGTGTAGCCATTTAGGGCTCTTCACACATATTCTGGTTCTCACCTCCTGCTAGGCACATGGTAGGGCTGTTCACCCCTGCCCATTTGAAGTTTGTCATGGCCACGTGGCTTGCTTTGGTCAGTGAAATATGAACAGAAGTGACGTTCATTACTTCCAGGTAGGAAGATCACATAAATCACCTAATTCCCTGACCTGTCACAGTGCTACTGGAGGCATGAGTCAGGATGGAACTTCCATCAACCTGGGTCACTGAGTGTTTAAAAGTAGCGAAATCTTCTCACTTCTGACAAGCCTGAACAAAAATATTTTGTGTGTGTGCACGCTGAGCAACTGAAATTTGGGGCTAGCTTATCCTGACTAATACAGGAATTGTGTGAAGTTCAACTGGCAGAAGCTTAGGATGTATGAAAAGCAGTAGTGAGCGAGTAGAGGGAGATAAAATTGCTCTAATCAAGGTTAATATTTTCAACATAGGAAGATTTTACATAGACAAACAATAAAACCTTTAGCCCACAATAGATAAGTGCACAAAAAATAGGCACAGATGTTGATAAACATAATAAGCATATTAAAATGTTAAACATTATTGGTGATTAAATAAATTTAAATGTAAATAATGTGATGATATGAACTGCCTTCACATTTAGCAAAAATATTGAATATAATAATATCCTCCCATGTGTTTACTGATAGGAATACAAACTCTAGAATTTTCTTAGGGACAGTGGGGCCATATGCATGAATGGCCTTAAATTTAGTTTAGCCAAGTAATACCTCTTTAAGAAATATTGCTGTGTATTTTTTTACTAATTGAGTTTCTTTTATTTGAAAGTTGCTGAAACCAGCCAGAGATAGTATATCAAACAGAGGTATTTATTGGAAGGATACTGATGAATCTGGGGACACAAGAAATGGTTGAAAAGCCAAGCTTTGGGAAGAGCAGAAACCAGAGAAGCTTTGGGGATCTCATCAGCAGGAGACTATGGTCCTTCCCTGTAGAATGTGCCAATCATATGACCTGGCTAGGAATAACACTCAAGTTTCTATGTCTCTCAGGTTAAAATTCCACACTTCAAAAATAGATTCATTTGGGTCTGGTAGACAACATTGCACCAATTAGTTATGGTCAGAAGGGCAAGATTCCACAGCTTAAATATAAATATAGGAGACACCAGTGGATGGGGCAGGTGGTTTCCAGAGAAGAGTTGTACGGGGAACTCGATATGTGTCCTAAGGGAATAATCAGAAATGGGAACAAAAATTTGTAAGGTGCTCACCCTAGTATTATTTATAGCAGCAGAGAAAGAGAAACCCCAATGTCTAGTAGGAAGGGAATGTTTCTGTAAAATATGATAAACTCTTATTAAGCCAGTTAAAATTGTGCTCATGAATAATTCAGTGATATGAGGAAAGTGCAAATGATATAATCAAATGAAACCATTTTAATGAAAGTTTTTAAAAGACCACAAAAATCATCAAAATATTAATTGAGGTTTAGTGGTGGTGGCAGTGATGATTATAGAAAATTAACCCTTAGATTTTAATATTTTCTTGATTTGTGTAAATTCCCTACAGTGGTCACGTCTGACTTAAAAATAATCAGCAAATTAGGCTGTTTTACAGAACACGTATAGAGGCAGTATTTTGTAGTTATGAACCTCCAGAGTTAAACATTCTGTGTTTGTATTTTGGTTGTGCCACTTACCAGCTGAGCAATCTTGGTCACATGGATTGACCTCCTTTAGCCTGAGTTTTTGTATCTGAAAAGTAGAGAAATAGTAATTTTTACTGCCTAGGGCTTTGTGAGCATTAAGTGCATGTAAAACTCGTAGCCTGCTGCTGTGTCTAACGTGTGATTAAAAGTAACTATTGTTGTAATAACTGAGAAGCACAGATAAGGGACAACTAATCCTGACCTAGAGAGCAAGAGGATGTGACATTTAAACTGGACCTTGTTCTATTCATATTCATTTCTTGAATTAAGGTGCTACTGAGAATTGGATTTTTCTTTTTAAACAAAATTGGAGACAAGACAAATCCACTAATGTAAACATTCCCATGATGTATGGATCTTCTCCACCTTAAAAATGTACCAGGTGGCATCTGAGCTGTGCTCACAGGGAAGATCCATGGGTCTAAGCAATGCAACTAAATATGGCCTAATTCTTTCTGTGTCCTCTGAGCCTTGGGCATCTGCAGGGGGGCAAGCTAGACCTGCTTTGATAGAGTCAGAAGAGTGTCATCTCTAGCCTGTGGTGCAGGCAAACCATTAGTCTTTCTCTCGGCACAGGGATAGCCTAAAGACTGCAAGGCCAGGACCGATTGGAGACTGCCATCTTTACATAAGGAGTGGAGTAGTAGGGTAGGGGGTTGGTGGGCATGTCCCACCTCAGTGCTGTTTCTGCCTTCATGCTTCCCTTCTTGCCTCTTCATATCAGTACCTATAAGTGAAAATAAGATTCAGAAGCTGAAGCTCTCTCATGACACTTTTTAAAAAATCGGCAAATAGTTCTAATATATTTTCCACATAAGTCTTACTATCTCATTCTGCTAAATTTTTCCAAGCTTCAAGGTACTTCAGATTATTTGTGGATAATGGGAAAAGCAGAGGCATGCTGATTGCTGATATGGAGAAAGTGGTCTGGATAGAAGATCAAACCAGCCACAAAATTCCCTTAAGCTAAAACCAAATCCAGAGCAAGCTCTATGAAGTTCTTAACTCAGTTCTGTGAAGGCTGAGAGGTGAAGCAGTTGCAGAGGAAAAGTTTGAAGTTAGCAGAGGTTGGTTCATGAGGTTTAAAGAGACAGTGTCTCCATAACATCAAAGTACAAGGTGAAGCAGCAAGTGCTGGTGTAGAAGCTGCAGCAAGTTATCTAGAAGATCCAGCTAAGATAATTCATGAATGTGGCTACACGAAATGACAGCTTTTCAGTGTAGACAGAACAGCCTTTTATTGGAAGAAGATTGCCTTCTAAGACTTTCATAGTGAGAGAGGAGAAGTCAATGCCTGGCTTCAAAGCTTCGAATGACAGGCTGAGTCTCTAGTTATTGGCCATGCAGCTGGTGACTTTAAGTTGTAGCTTATTTATCATTCTGAAAATCCTAGGGCCCTTAAGAGTTATGTTAAATCAACTCTGCCTGTGCTCTATTAAAGGAAGAGCAAAGCCTAGGTGACAGCACATGGTTTACTGAATATTTTAAGCTTACACCTACTGCTCAGAAAAAAAGATTCCTTTTAAAATATTAAATTGACAATGCACCAGGTCACCCAAGAGCTCTGATGGAGATGTACAATGAGATACATGTTGTTTTCATGCCTGCTAACACAACATCCATTCTGCAGCCCATGGATCAAGGAGTCATTTTGACTTTCAAGTCTTATTATTTAAGAAACACATTTGATAAGGCTGTAGCCTGCATAGACAGTGATTCCTCTGATGAATCTGGACAAAGTAAAGTGAAAATCTCTGGAAAGCATTCACCATCCTAGAAGCCATTAAGAACACTAGTGACTCATGGGAAGAGGTCAAGATATCAACATTAATAGGAGTTTGGAAGAAGTTGATTCCAGCCCTCATGGAAGAGTTTGAGGGATTCAAGGCTTCCATGGAGGAAATAACTGCAGATTTGGTAGAAATACCAAGAGAACTAGAATTAAAAGTGGAGCCTGAAGATGTGGCTGAATTGCTGCAATCTCATGATAAAACTTGAATGGATGAGGAGTTGCTTCTTATGGATAAAAAAAGAAAGTGGTTTCTTGAGATGGAATCCACTCCTGGTGAAGATGCTATGAAGATTGTTGAAATGACAACAGAGGATTTAGAATATGACATAAACTTAGTTGATAAAGCACCAGCATGGTTTGAGAGGGTTGACTTCACTTTTGAAAGAAGATCTACTGTGGGTAACATGCTATCAACATTATGTGCTATAGAGAAATCATTCATGAAAGGGAGAGTCAATCAATACAGCAAATTTCACTGTCATCTTATTTTAAGAAATGGCCACAGCCACCCCAGCCTTCAGCAACCACCACCCTGATCAGTCAGCAGCCATCAGCATGGAGGCGAGACCCTCCACCAGCAAAAAGATGATGGTTAATATTTTGTAGCAATAAAGTATTTTAATTAAGGTATGTTTATTGTCTTTTTAGGTGTAATGCTATTGCACACTTAATAGACTACAGTATAGTATAAACATAACTTCTGAATGTACTGGGAAACCAAAATATTCCAATATTTGCTTTTACTGTTGTGATCTGGAATCAAGCCTGCAATATCTCCAAGTTATGCTTGTATTACTGCTATGATGGTGATGATGATGATGATGATGTGTGATAAAACACCTAACCATTATCTACCCTTTTAGCAGAATTTTAAGTGTATAGTATTGCAAGCTGCAGGCACTATGCTGTACATTAGGTCTCTAAGACATATCCTGCATAACTGAAACTTTATACCCTTTGACTAATACTTCCCCATTTTCACCTCGCACCAGCTCCTGGCAATTACCATTCTGTTCTTTGTTTCTATGAGTTGGACTATTTTAGATTCTTCATATAAGTGGTATCATGTAGTGTTTGTCCTTTTTATAGGCATTTATTGCTATGAACTTCTCTCTTATGAGATATAGTAAAAGATACTACTTTTGCTGTATCTCATAAGTTTATGTTGTATTCTTGTTTTTGTTTGTCTCAAGATACTTTATAATTTCCCTCTAGATTCTTCTTTGACCCAATGATTGCTCAAGAATGTATTGTTTAATTTCCATGTATTCGTGAGTTTTCCTATTTTGTTTTTGATTTCTAGTTTTATTACATTTTGGTTGGAAAAGATACTTGAAATGATTTCAGTCTTCTTAAATTTGTTGACCTGTTTTATGACCTAGTATGTGATCTATCCTGGAGAATGTTCCAGGTGCCATTGAGAAGAATGTCCATTCTGCCATTGTTGGGTGAAATGTTTTGTGTATGTCTTTTAGGTCTAACTGGTATTGTATTGTTCAAGTCTGCTGTTACCTTATTAATTTTCTGTCTGTATGATTTATTCATTATTAAAAGTGGGATATTGAAGTCTCCTACTATTGTTGTATTATATCTGTCAATGTGTGCTTTTTATGTATATGGGTGATCTGATATTGAGTGAATATATATTTATAATTGTCATATCTTCCTATTCAGTTGACCCTTTTATCATTATGTAATGAACTTTGTCTCTTGTGACAACTTTTGACTTAAAGTTTGTTTTATCTGACATAATTATAGCCACCCCTACTCTCTTTTGGTTAACATTTGCATGGAATTTTTTCCCATTTTTTCACTTTAAGCCTATGTGTGTCTTTAAATCTAAAATTAATCTCTTGTAAATGGTATATAGTTGGCTCTTGTTTTTTATGTATTCACTCTATGTCTTTTGATTGGTGAATTTAATCCATTTACATTTAAAGTAATTATTGATAGGTAGGACTTACTATTACCATTTTGTTCATTGTTTTCTGTCTGTTTTGTGGTTCTTTTGCTCCTCTCTTCCTCTCTTGCTGTCTTTCTTTGTGGGTTTTTTTGTAGTAATATACTTTGATTCTTCTTTTCTCTTTTGTATCCACTGTAGTTTTTTTTGTGGTTATCATGAAGCTTGCCTATGACTTATAATAATAACCAGTTTTAAGCTGATAATAACTTCAGTTGCTTGCAAAACTCTATCTTTTACTTTTTCACTCACTTTTAATGTTATTGATGTCAGAATTACTTCTTTTTATATTGTGTATCCAGTAAAAAAATTTCTGTGGTTATAATTATTTTTAATACTTTTGTCTTTTAACATTTATCTAGGGTTAAAACTTATTTATGCACAATCATTACAGTATTACATTATTCTGTATTTGTCTGTATATTTACCATTACTGGTGAGATTCATATGCTTTTGTGTTGCTGTTCAGTGTCCTTTTCTTTTTTTTTTTTGAGGTACGTGGGCCTCTCACTGTTGTGCCCTCTCCCGCTGCGGAGCACAGGCTCCAGACGTGCAGGCTCAGCGGCCATGGCTCACGGGCCCAGCTGCTCCGCGGCATATGGGATCCTCCTGGACTGGGGCATGAACCCACGTCCCCTGCATCGGCAGACGGGCTCTCAACTACTGCGCCACCAGGGAAGCCCTCAGTGTACTTTTATTTCAACTTAAAGAACTTCTTTTAGCCCTCCTCATAAGGCAGTTCTAGTACTGACAAATTTTCTTAGTTTTTGGTTGTCTTAGAAAGTCTATCTCTCCTTCATTTTTAAAGGACAATTTTACCAGATATAGTGTTTTTGGCTGGCGGTTTTTTCTTTTAGAACTTTGAATATGTCATTCCACTCTTTTCTGGCCTGCAAGGTTTTGCTGAGCAATCTGTTGATGATCTTCTGGGTTCTCTTTTATGTCAGGAGTAACTTATATTGTTTCTTTCAAATTTTTCTCTTTGTCTTTTGATAGTTCAATTTTAATATGACTTGCAGTAGACTTCTTTAGGTTCAACATATTTGAGGTCTTATGGGCTTCATGAATCTGGATGTCCCTTTCCCTTCACACATTTTGGAAGTTTTCAGTCATATTTCTTTAAATAAACTTACCACCTCTTTCTCTTCTTCTTCTGAGATTCCAGTAATGCATGGTGTCCCACAAGTCCTGTAGGCTTTTTTCTTTTTTTTTACTATTCTTTATTCTTTGTTCATTTTGTTTTTCTTTCTGTATATTATCAAATGACCTGTCTTTAAGTTCACTGATTCTTCTGCTTGATCAAATTTGGTCTTGTAGCTCTCTAGTGAATTTTTCATTTCAGTCATTGTTATTTTCAACTCCAGAACTTCTGTTTTGTTCTTTTTTGTGGTTTCTATTTCTTTGTTGAACTTTTCATTTTGTTCATGTAATGTTTTCCTGATACCATTTGATTGTCATTCTGTGTTCTCTTGAAGCTCAGTGAGCTTCTTTAGGATAATTATTTTGAATTTGTTGTCAGGCACTTTGTAGATCTCCATTTCTTTAAGGTCAGTTACTAAAGCTTTATTTTGTTCCTTTGTTGGTGTCATGTTTCCCTGATTCTTTGTGATCTTTGTAGCCTTGTGTTGGTGTCTGTGCATTTGAAAAAGCAGTCAGCTCTTCCCTGGGCAGGCCTGATGGTGGTGTCCACTGGCAGGTCTGATACTGGGGTTCACAGGCAAGTGAGCCTAGTGTTAGGATCCACAAGTGGGCTTACTCTATTCTCCCCATATAGGAGAACTTGTGGGCCAATGGTATCTCTGTCAGCCCTCTACTGTGCCAGGTTGGGGATACAGTGATGTGGGTAAATGAAACTGTTCTTACCTTTTCAATCAGGCTTTTCTTGTTCTGAGTTCCACCACATGCTATTCTCTCACTTGGATTCCAGAGCTCAAATAAGTTATTTTTGTCTGTGTATGGCTATTAAATCAGTATTTTTGTTGGGGGGATGGGAGCTAGGACCTCTTATTGTGCCACCTTCTTACATTTTTCTGAGTTTCTGTTCCCGTGTCATCCCTTTTTGCTTTCCCTTACAATATGTGCTAAGTGTGCCCAATGGATTCAATACAGACCTTGGAGAGAGCTGATTTTGACTGGCCTCCCTACCCTTTCCCATTCTAATACTCTTCAAATCATAGTTGTGTAAGTGACCTGGAAATTGTCTTGCCTAAACCTTTTCATTTTGAAAATATGGAAACAGACCCAGAGATGCTAAGTGATTTGCTTAGGGCCCTACATTTAGTGTTAAAACTAGGTCTTCAGGCATTTCGTTGTGTAAAAAGTAAAAAACAGCTAAGCTATGCTTGGTTAGGTAGCTAATTTACATCTTAAAGATTTCTTGAAGCCTGTAGTCCAAGTGGACCATGAGATTGGACAAAAGTAATTTACCTCATTATGGCTTCTTCTCCATCTCTTCTCTATACCTCTAAGACAGCAGCTCTCAGTCTGAACTGCAGATTAGAAACCCTTGTTTTTTATTTTTGTTTTTCAATAACAATACCAGGTCTCACTCTAGACCTGTTAGAGTCTCTGGGGATGGGCCCAGGAATGAGTATTTTTCAAAAATCTCCCCAGGTGGTTCTCTTGTGCCGCTAGCATTGAGAAACACTAAGCTAAGAGATTGTTTCTTTGGTTTTTGTTTTGTTTTTAACCTCACATTTTTTTTTCATGTCTGCCTCTTTTTTCTGATTCCCTCTCCACTACCTATAATATGGAATTGAAATTTATTATATTTGTTATATGTACTGAGTTTTGTTAGCTGCTTGGCCTTAATTTTTTAATCACGTGATTTGAATCTTTTTTCTTTTCTTCTAATTATCTCTTTTTCAGCCTCCACTAAACTTAATTAGGCTGTTGTTACATGTAGCCTTCAATTAACTTATTTTCTTGTGTGAAATAGACCTCTGTAGGAAAAAAAAGGGACCTAACTCTATTTGGAATTTTGGAAGAGGCATTATTTCATAATTACAAAAACATTTTTGATGTCACTGACCACGTTTTCTTTTCAATACCCTTGATCTTGTATTGTTCTGGTCTCCAATCATATCCTGACTGATCTTTCCTAGCTTCGGTTTCTCTTCTAGAACTAACAACACACTTCTTTTCTCATTGCACACATTCCTCCTTGGTGATCTCACCTACTTCACAGCTTAACTCTCATGACTCTCACTCACTCTTATTCTTGCTTTCAATCTGTCTCTCCAGCTTTATAGCTATTGGTTGAATAATCTCCATCCTTACCTTCCTTATTTCTTCAAAATCAGTGTAAATTCATCTTCTTTCTTCTCTTTCTTTCCCATTCCCATGAAAGGTTCTTTTTCCATTTATTAACATACATAGTTGTTAATTTATGAATTCATTTGTTCAGGTACTAATTATTAACTATCTAAATATACCAAGTGCAATGATAGGCCTGGGAAAGCAATTGTGGGAAATTATATTATTATTAACAGTTATTCATTCCTTCCTTCTCCTTGAGAAGGTTATACATCCCCACTCATTGTTATGTGAATTACAGTGTCTTCTGTGTGAAGGATCATTCCCTGCTCCATTGACTATGGGCTTGGTTGGCCATGTGACATGTTTTGACCAAAGGAATATGAGATATGATGTATACCAGCAATGAGCAAATTTTTTTTAGAAAGCATCACAAGTTTCCAGTTCTCTGGTCTCTGCCTTCTTCCCTGAGAACAATATTTCCAGAGAGGACCTACCCCTTCAGACTGGGTCCTCAAATGATGGTCATACGCGACAGACCTGCAACTGACTTACAACCTACTTACAGTGTGAGCAAGAGATTAGTGTTTGTTGAAAGCAAATGGTGCTTTGGAGTCATTATAGCAGCCACGTTACTAACACAGTGATAATGAATGAAACCCTGTCCTTGTCATCAAGGGCTCAGAATTCAGTAGAAGATCTCCAATTCATTAGGATTTCTCTCTTCAGACATTTTCAGTTTTTCCTTTTCACCACACCCCACATTCAACAGAATTCAATTCATCCTCTGGATTCAACATGCATGTTGTCAACTCCTTTTCACTATTCGCCATCCTCTCAACTATTGCAGTAGCCCCTATTTGGCTTTCCCATCCTGATCCACCTTCTTCACCCATTATTTTCCTGATGGACAACTGCCACTTTATGTATTGGTTATTAATCCGTGTTGCAAGTGACCAAAATCTCAACTTAAACCAACCTAAAGAGATATTTATCTAGTTCATGTAACTGAAAGCTTTGAGGTAGCAATGACTCAGGCAAAGCTTGTTCCAATGGCTTAAACAATGCTAAGGACTTAATTTCTCTGCATCTTTTCTCTCTGAATTTTTAAAGAAGCTTCATTGAGATATACTTCACATACCATAAAATTTACCTGTTGAAAATATACAATTAAATGGTTCTTAGTATAGTTGCAGTCTGGGCAGCCATCCCTACAGTCAATTTTAGAACAATTTTTATTACCTCAAAAAAAAAATCTCTATACCTGTTGGCTATTACCCCCTGGTATCTCCATACCCTACCCCAGCACCCCTAAGCAGCCACTGATTACTTTCTGTATCTCTAAATTTGCCTAATCTGTATATTTTATATAAATAGAATCATGCAATATGTTATCCCTTGTGACTGGCTTCTTTCACTTAGAATATTTTTAAGGTTCATCCATGTTATAGCATATAGTAGTACTTTGTTGCTTTTTATGACTGAGTCATATTCTACTGGATGGATATACCACATTTTGTTTGTCCATTTATTAGTTGATAAACATTTAGGTGGTTTACATCTTTTGGCTATTATGAGTAGTGTTGTTATGAATATTTATGTGTAAGTTTTTGTGTGGGTATGTTTTCAGTTCTCTTGGGTATATACCTAGGAGTGGAATTACTGGGTTATATGGTAACTGTGTATTTAATTTTTAAAGAAAATGCCAAATGGTTTCCAAAGTAGCTGCATCATTTTGCATTCCCACCAGCAGAGTACAAGGGTTTCAGTTTCTCCACATCCTCACAATTATTGTCTGTCTTTTTCATTATAGCCATTCCAATGGGTGTGAAGTGGTGTTTCATTGTGGCTTTTATTTGTATTTCCCTAATGGCTAGTGATGTGAGCATTTATCATGGTTTCTTGGCCATCTGTATATCTTCTTTGGAGATAGATCTATTCATATCACTTGTACATTTCTAAATTGAGTTGTCATATTAGTCTTGCGTCAATAATAATACAAGTTGCCTATAAGATATTTGATTTGCAAATATTTTCTCACGTGATTTGGGCTGCCTTTTAATTTTTATGATAGTATCTTTTGAAGCATAAAGGTTTTAAATTTTGATGAAGTCCAATTTATCTATTTCTTTTTCTTTTGTCACTTGTACTTTTGGTGTCATATCTAAGAACCTGTTACCAAATCTAAGGTCACAAAGATTTACCCTTGTTTTAAGAATTTTATAGTTTCAGCTCTTACATTTAGGTCTTTGATCTATTTTGAGTTAATTTTTGTATATTGTGTGATGTAGGAGTCTGACTTCATTCTTTTGCATGTGGCTATCAGTTGTCCCACCACCATTTGTTGAGAAGACTATTCTTTCTGCATCAGATGGTCTTGGCATTGCATTAAAACTGTAGATCAGTTTGAGACTCAAAATAATATTAATTCTTTCAGTCCTTTAACATGGGATTTTCATTTTTTCAGACTTTTAAAATTTCTTTTAATGATGGTTTATAAAAGTTTCAGTGTACAAATCTTGTACTTCTTTAATTTAGTCCTAAGGATTTTATTCTTTTTGATTCTGTTGCAAGTGGAATTGTTTTCTTAATTTCAATTTCTGATTGTTTATTGCTAGCAAATAGAAATAGAATTGATTTTTGTGTATTGACCTTATATCCTGCAAAGTTGCTGAATTCATTGATTAGTTCTAGTGGGTTTTTTTTTTTCCTCTTTTTTTTTTTTGTAGATTCTTTAGGATTTTCTAAATAGAAGGTCATGTCATCAAAAAATAGTCATGGTTTTACTTCTTTCTTTTTCTGGATTCTTTTTTCTTTTCTTTTTTTCTCATTTTTCTTTTCTTTTCTATCTTTTATTTCCCCCAAATGACCTGGTAATAACCCCTAGTACAATGTTGAATAGGAGTGACAAGAATGGACCTCCTTTTCTTGTTCCTGATCTTAGAGAGTAAAGCTTTCAATCTTTCTCCATTAAGCATGATACTAGCTGTGGGCTTTTGCAAGTGCCCTTTATCAGGTTGAGGAAGTTTCCTTCTTCTATTTCTAGTTTTATTGTTTGTTTTTTTTTTTTTCTTCTTCTTCTTGCGGTACACGGGCCTCCCACTGCTGTGGCCTCTCCCGTTGTGGAGCACAGGCTCCGGACGCACAGGCTCAGCGGCCATGGCTCACGGGCCCAGCCGCTCCGCGGCATGTGGGATCCTCCCGGACCAGGGCACGAACCCGCGTCCCCTGCATCGGCAGGCGGACTCTCAACCACTGCGCCACCAGAGAAGCCGTATTGTTGTTGTTTTTAATCATCAAATGGTATTGGATTTTTTGTAAGCCCCCATACATTGCTGGTGGGGATGTTAAATGGTGCAGCCACTTTGGAAAACAGCCTGGCAGTTCCTTAAAATAGTTAAACACAAAATTACCATATGACCCAGAAATTTCACTCTTTTTTGTTGTTGTTGTTAAAACCATTGCACATTTTTCTTTAACATCCTTATTGGAGTATAATTGCTTTACAATGTTGTGTTAGTTTCAAAGTGAATCAGCTATACGTATACGTATATCCCCACATCTCCTCCCTCTTGCGTCTCCCTCTCCCCCTCCCTATCCCACCCTTCTAGGTGGTCACAAAGCACCGAGCTGATCTCCCTGTGCTATGTGGCTGCTTCCCAGTAGCTATCTATTTTACATTTGGTAGTGTATATATGTCAATGCCACTCTCTCACTTCATCCCAGCTTGCCATTCTCCCTCCCTGAGAAATTTTACTCTTAAGTATATATTCAAAGCAGTTGAAAACATATGTCTACACAAAAACTTGTAAACAAATGTTCATAGCAACCTTATTCATAATAGTCAAAATTAAAACAATCCTAATGTTCATCAACTGATGAATGGATTAACAAAATATGATATATCCATCCAGTAGAATATTATTCAGGCATAAAAAGCAATGAAGGCTTCCCTGGTGGTGCAGTGGTTAAGAATCCACTTGCCAATGCAGGGGACACGGGCTTGAGCCGTGGTCTGGGAAGATCCCACATTCTGCAGAGCAACTAAGCCCATGTGCCACAACTACTGAGCCTGTGCTCTAGAGCCTGCAAGCCACAACTACTGAAGCCTGTGCACCTAGAGCCCATGTTCCACGACAAGAGAAGCCACCACAGTGAGAAGCCCACGCACTGCAATGAAGGGTAGCCCCCGCTCGCCACAACTAGAGAAAGTCTGCATGCAGCAACAAAGACCCAATGCAGCCATAAATAAATAAATAAATTATATAAAAAAAAAACCACAAGGAAATACTGATATATGCTACAACATGGATGAATCTTGAAAACATTATGCTAAGTGAAGGAAGCCAGACACTAAAGACCACATGTTGCATGATTCTATATATATGAAATGTCCAGAATAGGCATATAGAAAGAAAGACAGAAAATAGATTAATGGTTGCCAGGGTCTGGGGGGAAGGGGAGTGGGGAGTGACTCTGTGAAGGGGTATGGGGTTTCTTTTGGGGGTCATAAAAATGTTCTGGAATTAAATAGTGGTGATGGTTGCATGACTTTGTGAATATACTAAAAATCACTGACTTGCACACTTTAAAAGGGTGATTTTATGGTATGTGAATTATGTTTCAACAAAATATTTCTACCCATTCTTTAAGCTTTATTGATTGTCCTTCATATCCACCCCAATCTGATGTGTTCAATTCTTCCTTTGAAACTTTACCTTTGGGCAAATCTCTTCTATAGCAACTCCTGTGGCCTTGACATACAAGTATTTGTGTGGCTTTCAAAGGTTTAAGGGAGGTATATATTGAAATGGATATCACCTCGAGAGGCAGGTACTGTACGGGTAGCATTACGGTAAAGAATTTGCTAGGGTCTTATCAATGATTCCAGCCTCACTATCCAGAAATTCTATCTTGTCAATGTTCCAGAGTCAACCAAACCCGCACAGTTCCTAAATTCGCAAGAGTATGAACATGAACCCAGAATGCCATTATGTTTATTGTGATTGAGATCAGCTGTCTAGTGGAGTGGTCCTACCAGAGCATGTTCTTCCTCTGGGTACATATCAATACAAGCTGGGATAGCTGAGAAATTTGCTTGGTGGACACGTAGTCAGAGCAATGCTGTGATCCTAAAGCTTGGTACAAGATAAAAAGCAGCTTCACGGCAGGGCTAAAGCCAACAACAGAACTTAATAGTGTTTATCTCTGTGTCTCTCCTTTATCCAAGAATCACCTGATTCTTGTCCATCTGACTTCAAGTCCAGGAAACATTTTATCTCTAAGCTCCCTTTGTACAGACTTCTGATCATTCCTTATGTGCTAAATTTATAGTTTAAATCCTAGAAAGCAGCCTTGCAGTAGCCCCAGCTAGTGCTCAGTGTTTTCTTCATGAAACTGTAAGTTCCATAAGGCAAAGATTGACCAACACATCTAAGTATCTCTTATAGCATCTAGCACAGACTTGCATGTTATAAGTATGATTGAGATGAACTATAACTTGAGGTAATTTATTATCCTCAAAACACATTGATTGGTAATTTTCTTTTCCTTCATAGTGTTATATATGACAATAGCAGAAATTTAAGAGTCTATCAATGTGGTTAATATGAATTTCTTAAGTTCTACAGTTATCTGTATATTGAGTAGACTTATTGAGGATAATCTGCATTGTTTTATGTGAAGTTACTGAAACAGTGAGCCCTCAAAGATAGTTACTGCAAGTGCACTGTCTTCTATTTCAGTAGTCCTCAAACTTAGGTGTGGATCAGAATCACCAGGAGGACTTGCTAACACACAGAGGTCCCAACCCCAGAGCTTCTGATTCTGTAGGTCTGGGATAGGGACCGAAAAATTGAATTTCTACCAGGCTTATTCTCAGGTGATGCTGATGTGGCTCGTCTAGGACTAACTACACTTTGAGAACTATTGCCCTCCTTAGTCTGTAGGTTTGAACTGGAGCCCTACAGTGTGGTCTGTGGACCATAGCAATGGCAGTACCCGAGAGCATTTTAGAAATCAGGGATCTCAGACCCCATCATGACTCCAGAGTCAGATCTTGCAATGTAACAAGATACCTCCAGTGATTAGCATGCAGTCACTAAAATTAGAGAAACACTGAATTGGAACACTGAGAAAAGTCATTTGCCGAACAGGCCAGAGAGGTGTTAAGTGAAAGATACTCTAATGAAAAGTACCAGGAAACTATAAGTGCGCTAGAATATGCGTCTTCGAACTAAGCTGAAAGAGCAGAGAAAACAAGGTGGCTAGATCAGTCAGGGTCCCGGCGGGACACAGGTGGGATACTCAAAGAGGAAACTGAAGAAATTTTTATGAAGACACTCTTTGCAAAGGTGTGGTCAGGCTCAAGGTAGCCTATAGTGGATGCTGAAGCATTCAGATATTAATAACAGTGAAAATCTGTTACCACCCTTAGGCGTGAAAGGGCAAGGTGACAGCTATAGGGGGTAGAGGACAGATAAATATCCAGACGTCTTTTTCTTCTCATCCTTTAGTGTCCTCAGTGTGCCTTCTAATGGCCAAATCCACCTAGAAGGTGGAAGGCAAGGAAGCCTAGCTGATACAATTCCTAGAAGTCAGCCTCCTGGGGCACAGAGCAGAGTGTAGAAGGGTGGAGAGCTCTCCCTTAAAAGAATCTTTTATTATCCATGCACTAGTCAGAATAGTTTGGGTCAAAAGTTATACCCATCTTTTTTTTTTTTTTCCTCCAAATGAAAGTAGTATATGGGGAAAGTGTCTGTTATCTTGACATGGAAAATCCAAATATTCCCCTTCCACCTGCGACCTGAGCACACTTGAATGACTCCACCAGACAAGAAAGAATGTGAGGGAACAGGTAATGATATATTAGTGAGCAGTGGGTCAACTTGCTGACTGAGTTTGTCTGCAGAGTTTATGTGTTAAGTCGAGGCCCTGCCGTGGAAAAGTAAACAGGCAGTCAATCATCTTAGTGACTCCAGGAACTGTGCAAAGGCTGGAGAAACTTGCCTGGGACAAGCATAACTGATAGAGGGTTCAAGCCAGAACTCATGTGCAAACAAGAGTGAATGGGGAAATTATTCTCTTGAGTAATTTTTAAATGTTTTAGTATAGATTCTCCTTTTTTGACAGATTTATTAAGATATTAATTGATATACAAAGAACTGTATGTATTTAATGTGTACATTCAGATGAGTTTGGACACATGCAAACACCCACGATTCCATCTCCACAATTAAGGTAATAGACATATTCAACACCTCCCAAAGTTTACTTGTGTCCCTTTGTTGTTTTGTTTATATATGCATGTGGTAAGAATACTTAATATTAGATCTACCCTCTTAACAAAGTTTGAAATGCACAGTAGTTAACTATAGGTACTGTGTTGTACAGCAGATCTCTAGAACTCATTCATTTAGCACAACTGAAACTTTATACCCATTAAACAGCAATTTCCCATTTCTTGCACTCCCAGCCCCTGGCAACCACTATTATATTCTCTGCTTCTATGAGTTTTACTGTTTTAGCTGTCTCATATTAATGGAATCATGAAATATTTGTCCTTCTGTGACTAGCGTATTTCACTTAACAGAAAGTCTTCCAGGTTCATTCATGTTGTCGCAAATGGCAGGATTTCCTTCTTTTCTTAGGTTGAATAATACTCTATTGTATGTATACACCACATTTTCTTTATCCATTCATTTGTTCACAGACACTTGGGTTGTTTCTCTGTCTTGGCTATCATAAATGAGTGTGCATTCTCTTGAAAGCTGATACTCTGACCTAAGGTAAACTTGTTTACCTTAGGTCAGAGTTTTTCAAAATGTTCTAAGTACATATAAATTGCCTGGGGAGCTTGCTAAATGCAGATTCTTATTCTGGAGGTCTGGAGTGGGTCCTGAGATTAGAGCTCCCAGGTGATGCTGATGCTAAGGCCTTAGGAATATACTTTAAGGAGCAAGGTCCTAAGGTACCGAAGATCAAGAGCAGTCTGATTCTACTGAAACTGGAATTTTGTGTCTTTAGCCTTTGGAAAATGGGTGGTAGATTAGAGAAGATCCATGGAAGGTGGAGAGAATGGCTCATCATTCTTTTTATTTTCAACTTCCCTTGTCTTAGCCCTTAATTTCATACTCCTTTGACATATTTACCCTATCAACAATCCCTTCAATCTTTAAATGAACGTGGTTTCATCCTATTACAGATATCGAAACAGGAATCACAGTTCCATTTAATTTGTCTTCCATACTTCCTTGGAATTGGTTTCTCATGTACATAAGTCTAATATAAGTCAGGGAAAGAGGTAAATTTGATCCGACTGTTTTTGATGATAAAGCGTACCCTTTAAGCCAAAGGCATAATTTTAGTCTAAAAATGGCATCACCCAACATTCCCATGGACATAGAATCCTTGGGCATCAGTCTTCACCATTGTCTGACGGCACAGGTAAAAAGTAAAAACTATGCCCAAAGGGCAAGTCAGAATCCTACAGTGCCCTCTTGAAGAGGTTTCAGATTCCTTGGCAGTGAATTAACCAAGAAACACTCACTGAATACCTACTACATGCATTGTGTTATGGTAGATATTGTGAGACTATAGAAAAAAACAAGGACCCTGGATCCAGATGATGCCAACACCAGAGGGAAGACAAAATCAACATGTGAGGGCTTCCCTGGTGGCGCAGTGGTTGAGAGTCTGCCTGCCGATGCAGGGGACACAGCTTCGTGCCCTGGTCCAGGAAGATCCCGCATGCTGTGGAGCGGCTGGGCCCGTGAGCCATGGCCACTGAGTCTGTGCGTCTGGAGCCTGTGCTCCGCAACGGGAGAGGCCACAACAGTGAGAGGCCCGCGTACCGCAAAAAAAAAAAAGAAAAAAAATCAACCTGTGAAACAACAAACTGATTAGTCAGGGAAGACTGCCATCTCAAGTTAGCTCTATACCGTATACTATATGCAAAAGGACATCCCAGCACTGATTCACAATTTCAGTGCTGGGATGTCCTCACCCCTCAAAACGCATCCTATCTGCTCTCAGCTATCGATCTTAAAAACTTATTCTGTTCTTCCTTTGCTGTTTGACTTGGTTGTGAGTTATCTCTCGAATCCCAACCTTAGATCAATCTGGGATCCTTTCAACCCTTTTTGTTCTCCACCCAATTATACTGCCTCAGGTTAGTATGACTAATGCCAGTCCCTGAAGACCAGTCCATCTTGTGGTTGGAGCTCCTACAGGGTGGACCCAGTAGAAGTGATATTTGAATTGTGTGTGAGAAAAAGAGTTTGTCAAGTAAAAAAGTTGGGAAAAGTATTTATGATGGTGGCAAGTGTGGTTTCTGAACAGTGACAATGATAAGGAATATGGCCTAAAGGCATGTAACAGTATCAGGTAGATACCAAGGAATAGTGGGAAATGGCATTGAAAAGCCATTCGCAAAGGACCATGATGTGATCCTCCTAGGGTGGAATGATACCAATTGTTCTTCCATATGTTTTGAGGCCATCGAGTACAGGTCAGCTTGCAATAAAGCTCTGTGCAGGGTGAACCCTTGATCTTACTGGCACCAGATTCTGCTTTGAAGCAGATGTGACCCTGACTTTATGTCCTAAGGATTCTCAAGAATGGGAAGGTCCTAGTTATTTCCAAGCCTAAAAATTTCCCTAAGCAGTCTATGGGACACATTAGTCTTTTATTTTTTTTTTTGCGGTACGCGGGCCTCTCACTGCTGTGGCCTCTCCCGTTGCGGAGCACAGGCTCCGGAAGCGCAGGCTCAGCAGCCATGGCTCACGGGCCTAGCCGCTCCGCAGCATGCGGGATCTTCCCGGACTGGGGCATGAACCTGTGTCCCCTGCATCCGCAGGCGGACTCTCAACCACTGCGCCACCAGGGAAGCCCGAGACACATTAGTCTTAAGGTGATATTAATCATATTTGGGACAGACAAGCAGGCATTGATCAAAAATTAAACAGCTTGGCAAATACTTTAGTAAATTATTAAAATTTTGGTCACAGACCCTCGTGCTTTTTGACCTTTGTTTGTTTTTTCAAAACACCACCAAGACCACCAGCATTGTCAGGGAAAGTGATTAATAGTCTAGCAATAAGATTTAAATTTAGAATGGAATACCACTAAAATGTCACGTTGTCCAGTACATGAGGGCAAAATACACCCAGAATATTTGGTTCATATGGAAACGAAAATACCAGAGAGCAATCTATGCAATGACCCGTGGAGAGTTGACACGTGTGCTGATGCTCTGTATCCATCATTCTGAGAACTCCCAGGTTGATCCTATACATAGTTCAGCAGAAGCCTCATCTGTTCTCTTTCGCCAAGATGTAACTGTGCTCTGGCTTGATCAGCTGTCTCACGATCTTAAGGCCTTTTATTCCTTTCCCTATATAAATAGCAAGGCCAGGCCTTTTGACTTCACTCTGGAACGCTATCAAAACCCAACAGGTGTTGGCCGTTGCTGACCTCTGGGGCCCTTTTCCCCTTTAGGGAGGGGACTGTCTACTCTTCCCAAAAGGAGTAGCCCCAAAACTTGACACCATAGGATGACAGCTGGTCTCCTCTCCCAACACATACCAGCAAGGAGGAAAGCTCCGAAGTGACAGCCAAGAATGCGTGGCACTGTCCGCTCTTCTCTCTCGTAAACCACCCTTAGGAGTAAAACAACTGCTGAGAATCTTATGTTTCCCATGAATGCAATTACCACAAATGTAGAAGATTTGGGAAGTTACAGATTGCCATCAAAAAAACTCAGTTACTTAGAGGTAAAAGTAATGTCTTCAGAACATGATTAATAAGAATGTAAATCAAAGTTGTTCAAGATGTTTCTCATAGGAAAAGACTGAAGATGGTGATGCTACATGGCCTTTTTGGGGTGGGGAGGACTGAGGTTTTGGCCTCCAGGGTAGGGTTTCCATATTATGCAAATAAAAATAGAGGATGCCCAGTTCAATTTTAATTTCAGATGAACAACAAAAAATTTTTGTATAAATATATTCCAGACAAAATTTGGGCTATACTTATACTAGAAAGTTATTTGTTATGTAACCTAAAATGCAAATTTAACTGGATCTTTTGTATTTTTTACTGATCATTTGACTCCAAATCCAACAGTCTGTTTCTCTTTCTGATTTCTGATGAGTCCCCTCCTGAGATCAATAGTGGCATTCCTATCCCAAACAAAACTTGACTCCAAGCTTTTGAGAGAAATAGGAAACCTCAACCACAGGGCCTCCATTACAGAACTGGGTTTGGCTCTCTGCGTAGTGCTGCTTCTTTCTGCTCACTCCAACTTTAATTCAAGTTTCAAGAATATGTCTTTTGTTTTAGAATACTGTATAAGTAACTTCTTTGTCAGAAGAACTATGACAAATATATTAAATGAAATTTAATTTAATTTGACTAATATTGGTCCTGTGCTGAGTCAGGCATGACCTGGAAGGAGAGGGGCTGGTGAGGTGGTTTGTCAGGAATGTTCTGCTTATTCTGCTCCTGATAGACTGTGGAGTTGCCTTCAGTACAGACAAGAATAGATCAATGTGGCATACCCTTCAGCACAGTTAAACAGATACTTACTCAGGGCTCACTGTGTACCATCTGCTGGACTAGACGCTGAGGATGTAGAAACGGATAAGCCATTGCCCCACAGTGCTGACTCTCTTCAGGAGATATATACATAATGGGGGAAAGATGAACGTTATTTGGTAGCATAAGGGAACGCTTCACAGAAGAGGTGATGGAAACAGCAAAACTCCTTCTTCGGGAAAGTGTATCAGGGGCCAGAAGTCTGGGAAAGTAGAAGAGGTAGCGTATTGTCATGGGATTTCCTTAGTCTTTCTAGTCATCTCCCTACTTGCTTCATTTTATAGGAAACACTGTTGTATTTCCTGCATGTTAATATCATTTATTGGTAAATTTTAGAAAGTTAACATAATGCTGTTACTAGGGAGTAGGGAATCCATACATGGCTTTGGAGGTTTATGAACCTCCTAAAATTATACATAAAAAGTTATCTGTGCAGACAATGTGAATTTTTCTAGGGGAGGGTGGCTTATAGTTTTTTTATTTTAATTCTTATTCTGTGATGTCCCAAAAGTTAAAAACATCTGTCATAGAGAAGTCAGATAGAATGTTCATCCAAAATAACATAGCTCATAATCAATAAATATATGTTGAGAATCAACTTCCTATAGAGCTGCTGTTATAAGCTTTGGAGAGCAAAATAAGAAGAGTTACTGTGCTTGTGTAAAAACAGTCTCAAGCTTTGGAGGAAAAAAGTGAGAACATGTACTCAAAATAATGTATTTATCATAGAATCATACTACAGATGGGGCACTTGAGAGAGTGTCTATTCCATTAGAACTGATCTTCTGCTCACCACAGGGTGTCCCCGGCTCCATGAATGTCCAGGTAGATTTCACAGCAGTCTCAACATTTCCTATATTTATTATATTCATAAACATTGACTCATGAAAACAAGGCATGATAAAATTCAGAGAAGATCCCCTAAATATACTCAAATCCATACTTTCTCCTACTTTTTATTATTTTAGATTTTCTTCATAATCTGTTTCTGGGAGGAGAATATTAATTGAGTGACTATTTTGTCATTACAACAACCCTATGAGGCATGTTTTTTAATTCCCATTTTACACATGGTGATATTGAGACTCAACAAAGTTAAGTAACACTTACCTGTGGCAGGAGAGCTAAAACGACGTCTGAGTATTATTGTCAAGAAAGGATGGAAACAGCTGAGTATACAACGGAGTGGAGAGGTCCAAGCTGGACAGCGTTGTTGAGGAGAATCGTGTTGCATTGATGATGCCATTTACCTGGTATCTGGATTTGTAGGTCTCTGAACAAGCCCGCCATTATCCCATGATACACTGACTGGAAATTTGCTGATTTTATATGTTTTTATTTTATAAAAAATGTTACTGAAGGCAGATGTTATAATTAAACACAATATAATTTTATGTATGATGCAATAATGGAACATATTATCATGGCATTTCCTGGGCTTCAGATATCTGATAAGATAATCTCTCTGTGGATCAAAGTGAATCAAAGAGGTAGTTTTAATTATGATTGAATAATATAGTTTAGATTAAAACAGAACTAGCAAAAAAAAAGTTAAAACAATTTATCCAATAGATATTGAAATTTGTTAATTGATTCAGGTCCAACATAGACTCTTGTGCAGAGATCACTATTGCTCACCAATTTCCAGGTACTTCTCTGCATTTCCCAGCCCTTCCTTGCAGTTGAATTGGGGCCACATGCCTGGCATATGTCATGCGTTACTTCTAGGTAGAGGCATTTAAAAGCCATACTGCCAGCTCCATCCCTTTCATCTCCTACTCTGGTAATTTTGGAGGCCAAAACTACCAAAAGGAAACAGCTATGAGAGGGAGGAGGACCATCCAATCCATATTGGGCTTTCCATGAGTGAGAAGTAAACATTCCGTGTGTCCAGCCACTGAGATTTTGAGGCTTAGTTTATCACAGTTGCCCTCAAAGTGTAGTTACAGATCAGCAGCACCAGCCTCCCCTTGAAGCTTGTTAGAAATGCAGAATCTCTTTCTCTACCCAATAATACCAGAATCTACATTTTAACAAGATCCCTGGATGATTGATACACATATTAATTTGAGAAGCTCTGTTATAAACCATACCTGAAGTTCTGGTAATTTGGACTACTAGTAGTGATATTCAGGTCTGGGAATTCCAAACCTGATTTAACACCAAAGTTAATAGCATAGGTTTTTAAAAACACAGATATGAGATGTACTGGATAAGAATCTCTAGAGGTGAGTCCAGGAATGTCTATTTATTAAGACTTCCCAGTGATTCTGATTATCAGCTAGGTTTAGAATTTTGTCAGTTCTAATTGGGAATACAGATAGATACACAGCACCAGCTTAAATTTTGCTATTTCATAATCTTTATGAATGATATAAATCTTCAGAGTTTAGAAAACAGGCAATCCATGAAAGGCCCTGATACTTATGTGTAGAGATAATGGAATTAAGCATTTTTGTCACTTGTTATCTGATCTCGGGAAGCAAAGTGATTCTTTTCTTAGCCTCAGGAACTCTGGGGAAAAGCTGAGCAGCGGGAGAGGGCAGAATGCATGGCCTCCATTGGCACTGCCATTTCCAGTAGACCGGTTTGCTTCACCCCTTTCTGGGCTAAATGTGTCTCTGAGTTTAAAAAACCCTGAAGCAGTCTTCGTTTAACAGCTTCCTCATCAGAATGAGGCAGCTGCATTTTCCTTTGTGTACAGACATCAAAATACTGGCTCTTCCCTTCTTTATTTCTGCCTTTCCTCCTCATGGGTCAAAACTGCACACAAAAAAAGAAGCATTGTAATCCGGTAAGCTCACTACCAAAGAACAGGAGAGAGCCTGGCTGCTGCATGAAACAGCCAGTTAGAGTCCTTGTTTTTAAATTTCCCTCTGGGATGGTTGTTATTTTGCATATCACTTCTAAAATTTCGTCTCTGTCCCCTTGAACTAGATCAGCAGCCTTCAGCTCCCTTGGTACCCACTCTTGGCTCCTGGCCTTTTGCCTCTGAATGCTCTTTAAGCGTGTAACAAAACAGGAAAAATCTTGAAACATAGTTTTGATAGTTGTTTTCTCATGACAACACCAATGCTAAATTACAAAAAAAACCAACAATAACAACAAACCCTCCATGGTGCATCCAAGATGATCATCCAAGATGGGTGATGGTGGGCATAGCTGAACAGTTGCCTGGTTTCACAGGGGCTCCTAGCCCTGTTTGGAACAGAATATTTCCAAAAAGGGCATAAGCTACAGAAGCTAATGAAGATATGTCATTTATTTCAAGGATTTAGGGACATGGGACATGGCTGGACAGGAGGACAAAGCAGGAGTCACCAGGTTCTCTAGGAGCTTTGGACTCAAGGGAAGGGCAAGGAGGAACAAAAGGAGTAGGATAAAAGAGGTGGCAAGGGAGATTGGTTCAAGATGGCAGAGTAGTAGGATGTGCGCTCACTCCCTCTTGCGAGAGCACTGGAATCACAACTAACTGCTGAACAATCATTGACAGGAAGACACTGGAACTCACCAAAAAAGATACCCCACATGCAAAGACAAAGGAGAAGCCGCAATGAGATGGTAGGAGGGGGCGCAATCACAGTGAAATCAATTCCCATAACTGCTGGGTGGGTGACTCACAAACTGGAGAACACTTATACCACAGAAGTCCACCCAGAGGAGTGAAGGTTCTGAGTCAGGCTTCCCAACCCAGGAGTCTGGCTCTGGGAGGAGGAATTCCCAGAGAATCAGACTTTGAAGCCTAGTGGGATTTGACTACAGGACTTCGACGGGTCTGGGGGAAACAGAGACTCTTCTCTTGGAGGGCACACAAAAAGTAGTGTGTGCATCAAGACTCAGGAGAAGGAGCAGTGACCCCATAGGAGACTGAACCAGACCTACCTGCTAGTGTTGGAGGGTCCCCTGCAGAGGCGAGGGCAGCTGTGGCTCACCACGGAGACAAGGACACTGGCAGCAGAAGTTCTGGGAAGTACTCCTTGGTGTGAGCTCTCCCAGAGTCTGACATTAGCCCCACCAAAGGGCCTGTAGGCTCCAGTGCTGGGTCGCTTCAGGCCAAACAACCAACAGGGAAGGAACTCAGCCCCACCCATCAGCAGACAAGTGGATTAAAGTTTTACTGAGCCCCGCTCACCAGAGCAACACCCAGCTGTACCCACCACAAGTCCCCCCAGTCAGGAAGCTTGCACAAACCTCGTAGATAGCTTCATCCACCAGAGGGCAGATAGCAGAAGCAAGAGAACTACAGTCCTTCAGCCTGTGGAACAAAAACCACATTCACAGAAAGATAGACAAAATGAAAAGGCAGAGGACCAGGTACCAGATGAAGGAAAAAGATAAAACCCCAGAAAAACAACTCAATGAAGTGAAGATGGGCAACCTTCCAGAAAAAGAATTCAGAATAATCATAGTGATGATGATCCAGGACCTTGGAAAAAGAATGGAGGCAAAGACTGAGAAGATGTAAGAAATGTTTAACAAAGACCTAGAAGAATTAAAGAACAAACAGAGATGAACAATACAATAACTGAAATGAAAAATACACTAGAGGGAATCAATAGCAGAATAACTGAGACAGAAGAATGGGTAAGTGACCTGGAAGACAGAATGTTGGAATTCACTGTCGTGGAACAGAAAACGAAAAAAAATCAAGACAGCCTAAGAGACCTCTGGGACAACATTAAATGGATCAACATTCACATTATAGGGGTCCCAGAAGGAGAAGAGAGAGAGAAAGGACCTGAGAAAATATTTGAAGAGATTATAGTCAAAAAATTCCCTAACATGGGAAAGGAAATAGCAACCCAAGTATAGGAAGCACAGAGAGTCTCAGGCAGGATAAACCCAAGAAGAAACATGCCGAGACACATAATAATCAAATTGACAAAAATTAAAGACAAAAATTATTAAAAGCAACAAGGGAAAAATGACAAATAACATGGAAGAGAACTCTGTTGAGCTGATTTCTCAGCAGAAACTCTACAAGCCAGAAGGGAGTGGCACAATATATTTAAAGTGATGAGAGGGAAGAACCTACAACCAAGATTACCCAGCAAGGATCTCATTCAGATTCGATGAAGAAATCAAAAGCTTTACAGACAAGCAAAAGCTACGAGAATTCAGCATCACCAAACCAGCTCTACAACAAATGCTAAAGAAACTTCTCTAAGTGGGAAACATAAGAGAAGAAAAGGACCTACAAAAACAAAACCAAAACTATTAAGAAAATGGTCATAGGAACATACATATCGATAATTACTTTAAATGTGAATGGATTCAATGCTCCAGCCAAAAGACACAGGCTCAATGAATGGATACAAAAACAAGACCTATATATATGCTTTCTACAAGAGACCCACTTCAGACCTAGGGACACATACAGACTGGAAGTGAGGGGATGGAAAAAGATATTCTATGCAAATGGAAATCAAAAGGAAGCTGGAGTAGCAATACTTTTATTAGGTAAAATAGACTTTAAAATAAAGAATGTTACAGGTGACAAGGAAGGACACTACATAATGATCAAGGGATCAATCCAAGAAGAAGATATAACAATTATAAATATGTATGCATCCAACATAGGAACACCTCAATGCATAAGGCCAATGCTAACAGCTATAAAAGAGGAAACCGACAGTAACACACTATTAGTGGGGGACACTAACATCTCACTTACACAAATGGACAGATCATCCAGACGGAAAATTAATAAGGAAACACAAGCTTTAAATGACACAATAGACCAAATAGATTTAATTGATATTTATAAGACATTCCATCTGAAAACAGCAGATTACACTTTCTTCTCAAGTGCACATGGAACATTCTCCAGGATGGTCACATCTCGGGTCACAAATCAAGCCTTGGTAAATTTAAGAAAATTGAAATCATATCAAGCATCTTTTCTGACCACAAGGCTATGAGACTAGAAATAAATTACAGGGGAAAAAACATTGAAAACAAAAACACATGGAGGCTAAACAATACGGTACTAAGTAACCAAGAGATCATTGAAGAAATTAAAGAGGAAATCAAAAACTACATAGAGACAAATAACAATGGAAACACGGTGATCCAAAACCTATGGGATGCAGCAAAACCAGTTCTAAGAGGGAAGTTTATAGCAATACAATCATACCTCAAGAAACAAGAAACATCTCAAATAAATAATCTAACCTTACACCTAAGGAACTAGAGAAAGAAGAACAAACAAAACCCAAAGTTAGTCGAAGGAAAGAAATCATAAAGATCAGAGCAGAAATAAATGAATAGAAACAAAGAAAACAATAGCAAAGATCAATAAAACTAAAAGCTGGGTCTTTGAGAAGATAAACAAAATTGATAAACCTTTGGCCAGACTCATCAAGAAAAAGAGGGAGAGGACTCAAATCAATAAAATTAGAAATGAAAAAGGAGAAGTTACAACAGACCGCAGAAATACAAAGCATCCAAAGAGACTACTACAAACAACTCTATGCCAATAAAATGGTCAACCTGGAAGAAATGGACAAATTGTTAGAAAGGTATAATCTTCCAAACCTGAACCAGGAAGAACTAGAAAATATGAACAGACCAATCACAAGTAATGAAATTGAAACTGTGATTAAAAATCTTCCAACAAACAAAAGTCCAGGACCAGACGGCTTCACAGGATAAATTCTATGAAACATTTAGAGAAGAGCTAACACCCGTCCTTCTCAAACTCTTCCAGAAAATTGCAGAGGAAGGAACACTCCCAAAGTCATTCTACGAGGCCACCCTCACCCTGATACCAAAACCAGACAAAGATACTACAAAAAAAATTACAGACCAGTATCACTGCTGAATATAGATGCAAAAATCCTCAACAAAATACTAGCAAACAGAATCCAAAAACACATTAAAAGGATCATACACCATGATCAAGTTGGATTTATCCCAGGGATGCAAGGATTCTTCAATATACTCAAATCAATCGATGTGATACACCATATTAACAAATTGAACAATAAAAACCATATGATCATCTCAATAGATGCAGAAAAAGCTTTGAAAAATCCAACACCCATTTATGATAAAAACTCTCCAGAAGGTGGGTATAGAGGGAACCTACCTCAACATAATAGAGTCTGTGTATGACAAATGCACAGAAAACATCATTCTCCATGGTGAAAACTAAAAGCATTTCTTCTAAGATCAGGAACAAGACAAAGATGTCCACTCTTGCCACTCTTATTCAACATAGCTTTGGAAGTCCTAGCTGCAGCAATCAGAGAAGAAAAAGAAATGAAAAGAATCCAAATTGGAAAAGAAGTAAAACTGTCACTGTTTGCAGATGATATGATACTATACATAGATAATGCTAAAGATGCCACCAGAATACTACTAGAGCTAATCATTGAATTTGGTAAAGTTGCAGGATACAAAATTAATGCACAGAAATCTCTTGCATTCCTATGCACTAACAACGAAAGATCAGAAAGCAAAATTAAGGAAACAATCCCATTCTCTATTGCAACTAAAAGAATAAAATACCTAGGAATAAACCTACCTAAGGAGGTAAAAGACCTGTACTCAGAAAAATATAAAACAGTGATGAAAAAAATCAAAGATGACACACACAGATGGAGAGATATACCATGTTCTTGGATTGGAAGAATAATTATTGTGAAAATGACTGTACTACCCAAAGCAATCTACAGATTCAATGCAATCCCTATCAAATTATCAATGGCATTTTTTATAGAACTAGAACAAAAAATCTTAAAATTTGTATGGAGACACAAAAGACCCCAAATAGCCAAAGCAATCTTGAGGGAAAAAAACGGAGCTGGAGGAATCAGAGTCCCTGACTTCAGACTATACTACAAAGCTACAGTAATCAAGACAGTGTGGTACTGGCACAAAAACAGAAATATAGATCAATGGAACAGGATAGAAAGCCCAGAGATAAACCCACGCACCTATGGTCGACTAATCTATGACAGAGGAGGCAAGGATATACAATGGAGAAAGGACAGTCTCTTCAGTAAGTGTTGCTGGGAAAACTGGACAGCTACATGTAAAAGAATTAAATTAGAACACTCCCTAACACCATACACAAAAAGAAACCCAAAATGGATTAGAGACCTAAGTGTAAGACCAGATAGTATAAAACTCTTAGAGGAAAATATAGGAAGAACACTCTTCTTTTTTTAAATAAATTTATTTATTTGTTTATTTATTTTTGGCTGCATTGGGTCTTCATTGCTGCACGTGGGCTTTCTCCAGCTGTGGCAAGCGGGGGCCACTCTTTGATGTGGTGCATGGGATTCTCATTGTCGTGGCTTCTCGTTGCAGAGCAAGGGCTCTAGGTGCATGGGCTTCAGTTGTTGTGGCATGAGGGCTCAGTAGCTGTGGCTCATGGGCTCTAGAGCTCAGGCTCAGTAGCTGTAGCACATGGGCTTAGTTGCTTTGTGGCATGTGGGATCTTCCTGGACCAGGGCTCAAACCCATGTCCCCTGCATTGGCAGGCGGATTCTTCCACTGCACCAACAGGGAAGTCCCGGGAAGAACACTCTTTGACATAAATCACGGCAAGATCTTTTTTGATCTACCTCCTAGAGTAATGGAAATAAAAACAAAAATAAACAAATGGGACCTAATGAAACTTCAAAGCTTTTGCACTGCAAAGGAAACCATAAACAAGACAAAAAGACAACCCTCAGAATAGGAGAAAATATTTGCAAATGAATCAACGGACAAAGAATTAATCTCCAAAATATATAAACAACGCATGTAGCTCAATATTAAAAAAACAACCCAATCAAAAAATGGGCAGATGACCTAAATAGACAGTTCTCCAAAGAAGATGTACAGATGAACAAGAGGCACATGAAAAGATGCTCAACATCACTAATTATTAGAGAAATGCAAACCAAAACTACAATGAGGTATCACCTCACAACAGTTAGAATGGGCATCATCAGAAAATCTACAAACAACAAATGCTGGAGGGGGTGTGGAGAAAAGGGATCCCTCTTGCACTGTTGATGGGAACGTAAATTGATAGAGCCACTATGGAGAACAGTATGGAGGTTCCTTAAAAAACTAAAAATAGAAATACCATTTGACCTAGCAATCCCACTACTGGGCATATACCCAAAGAAAACCATAATTCAAAAAGACACATGCGGGCTTCCCTGGTGGTGCAGTGGTTGAGAATCTGCCTGCCAATGCAGGCGACACGGGTTCGAGCCTTGGTCTGGGAGGATCCCACATGCTGCGGAGTGACTAGGCCCGTGAGCCACAACTACTGAGCCTGCGCGTCTGGAGCTTGTGGTCCGCAATGGAGCGGGGACCGTGACAGTGAGAGGCCCGCGCACCGCAATGAAGAGTGGCCCCCACTCGCCGCAACTAGAGAAAGCCCTCACACAGAAACAAGGACCCAACACAGCCAAAAATAAATAAAGAAAGAAGCTTTCATTAAAAAAAAAAAAGACACATGCACTGCAATGTTCATTGCAGCTCTATTTATAATAGCCAGGTCATAGAAGCAAGCTAAATGCCTATTGACAACGGAATGGATAAATAAGATGTGGTACATATATACAATGGAATATTACTCAGCCATAAAAAGGAATGAAATTGGATCACTTCTAGAGAGGTGGATGGACTTAGAGACTATCATACAGAGTGAAGTAAATCAGAAAGAGAAAAACAAATATCGTATATTAATGCGTATATGTGGAATCTAGAAAAATGGTACAGATGAACCAGTTTGCAAGGCAGAAATAGAGACACAGATGTAGAGAACAAACGTATGGACACCAAGGGGGGAAGTGGGGGTGGGAAGTTTGGGTGGGATGAATTAGGACGTTGTGATTGACATTATACACTAATAAGTATAAAATAGATAACTAATAAGAACCTGCTGTATAAAAAATAAATAAACTAAAAAAAAAAAAAGGTGGCAAGGAACAGATCCTGAGGACGAAAGGAGAGAGTGAGGGAGGAGTACTGAGAGTAAGGATATTGTTTTGCAGGATTAAGTAGCAAATCCCTCTCATGAAACAAAACAATGCAAAACAAAACTGCAATTTTCAGTACCCATAGAGTAGATATATGCAAAGCAAATTGGACTGAAGATAAAGAAAAATGTATTTCAACTCAAACAACTGGCCAATAATTGGTTAGTATTTGTGTGGAGTGTTGTTGTTATTAATAGGTTTATAAGTAAATAATGCCTTACTTGTTCATTTATTCCTCCTACCCAGAATAATTAAACTGATTGGACACATGAAATGTTTAATGAAGGCAGAGTTGTGAGGAAATGTTGGATTTCTCTTAAAACCTCCACACAATGTATTTCTCCATAACACAGAAATTCTCTATTTTGTGCCTTTTGGATTTTTCAGCTCAGAATCTTCTCTGACCTGTTGTCACTCTAAACCGAGACTGCCTTTGGCTCTCTTTTCTTCCCTTTCTTTAAGCTGCTTTCTCTCATTCTTCTTTGACCTTCAGTCTGTACTTTGCCTTCATATCCCTGCTCCTCCCTGGAGGCCACATTTCTTGCCTTCTGTGAACGTGTTTTAAACGGCTAATGCAGAGCGGCCACCTAGTGCTTCTTAGTAAGGCTGTAGAAGGGCCCGATAGTTTTGCAAGAGAAAATGAGCATTTGGACTCCCTGCAGGAGCAGCCCTGAATTCCTTGGAGCTCATTGTGGAGGCGACAGTGAGTCCTGTGAGCCATCAAAGGCAGGTACAAAATAGTTCTTCTTCCCACACAGAGAGATACCTGGGTTAGAAGCTCCAAAATAGGATTCCTCAAAAGCCTAGAAGATACCCTGATGAAAGAAATGATGAGGTTGAGACCCCAGAGAGCTTGATTCTCGGAACGAAGGCTGAGCAGCCCTTTGTAAGACAGGCAGCGAGTCAACCAGGAGACGCAAGATGAAAACGCATCACTGACTGCCCCTGTGGCATTAGCTAAAATGGGTCACAGGAGTCTTGATTTCCAGTTTTGTGAATAGGAGGAGGGAAAGAAGGAAGGGAAGAAGGGTGGAGAGGAAGTAAAATGAAAAACATGACAAACCTAACCTGTGCAGAAGAGAGTTAGCATTAGCAGTCCTGAGATTGCTATCCTATGAAAGGCCTGCTTACAAGATTGGTCGTTGGCTGGAGCCTAGGAACTCAGATTTTAGATTCCCGTAATTTCCTGATAAGAAAACCTCACTGTGCCTCACCTCTTTGTGAAAATGTTGTGGCTTGTGTAGAATGCATGTGTGCCTTCCGGGAGTCAGGAATCTTGATACCGGCTCAGTAGAGGGAGCTTCCCTGATGAACAGCATTTCACATGTGTTGCCACGGTTTGTTGCTGAAGGAATTGTCAACACTCCACTGGGAGAGGATCTTAGAAGATTGTACGTGGTTTTCTCTGGACCTCGCCCCATGTACCCTTTCTCTTTTCTAATTTTGTTTTGTATCCTTTTGCTGTAAGAAATCATAGCAGCAAGCACAACTCCATGCTGAGTCCTCTGAGTCCTAGCAAATTGTTGGACCTGGCAGTGGTCTTGGGGACCCATGACATATCTTCTTTCTGACATCGTTTAAAAACTTCAATTTTTTAAAAAACTATGTGTTGACTTTATAACTACCCAAGAGAAATTTTGATTCATCTTTTCTATACCCACTATTTTGTTTGATGAGTGATATCAAAATGAATAGTCGTTAGAAATGTTTGGAAGGTGAGACCAATGGGGAATGTTAATGTTTTTTAGATTATATACAACTAATTACCGCACAACCGAAATGTTGGTGGCATAGTGCCAAGTGAGAAACAGGTCGGCGCAGGGCCAGAAATTTGAGTGTGAGGCTCGGCTCTACCACTTAATTGCTCTGTGACTTTGTGCAAGTTAACTTTTCTGATGTTAAGGTTTTTTTTAAAAGGGAAGAGGGAGCAGTAGTACCCACTTGCAGATATAGTTCTGGGAATTAACTTGAGATAACTTATACAATACACTTAACATAGTACCTGGCATGTTCTAAGTGCTGGATCAGGGTATAAGCAGATGTTGCTAATGAACAATACAACAGAAACAACTCAGAGGTACTGTCAAGATCGCTTCTGGGGCAATCTGAGAAGCAAAAGCCGCCTGGACCTGGAGGCTCCAGTCACATCTAGAGCAGCCCCAAGAGGTCTCATTTTAAGACCATTATAGCCCGCTCAGGGGTAAACGTACACCTCATAGATCTCCCCTGAGTGCTCTCTGGGCCTACTCCCAATCTCCCCCTCCCTCATGACCTCAGTCTTGCAGATACCTTCAGGGGAAAGGGGACTTTAAGGGTTATTTAAATCCTTCCTTCTGAACTTCAGTAGCACCATCCCCCATGCAGGGTAGAGTGATTGAGGGAGAAAGACACATGGCCCCATCTCTGTTTGTTTCACCCCAGGTGACCTTGGGAAAGTCACTTCTCTGAACCTCAATGTGTCTCACTGTAAAATAGATTAATTAAAAATATCTGTTCCACCTCATTTTACACTTATCGAGAAAGAAAACTTTAGATAATGTTGGCAAAGTGCTTTGGAAATGGTAAAATACTATAAAGAGAACCACTCGGGACCTGCTCTGGGTTTTTTCTAGGGTGGTTTTTCATTACCCATGGTTGTTTAGGTACTTAACAGAGGAAAGTGACTGGAGCCTGGGACTTATTGACAAAAGAGATACCCTGCTATCACATTATTCTTAAAAGTGTCATTTGAGTCCTGGGTATTTATTGAGATGCCACAAAACCGACAGGAATCAGATGTCCCTCCACATTGAGCAGGAGTAATAGATATCATCCCATTTTTTTTCTATAATGAAGTAGCATGATTATTTGGGATTTATTTCTTTGTTGTTAAAATTTGTTGTTCATTTTTTTTCTCCCTTAGTAGCCTTCTGCACTAATTGATTGATTTGATTGTTAGAGCTTTGATTCCATCTCTGAAGATGGATTGGAATAATTATTGCAGCCTGCTTTTAATCATCCTGCCACACAATTAGTACTGAGATTGTGCTCTGCACCAGCACTTTATTAGCTATAGTAATTATAGTTGGGTTTAATAATTTAATAACACACTTGGAGATGATAACTTGCTCCTTATTCAGGGGCACTTCTATGGAACCTGCAGGTTCCTAGGCAAGTGAGAGGCTTGGTACCCATTTCTCCTCTTTGGTGACCTTTCGAGAATTTCTTGAACATTCCACCTTCCAGACTACTATGTCCATAAAGACCCAACCTGGAGAGCTGGAATGAAGCATTGCATAGCTCAGGGGACGCCAACTGTTTAGGGCCTGAACCTTATCTTCCTTGAGTGCCACCATCCCCGAGCTTTGGGGTATTATGTGAATGGCTGACCCAGGAAGAATATATGTTCTCTGTTAATTATATCCCATGATACTTTTGATAAACTTGTAAAGCTCCTTCCCCAAGGTTTCGTCTTTGAAATCAGAATGAGCAGAGCAGGGTAGTGTTCAGAAGTAAAGTGCAATGGTTTAATAGTATGAGGCGAAGCATCCTTTTTTTCTACTCTGATCTTGCTACGCTGAGTTGGGTGAACTTTCCCTACATCCCTATGACCTGGTGCTGAACTTTCCCCGTGCTCCTCCCTGAGAAAAGAGATGAGGACAAATGCCAGATGCTGTTCTGGATAGATCTAACTTTGTTTCAAAACTCAAGACAGGGGCCCAGTCCTAATTCAGCTGCACATGGACCACATACTAAATTATTCACTCAGTGTTTTACTTCTCACATAATGAAGACAGCCACACTTATTTGTGAAGATATTTGAGATTCTCATAAAAAAAGCATTGTATAGTGTTAAGTTGTATTAATAGTCTGCTATATCTGTGTTGCCTAGATTGGAAGAAAAACACTTTGGCAGCTAATTCTGATCTCCTCCTTTGTTTTCTGCTTTAATCACAATTATAGGAGTCATTAAATCATTTGGGAAGAAAACAGTTTTTAAAAACATTTGCTATTTAATAGCCCAGTTTTTAAAAACATTTGCTATTTAATCTCCACCTCTCTGTCTGTCTCTGTCTCTGTGTCTCTTTCTCTCACACCATTGACATCATTTCTTATTCCTATTATCTCTTATGTCAGTATCTCTGATCTTGGAGCCTATAATTTGGGCAAATGATAGTCTACAAATCACGAGGAAGTAAGTTGTCCAGACTTCCTTTGACATTCAGAACTGTACAGTTTCCCTCCTTGTTTATTAGATGTTTTTGACGTTGAGGTATAAGGAAAAATTGACATATGAGAATCTTTGTGTAAAATCCTCTCGACTTATGCTTAGAAGAAATTCACTTTGCAAATTTTTTTGCAATTAGAATTTATTTTATTGATTTTTGTTAAGCTTCAGGATTTTTTCCCAATCCAACTATACCTCTATCAAAGAAGCCATGTTGGTTGGAGAACAAATCAGTAAATTTGGAACAAATGTCATACATAGAGACCTGGCAACAATCCCTAATATGATAGCAAGCCCCTTTTCTATTTCTTTCAGTAGAGCAAGGTAACAAGGAGAGACACCTAGGTCTGAAAGAAACCTAATGTTTCCCATTTTCCCCTTGATGACAATTTTAGGCACCGATAGATCTTGCTGTGACTTTGCAGGGTGGAAGAGAGAGAATACAACCCTGTCTGACCATGTCATACAGAGAATCAGTAATAACAGCTACGTTCTGTAAGGTGGGCTACCTGACCTTCCTGAGCACTTCCACTGATCCTCAGAAAATATATCTGACTCAGCTTGTTTCTAGGAAACCATAACAGATTCTTTCTCTTACGAGTTAAGTGGGAGGAAGCTAGTAGTCCTGTAGTCCTTCTCTCATCAAGTGTATAGCCTTAGTAGAAGCTTGAGATATAAGGATTCTTTGCTGCAATAGATCATAAGCACTATGGGTTTTGCAGAGATATCTATACTTTGATTGGGTATTTAGTTTATATATAATTTCCATTTTGCTCCATCAAGTACGATAATAATAATAATAATAATAATGTGGTAGGGTGAATAATGACTCCCCTAATTATCCAGGCCCTAATCCCTGGAATTGTGAATGTTACCTTATATGGCTAAAGAGACTTTGTAGATGTGATTAAGGATCTTGAGAATAGAAGATTATCTTGGATTATCCAGGTGGACCTTAAATGTAATCACCGTGACCTTAAGAAGCAGGCAAAAGGAGATTTGACAGAAGAGAAGGCTGTATGAAGGAAGCAGAGAGAAGCAGAGTCAGAAAGGGATGTTACACCGTTGGCTTTAGAGATGGAGGAGGTAGGTACAAACCTAGAAACACAGCCAGTCACTAGAAGCTGGAGAAGATACTGACATAGATTCTCCTCTAGAGCATCTAGAGAGTGTGTAGCCTACCAACACCTTGACTTCAGCACATCAAAACCCATTTTGGAAACTGCTGGCCTCCAAAACCATAAGAGAAAAAAATCTGTGCTGGTTTTAGCTGCCAACTTTATGGTAATTTGTTATGGCAGCCACAGGAAACCAGTATAAGTGACACCAATAATAACTAACATGTAATGACCATTTGCTCTTCTACTTACTAGTTAAGAACTGTGCTAAATATTCTACATGGAGTTCTACAATTTTGCACTCATAAAACAATGTGAGGTAGGTGTTAAAATTATTCTAGTTTTACAGATGAGGAAACTGAGGCTCAGAGAAGAGCTGGGATTAAACCCATATCTGTCTGACCCCAAAACCCCTTCTCTGAACCTGTACAGGGAAGGTGTGTCCCCAAGATGTCAGCATTGCAGGGAGGAACCACTGTTGCTCCCAGAGAGCCCTGCACTATGAGAACCCTGTCCTGCTGTGGACGAAGTTTCTGATGTCTGAGAGAGCAGATCAAAGTGATCATCCATTCAGAGGATGATTCTTCTTGAAATACTTCCTTCCTTGTCACATCTGTGACACCATGTGATGCCTCTGACTGGTTCTTCTCAGGCTGCCTGTGAGTCCATACACCCAACCCTTGAATGTTGAACTTCTCCAAAGCTGTCCTACGTTCCTCTTCTTTTCTCACTTTACTCTCTCATTCTCCAGAATACATCAGGCTTTTCTGCTCTCTGCTTTCAGAACACAGACTCTTTTTCATCATAACACTCCAGTTTGTAGTTCTGCGCAGAATCTGTGCTGATGAATATCTCCATCCTCCATCCCCCCCGCCCCCCCCAAGAGACCGTAAGCCCATGAGAGCAGACTGTACTTCCTTTTACTCACTGTTTCCTAGGACAATGTTTGGCTTTGTGTACACACTCATCAAATATTGGTTGAATAAATGAATGAGAGAATTTTTATCTCTAGTTGAGAGGAACCACTGAGGCATCTCAACTTGAGATTTGCATTTGACATAGAACACGGGCTGTTGCGTGGAGAACAGATGAGAGAAAAGTAAGACTGGAGATGTTAGAAAGGATCATAATAACCCAAATAAGAAATGCTGAGGAAACCACTGTGGAGGGGGAGAAAGGAAACATATTTGAGAAAAATATTTATGAGGTAGAATTCATAGAACTTGGTGATTAACTGAATGTGAGGAACAAGGGAAAGAGAGGGACAAGATGGCTTATTGACTGGCTACGTGGTTATGCAATTCAGTGAAACAGATACTATGTGGGGAAAGGAGCTGTTGGTAGGTTAAATGTAATAAACTTAGATTTAGGCATATTAAATTTAAGATGCCTACTGGACATGTTCCCAGGTTTTTGGATGTGGGTATGGCACTCAGAGGATGAGCCTGTAGGTATAAATTAAAAATAAATGTGGAGTTGTATTCACTTTCCCCTTCCACTTATTTTTTTCTTTTGTTGTCCCAAAGCAGATATCAAATAGTTGAAATGCAATGAAATGGGTGATTGATTTCCTGCTTCCTTTCAGAAAGAAACTGAGGCAACAGTACAGGTCTTAGTTAAATGCCCTCAGTTGGGAGAGAAATTTTCATAGTAACTCTGTTAGAAAAAAGCCAGTATGGCCCTGCTCTTTACCCTGAAGATGCATGGGGTCTTATGGTAGCAGAATACTCTACAGTAAGAAGTTCAGCCTCAAGTAGGATTCTTGAGACCCAGCTGGAAGAGGTTTATTCATACAACATAGCTGAGTATTTTCTAAATGTGGTATCCAAAAGCTATTATTCATAATGTGAGTTTTGAGTTTTAGCATTTAGGTGTTATGGGGCGGCAGTAATGTACTCTGATCGGGGCTGGTAGAGAATGAGTTAAGAGAAGAAAAGAGCAAGTTCATATTCTTCTGCTAATAGTCTCTCTCCACATTCTGGTGAGATTCATAAACAAGGCTTAGTGGGTCTAGGCACATTTATAAGAAACTACTGTTGTGTATAATCTTAATAAGCAGAATTGGAAATGAGCTTAAGCAGAAAACGTCAAATCTACATCCACATATCATCCAAAAAGATGGTTCTAAATGATCACATATCTGCACCACGACCTTCTTTTGTCCTCATATCCAGCTAGTGGAGTTATGCCAGCTTGGTTAGATCCGTAAACTTTCAGACCTTGGTCTCTATTTTAGTCCCCTGTGAATAAATGTCAATATAAAGGTATTTTTTCCCTTGCAGTATGTAAGATGCAGTGACATAGGATGCCAAGGACTAATTAGAGAAGGTAGATATTAAAGGTAAGAGTAGGTCCATCAGGATGAAGGTAGAGGTTGAAAATTCCTTCTGCCTCACTTTATTAGATTCCCTCTACCCCCTCAGCACTTTTGCCATAGGGATGGGGATAATTATGGCAATGAATTGGAAAATGAGATGAAATTTTTGAGAAAGGACTTAAGAAATAATTGTAAATTCTGGAGGTTATTAAATTTTGTTTAAGCCCCTCTCCCTCAGTGTAGCTTTAGTTGGATTTTTTTAAAGTTTACGCTCCCAGCATGAGAGATAGCATGTTGCCAACAAAAATTCCTAATATTCTGCAGCCCAGTAGTCCTTCTTTTAACGTGTGAAACTCCAGGATACCGTGAGACATAGCAACAGGGGATATGATGCGTCCTTGTCTCTGAAACAGTCATGCCCTTTGAAGGACAGTTTGGGTGATTTAAAAGCCCTTTCTTAGGCTTCTTATGTCTGGATACCCTTCACCATTACAGCATCTGATGAAGATATATTTGTAAGCTGAAATATAAAAGCTGGAGTCAAATGGCATGAGAAGTCAATACCCTGAAATAAAGGAGTTGATATCTGGTTCCTTTAAAACCATAGATGGGTTAGATGGAAAGAGTGGAGTTGCTTCACATGATGGCACTTTGTGACATCTCCTCCTTCTGGAGTTGTTCACTGTCATGTTGTTTTACCCCCAAAGTATTTGACAGTCAAAATTATAGTAGTTCTGTGAGCATTGCATTTGACTGATTTTCTACAATCCTATTGTGCAGAAGCTTAGGAAATATTGTTGCCCACTGCTTCCCTCCATATACCCTGAGCTATAGTAAAAAAGAAATATGTGGTAGTTCCTTGAATACTGTGCCCTTTTACTCAGTTTAGGGAAATTCTTGGCTGAAGATCAAGAAAGACCCTCTTTTTCCTTTTTCCTAAAAGAACTTCTTTTTCCAACAGTAATTAATTTTATCTATATATAAGGGAGTGAGTAAAGTCAGCATTCCAGGAGTCAGCCAATAGAAAGATAATTTTTTTCCCACATCTTTATTGGAGTATAAATGCTTTAAAATGTTCTGTTAGCTTCTGCTGTATAACAAAGTGAATCAACTATATACATACAAATATCCCTATGTGCCCTCCCTCTTGAACCTCCTCCCACCCTCCCTATCCCACCCCTCTAGGTGGTCACAAAGCACCGAGCTGCTCTCCCTGTGCTGTGCAGCAGCTTCCCACTGGCCATCCATTTTACATTTGGTAGTGTATATACGTCAATGCTACTCTGTCACTTCGTCCCAGCTTCCCCTTCCCCCACCATGCCCTTAAGTCTGTTCTCTACGTCTGCGTCTTTATTCCTGCCCTGCCACTAGGTTCACCAGTACTGCTTTTTAAAATTCCATATATATGTGTTACCATACAGTATTTGTTTTTCTCTTTCTGACTTACTTCACTCTCTATGACAGATTCTAGATCCATCCACCTCACTACAAATAACTCAATTTCATTCCTTTTTATGGCAGAGTAATATTCCATTATATTTATGTGCCACATCTTCTTTATCCAATAATCTGTTGATGGACATTTAGGTTGTTTCCATGTCCTGGCTATTGTAAATAGAGCTGCAATGAATATTGTGGTACATATATCTTTTTGAATTATGGTTTTCTCAGGGTATATGCCCAGGAGTGGGATTGTTGGGTCATATGGTAGTTCTATTTTTAGTTTTTTAAGGAACCTCCATACTGTTTTCCATAGTAGCTGTATCAATTTACATTCTCACCAACAGTGCAGGAGGGTTCCCTTTTCTCCACAGCCTCTCCAGCATTTATTGTTTGTAGATTTTTTTGGATGAGGGCCATTCTGACCGGTGTGAGGTGATACCTCATTGTGGTTTTGATTTGCATTTCTCTAATGATTAGTGATGTTGAGCAGCTTTTCATGCATTTGTTGGCCATCTGTATGTCTTCTTTGGAGAAATGTCTATTTAGATCTTCTGCCCAATTTTGGACTGGGTTGTTTGTTTTTGTGATATTGAGCTGCATAAGCTGCTTATATACTTTGGAGATTAATCTTTTGTCAGTTGCTTCATTTGCAAATATTTTCTCCCATTCTGAGGGTTGTCTTTTTGCCTTGTTAATGGTTTCCTTTGCTGTACAACAGCTTTTAAGTTTCATTAGGTTCCATTTGTTTATTCTTTGTTTTTATTTCCCTTAATCTAGGAGGTGGGTCAAAAAGGATCTTGCTGTGATTTATGTCTTAGAGTGTTCTGCCTATGTCTTCCTCTAAGCGTTTTATAGCATCTGGCCTTTCATGTAGGTTTTTAATCCATTTTGAGTTTATTTTTGCGTATGGTGTTAGGGAGTGTTCTAATTTCATTCTTTTACATGTAGCTGTCCAGTTTTCCCAGCAACACTTATTGAAGAGGCTATCTTTTCTCCACTGTATATTCTTGCCTCCTTTATCAAAGATAAGGTGACCATATGTTCGTGGGTTTATCTCTGGGCTTTTTATCCTGTTCCATTGATCTATATTTTGGTTTTTGTGCCAGTACCATATTGTCTTGATTACTGTAGCTTTGTAATGTAGTCTGAAGTCAGGGAGCCTGATCCCTCCAGCTCCATTTTCTTTCTCAAGGTTGCGTTGGCTATTTGGGGTCTTTTGTGTTTCCATACAAATTGTACAATTTCTTGTTCTAGCTCTGTGAAAAATGCCATTGGTGATTTGATAGGGACTGCATTGAACATGTAGATTGCTTTGGGTAGTATAGTCATTTTCACAATATTGTTTCTTCCAATCCAGGAGCATGGTGTATTTCTCCATCTGTTTGTGTCATCTTTGATTTCTTTCATCAGTGTTTTATAGTTTTCTGAATACAGTTGTTTTACCTCCTTAGGTAGGTTTATTCTTAGGTATTTTATTCTTTTAGTTGCAATGGTGAATGGGATTGTTTCCTTAATTTCTCTTTCTGATATTTCATTGTTAGTGTATAGGAATTCAAGAGATTTCTGTGCATTAATTTTGTATCCTTCAACCTTACCAATTTCATTGATTGGATCTAGTAGTTTTCTGGTGCCTTCTTTAGGATTTTCTATGTAGAGTATCATGTCATCGGCAAACAGTGACAGCTTTGCTTCTTTTCCAATTTGTATTCCTTTTATTTCTTTTTCTTCTCTGATAGCTGTGGCTAGCACTTCCAAAACTATGTTGAATAATAGTGAATAACAGTGGCAAGAGTGGACATCCTTGTCTTCTTCCTGATCTCAGAGGAAATGCTTTCAGTTTTTCACCATTGAGAAGGATGTTTTCTGTGGGTTTGTCGCATGTGCCTCTACTATGTTGACGTAGGTTCCCTGTATGCCCACTTTCTGGAGAGTTTTTATCATAAATGGATGTTGAATTTTGTCAAACACTTTTTCTGCATCTATTGAGATGATCATATGGTTTTTATTCTTTAATTTGTGTATGGTGTCTAACATTGATTGTTTTGTGTATATTGAGGAATCCTTGCCTCCCTGGGATAAATCCCACTTGATCATGGTGTATGATCCTTTTAATGTGTTGTTGGATTCTGTTTGCTAGTATTTTGTTGAGGACTTTTGCATCTATGTTCATCAATGATATTGGTCTATAATTTTCTTTTTTTTGTGATATCTTTGGTTTTGGTATCAGGGTTATGGAGGCCTTGTAGGCAAGTTTGGGAGTATTCCTCCCTCTGCTATATTTTGTAAGAGTTTGAGAAGGAGAGGTGTCAACTCTTCTCTAAATGTTGGATAGAATTCGCCTGTGAAGCCATCTAGTCCTGGACTATTGTTTGTTGGAAGATTTTTAATTACAGTTTCAATTTCATTACCTGTGATTGGTTTGTTTATATTTTCTGATTCTTCCTGGTTCAATCTTGGAAGGTTGTACTTTTCCAAGAATTTGTCCATTTTTTTCAGGTTGTCCATTTTATTGGCATAGAGTTGCTCTTGGTAGTCTCTTATGATCTTTTGTATTTCTGCAGTGTCAGTTGTAATATCTCCTTTTTCATTTCTAATTTTATTCATTTGAGTCCTCTCCCTTTTTTCCTTGATGAGTCTCGCTAAAGGTTTATCAATTTTGTTTATCTTCTCAGAGAACCAGCTTTTAGTTTTATAGATCTTTGCTATTGTTTCTTTGTTTCTATTTCATTTATTTCTGCTCTGATCTTTATGATTTCTTTCCTTCTGCTAATTTTGGGTTTCCTTTTTCTCGTTGCTTTATGTGTAAGGTTAGATTGTTTATTTGAGATTTTTCTTGCTTCTTGAGGTGAGCTTGAATTGCTATGAACTTGCCTCTTAGAACTGCTTTTGCTGCGTCCCATAGGTTTTGGATTATCGTGTTATCGTTGTCATTTGTTTCTAGGAATTTTTTGATTTCCTCTTTGATTTCCTCAGTGATCTCTTGGTTATTTAGCAGTGCACTGTTTAGCCTCCATGAATTTGTGTTTTTTACTGTTTTTTTTCCTTTAATTGATTTCTAATCTCATAGCATTCTGGTCAGAACAGATGCTTGATATGATTTCAATTTTCTTAAATTTTCCAAGGTTTGATTTGTGACCCGAAATGTGATATATTCTGAAGAACGTTCCATGTGCACTTGAGAAGAAAGTGTATTCTTCCGCTTTCAGGTGGAATGTCCTAAAAATATCAATTAAGTCTGTCTGGTCTATTGTGTCTTCTAAAGCTTGTGTTTCGTTATTTATTTTCTGTCTCAATGATCTGTCTATTGGTGTAAGTGGAGTGTAAAGTCCCCCACTATTATTGTGTTACTGTCGATTTCTCCTTTTATGGCTGTTAGCATTTCCCTTTTGTATTGAAGTGCTGCTATGTTGGGTGCATAAATATTTATAATTGTTATGTTTTCTTCTTGTATTGATCCCTTGATCATTATGTAGTGTCCTTCTTTATCTCTTGTAATAGTCTTTATTTTAAAGTCTATTTTATCTGATATGAGTATTGCTACTCCAGATTTCCTGTGATTTCCATTTACATGGAATATCTTTTTCCATCCCCTCACTTTCAGTCTGTATGTGTCCCTAGATCTGAAGTGGGTTTCTTGTAGACAGCATATATAAGGGTCTTGTTTTTGTATCCATTCAGCCAGTCTGTGTCTTTTGTTTGGAACATTTAATCCATTTACATTCCAGATGATTATTGATATATACATTCCTATTACCATTTTCTTAATTCATTTGTGTTTATTTTTGTGGGTCTTTTTCTTCTCTGTGTTTCCCTCTTCGAGAATTTCCTTTAGCATTTGTTGTAAGGCTGGTTTGGTGATGCTGAATTCTCATAGCTTTTGCATGCTGTAAAGCTTTTGATTTATCCATCGAATCTGAATGAGATCCTTGCTGGGTAGCATAATCTTGGTTGTAGGTTTTTCCTTTTCATCACTTTAAACATGTCCTGCCACTACATTCTGGCTTGCAGAGTTTCTGCTGAAAGATCAGCTGTTAACCTTATGAAGATTCCCTTGTATGTTACTTGTTGCTTTTCCCTTGCTGCTTTTAATATTTTTTCTTTGTATTTAATTTTTGATAGTTGATTAATATGTGTCTTGGTGTGTTTCTCCTTGGATTTATCCTGTATGGGACTCTCTGCACTTCCTGGACTTGATTTACTGTTTCCTTTCCCATGGTAGGGAAGTTTTCAACTATAATCTCCTCAAATATTTTCTCAGTCCCTTTCTTTTTCTCTTCTTCTTCTGGGACCCCTATAATTCGAATGTTGGTGTGTTTAATGTTGTCCCAGAGGTCTCTGAGACTGTACTAAATTCTTTTCATTCTTTTTTCTTTATTCTGCTCTGTGGTAATTATTTCTACTATTTTATCTTCCAGCTCATGTATCCGTTCTTCTGCCTCAGTTATTAGCTATTAATTCCTTCTAGAGTATTTTAAATTTCATTTATTGTGTTGTCCATCATTGTTTGTTTGCTCTTTAATTCTTCTAGATCCTTGTTAAATGTTTCTTGCATTTTTCTCCATTCTGTTTCCAAGATTTTGGATCATCTTTACTATCATTGCTCTGAATTCTTTATCAGGTAGGTCAACTATTTCATCTTGATTTCTTTGGTCTTGTAGGTTTTTACCTTGCTTCTTCATCTGTAACATATTTTTTTGTCGTTTCTTTTTTTTTTTTTGATGGGTGGGGCTGTATTCCTGTCCTACTGGTTGTTTGGCCTGAGACTTCCAGCATTGGATTTTGCAGGCAGTTGGATAGAGCTAGATCTTGGTGCTGAGGTGAGGAACTCAGGGAGGCCTCACTACAATTAATATTCCCTGGGGTCTGAGGTTCTCTGTTAGTCCAGCAGTTTGGACTCGGAGCTCCCACCACAGGAGCTCAGCAGTGACCTCCAGCCTGGGAACGAAGGTTTCACAGGCTGTGTGGCATGGCAAAAAAAAAAAAAAAAAAGGAGCAATACAATAACAAAGAATAAAAGACAAAATAAAATTAGATAAGGAAATATATTAGGAAAAATAAAAATATAATTGAAACAGTTGCAACAAAGTAAAATAAAACCACAACAGAAAAAAAGAAAAAAAAAGGTGTTTGTGGGGGGAACAAACCAAAAGGAACAGAACAATAACAAAGTATAAAGAATAAAATAAAATTAGAAAAATAAAGGATTTATTAGAAAAAGTAAAAATATAAATGAATCAATAACAATGAATCAACAAGGTAAAACAGAACCCCAATCTAAAAGAGGAAAAAAGAAAAAAAAAGCCTTGGCTATGGGGCATTGAGTTCAGGCGGTTGTGGGACTCAGGGAGGGGTGAGGTTTAGCATGGAGCGGGACCTAGGTGGATGGGGGTGACGTTTGAGCATGGGGTGGGGCCTCTGCTTAGGACCTGCACATGGAAGGGGAGAGGCAGCACATCAAAGAAGGGCCTCCAGAGTGTGTGGAGTTCTGGAGTTTGGAGGGAAGGCCCTGGGTGAGGGTGTGGGGGTGGGGTTTAGGCCCATTGTGTTGGAGGAGGTCTCAGAACGGGTCTCTGAGTGTAGATATAGGGCCCTGGGTGAAGATGTAGGGGCGGGACTTGGGCTCTGCGCAGTAGGAGGGAGGCTCCGAGAGCAGAGGATTAGGCCCGGGAGCTCAACAGGCTCCCCGGTGCCTAAGTGAACAGGGAAAGCACTGGCCACGTTCCCTTCCTTTCCTCCACGTCCCTGCCCACCGTCTCCCCCAGGGTCTCCCCTGTCGCCGCTGGACCCCTAACTGTGGGTGGGTCCCGCTGGGTGTAGGAACTCCTCCCCTCCCCCAGCCACCCCTCAGAGATGCTGGTCCCAGAGATCTGGCCTTTACTTTTGCTTCCCCTTCCCTCCCTCCCACTCCCTCAGGACCTGCCCAGCTGGAGGGGGCCTCAGTGGACAGAGGATCAGGCCTGGGATCTCAGCAAACTTCCAGCGGCCCAAGTGGGCAAGGGAAACCTGGCCATGCTCCCTTTTGACCCTCTGCCCTACCAGTGGTCCCCCAATTTCCCCCTTCAGGCGTGGGATCCCTTCCCCTCCCTCAGCCTCCCCTCAGGAGCACTGGTCCTGTCCCGCCTCCAATTCTCCTCCTGCTTCACTCCCCCCAGGCGCCATGTCCTACCCAGTCACTGGGGGTTCCTCCTGTGCCGTTAGGTGTCTGTGGTCCCCCACCGGTGCCTGGTAGGTGCCCTAGTTGTGTGGAGATGCGAATTCTGCATCCTCTTGGTATGCCATCTTGACTTCACCCCCAATAGAAAGATATTTCATAAGCTTCTATTTATTTTCTACACAAAGCACCATTAAGTTAAAAAAATCAGATCTTATACAATGGTATCTCAGCCCTTTGCTATTGAGGTGTTTTTTGCTTCAATAATCTGAACAGTGAAGATCTTCCCTATTTTAAGAGGAAAAAGGAAGATCTTTCAAGATCCAGCCCTTTGGAACCCACCTGCTTATATCACCCACCTGGGGTGGGTGACTTCCTTTTATACTCAAAATGGTTAACAGCAATAATGTAAAATTATAACTTTTTCACTTGTGGCAGGAGGAAGTGGGCTTCCTGTATTCCTTAGCAGAAATATTACAAAGTAGCAACCATGCAGAAATTTTCACAGCATACAGAATAAAAGCCGCATAGCATGTCATATTTTTGTTGTTTTATATTGTAACTATCTTGAGAATGGAACAGCCCAGTGTCTCCTGGTTTATCCATTTCACAGATATAATGAGTTGAATTGTGTCCCTCTCCACCGAAAGATATATTGAAGTTCTAATCTCTGGTTCCTGTGTATGTTATCTTATTTAGAAATAGGGTCTTTGCAAATGTAATCAAGTTAAGATCAGGTAATTAGAGCGAGCCTTAATCCAATATGGCTGGTGTCCTTATAAGGTGAGGAGAACACCATGGGAAGACAGAAACACACAGGGACACTGCCACTGATGACAGAGGCAGAGATCAGAGTGGTGCACCTGCAAGCTCAGGAGCACCAACAGTCAATGGCCAACACAAGAAGCCAGGAAGAAGCAAGGAAGAGGATCATAAGAGACTACTACAAACAACTATATGATACTAAAGTGGACAACCTGGAAGAAATTGACAAATTCTTGGAAAGGTATAACTTTCCAAGACTGAACCAGGAAGAATAAGAAAATATAAACAGACCAACCACAAGATATGAAGTTGAAACTGTAATTAAAAATCTTCCAACAGCAAAGAAAGTCCAGGACCAGATGGCTTCACAGGTGAATTCTATCAAACATTTAGAGAAGAGCTAGCATTTATCCTTCTCAAACTCTTCCAAAAAATTGCAGAGGAAGGAACACTCCCAAACTCATTCTATGGGGCGACGATCACCCTGATACCAAAACCAGACAAACATATTACAAAAAAAGAAAATTAGAGACCACTGTCACTGATGAACATAGATGTGAAAATCCTCAACAAAATACTGGCAATCCGAATCCAACAATACATTAAAAGGATCATAGCATGATCAAGTGGGACTTATCCCAGGGATGCAAGGATTCTTCAATATCTGCAAATCAATGTGACACACCATATTAACAAGTTGATGAATAAAAACCATATGATCATCTCAATAGATGCAGAAAAAGCTTTTGACAAAATTCGACAGCCATTTATGATAAAAGCTCTCCAGAAAGCGGGCATAGAGGGAACCTACCTCAACAGAATAAAGGCCATATATGACAAACCCACAGAAAACATCCTTCTCAATGGTGAAAAACTGAAAGCATTTCCTCTAAGAAGAAGACAAGGTTGTCCACTCTCACCACTATTATTCAACATAGTTTTCGAAGTCCTGACCATAGCCATCAGAGAAGAAAAAGAAATAAAAGGAATACAGATTGGAAAAGAAGAAGTAGAACTGTCACTGTTTGCAAATGACATGATACTCTACATAGAAAATCCTAAGGAAGCCACCAGAAAACTACTAGAGCTCTTGAATGAACTTGGCAAAGTTACAGGATACAAAATTAATGCACAGAAATCTTGTGCATTCCTATACACTAAAAATGAAAGGTCAGCAAGAAATATTAAGGAAACAATCCCACTTACCATCACAACAAAAAGAATAAAATACCTAGGAGTAAACCTACCTAAGGAGGCAACAGACCTGTACTCAGAAAACTATAAAACACTGATGAAAGAAATCAAAGATGACACAAACAGATGGAGAGGATATACTATGTTCTTGGATGGGAAGAATCAATATCGTGAAAATGACTATGCTACCAAAGCAATCTACAGATTCAGTGTAATCCCTATCAAATTACCAATGGCATTTTTCACAGAATTAGAACAAAAGATTTAACAATTTGTATGGAAACAGAAAAGACCACAAGTAGCCAAAACAATATTGAGAAAGAAAAACGGAGCTGGAAGAATCAGGCTCCCTGACTTCAGACTATACTACAAAGCCACAGTAATCAAGAGAGTATGGTATTGGCACAAAAACAGAAATATAGATCAACGGTACAGGATAGAAAACCCAGAGATAAACCTACACAGCTATGGTCACCTAATCTATGATAAAGGAGGCAAGAACATACAGTGGAGAAAAGACAGTCTCTTCAATAAGTGGTGCTGGAAAAATGGACAGCTACATGCAAAAGAATGAAATTAGAACACTGGCTAACACCATACACAAAAATAAACTCAAAATGGATTAAAGACCTAAATGTAAGACCAGACACTATAAAACTCTTAGAAGAAAACATAGGAAAAACACTCTTTGACATAAATCACAGCAAGATCTTTTTTGACCCACTTCCTAGAGTAAAGAAAATAAAAACAAAAATAAACAAATGGGACCTAATGAAACTTAAGAGCTTTTGCACAGCAAAGGAAACCATAAACAAGACAAAAAGGCCACCCTCAGAATGGGAGTAATTATTTGCAAATGAAGCAACAGACAAAGTATTAATCTCCAGAATATACAAACAGCTCATGCAGCTCAGTATCAACAAAAAACCCAATGAAAAAATGGGCAGAAGACCTAAATAGACATTTCTCCAGAGAAGACATACAGATGGCCAAGAGACACATGAAAAGATGCTCAACATCACTAATTATTAAAGAAATACAAATGAAAACCACAACCTCACACTGTCAGAATGGCCATCATCAAAAAATCTACAAACAATAATGCTGGAGAGGGTGTGGAGAAAAGGGAACCCTCTTGCATTGTTGGTGGGAATGTAAATTGATACAGCCACTATGAAGAACTGTATGGAGGTTCCTTAAAAAACTAAAAATAGAACTACCATACGACCCAGCAATCCCACTCCTGGGCATATACCCTGAGAAAACCATAATTCAAAAAGAGTCATGTACCAAAATGTTCATTGCAGCTCTATTTACAATAGCCAGGACATGGAAACAACCTAAGTGTCCATCAATAGATGAAAGGATAAAGAATATGTGGTACATATATACAATGGAATATTATTCAGCCATAAAAGGAACAAAATCATGTCATTTGTAGAGATGTGATGGACCTAGAGTCTGTCATACAGAGTGAAGTAACTCAGAAAGAGAAAAACAAACACCGTGTGCTAACACGTATATATGGAATCTAGAAAAAGAAAAAAAAAGTAGTTCTGAAGAACCTAGGGGCAGGACAGGAATAAAGACGCAGACATAGAGAATGGACTTGAGGACACGGGGAGGGGGAATGGTAGGCTGGGACGAAGTGAGAGAGTGGCTTGGACATATATACACTACCAAATGTAAAATAGCTAGTGGGAAGCAGCCGCATAGCACAAGGAGATCAGCTTGGTGCCTTGTGACCACCTAGAGGAGTGGGATAGGAAGGGTGGGAGGGAGACACAAGAGGGAGGAGATATGGGCATATATGTATATGTATAGCTGATTCACTTTGTTATAAAGCAGAAACTAACACATCATTGTAAAGCAATTATACTGCAATAAAGATGTTTAAAAAAAAAAGAAAGATTTTCTTTGAGCCCTGTGTCACCCAGGGTAATAGTAAACTGAATAGACTGCCTGAATACTATATAAAGATTTGTTTCATATTTTATTTTGCTGGAGGTGCTCCATTATATTTTGTCTATATAACAATCTATATTTAATGTGGAAAAATTATGTCTGTACAACAATCTTCTAGACTGGCTTAGAATGTACACACAAATTACTTTTAGCCTTTGTTTTAACGTATTGACGGCCTTCTGTGATTACTGTAATAGGATTTTGATCTCTTCTGTAGTTGAATGTATTCTAATTTAGCCTAACGTCTTTCCACAGATATTGTTCAAATGTGTGTTTTCGTAATTTTATAAATCAGAGACCCATGGCTGGTCTCCATACATAGTGCCTTGTTACATGGAGAGGGTTAGTACCTCCTCAAGAGACACTGGGTCAAATTCCCCTTTATAGACTGGATGGCCCCATTAATACCGTAAATTTAATTGTTTTACCAATTTTTGGCAGGACAGAATAATAAATTATGACTAAATAAGTCCTCCCAAGATCTCTATGAACCTTTCTCAAAAATGTACATTTCACAGAGTTGCAGCAAATAGAACATGCAATATTTAAATTCCTAAGATAATTCTTTATTCAAAAACTATGAAAACTTGCCGTTTAATGTTCTGTTAGAAGATACAGGGAGAAAGAGAGACCTGACTATTTCTTTCATCTAAGATGAGATGATGGACTTAGAGTGCATGTCATCACTGCCAACTGTACCTCCCTTTAGGGAAGTTATACCAAAGGCCAGTGTGCTTTCTCCCTTTGAAGCACATGTCTGGTTTTGAGAAAACCTTATGACTATTTTTCATAGTTTGGAGAGCCACACCTGCTCCAATATATAAAAGAAGAAGATGTATACTGAGTGGAAGACTGGACTCAAAGTGTTAATATTTGAATATAGGGTAATATTTTAAAATTTAAGACTAAAAGGGAATAGAAGAACACTCGACTAGTCTCTAATTCTATCGGTAACTTAACATGTCTGCCTCTTAGCTTATTTAGAAAAATAAAACAAAACAAAAATTAAGTTTAACTCAGAGAGGGAAGCCATCCCTAAATTGGCACTTATTTACACATATATGTACAGTATCATCTCTCCTGGTATGTCCTTCCTCTTCCTTCCAGAGCTAGAAGCATCCACACTGCTAATTCCTTCAAGATTCCAGTCAAACACCACTCTCTCCATGAAGCATTTTCCAAAGTCAAAATATTTCCCCATCAGGGTCCTCATTGGATCCTGCATGCATCTTTCCAATAACCTCGATTGTATTGTTTTTATTACAGTGCCTGGCACATGGCTTAAGAGTTGTGTGGTAAATGAATGAGTCAACCTTATCAGGTACCCTTCAAAGGCCATGTGATTGGACATGTGACATGAGGGGCACCTAACTTTAGAATCTTAACATTATCATTTTATAAATTAAATTATAGACTATTTCAGAGCTTAAAATTTACAGATACTCTCATCACTTTCAGCAAAAATGGGACTCAACAGGACTTAATCTACCAAAGACTTTGTGGGAGCAGAAAAGGGAATAAACGATTCCTTCACAAGAATGAAGAATATTATTTGTGGGATGACTATGATTATTTTCTCCTTTCATCTGCATAACATGGTATCTAAGCTGTGTGCTTTCCAACGGCCCTTGACGCTGGCTTACTCATGTCTGCTGTCTGTGTAATGTGGTCTCCCCCAGGACAAATTGTCTGTTGTAGGGAGGCTCTATGCTCTTTATGGCAGCATTTGCATATTTTTTTCATTTCCATAGAAACCTCTCCACTGACTCAGAACCGCCTCTGTCCTCTTAAGACAGAGATATTTATCTTTCAAGCAGTGAGATATGCGTGACGTAAGACAGATGGTCTTATGTCCTCACCTTATAAGACTTTCCTCTTTAAAGGAATTTATGGTGGTCTGCCTTTAGGTTATTTATTTATATTTTGCTCCATGACCACTTTTCCAGTAATGAGTTTAAATATAAGCAGCATAAACCCATGTGGAAATAAAATTATGTACTAACTTCATGACAAAAGATAAATACATTATAATCAAGCTGTCATTTTTTGAGATAGTAGGAGATGAAGCATGCTATAAACCAATATGTAAAGTGTATAGATTGTTCTTTCGAATATCTTCTGCAGGGGCTGGGAGCGCCAAGATTCCTAATGCATAATATCAGACTTTGTAACTGGAAATTTTCTGGGAGTGCCCAAACATCTAGTTTCTGAGAGTAATGGCTACTAATACTCAGAGGACTAAAGGCTAGGATTAGAATTTCTGTGCTCTGACTTAGACCTCAGCGTGGCTACACTAGCGCTAAGATAGGGCTAGGAAGCCCTATCTTAGACTTTTAAGCTTCATCTCTTTAATTGACTTCTGTCTCCCATTTTCAATCCCCTATTGCGCTTTAACTTACCAGCCAATGGAGAGTAGTGGAAACGGCATGGATTATACTATCAGACCTGACCCTGAATGCTGGCTGTATACTTCTATGATTGTGCACAAGTTATGTTGTGCCCAGTTTCACAGAATGAGTCTTAGTTTTACTTTCTTAAACCTGTCTTTATTCTTAGGTTATTGTTTAGGTAGAATGTGGAGAGTTGGCTGATACGGCAGAAATTGGTATTTTTAGGTAAAAGAAAAGGCTGTCCTTGAAGTTAGTTTTATCATTCCAAGTTCAGTTTTCTCTTGCAGCCATGAGATGGGTTCCTGGTTTTTCAAGGCTGGGAGAGCTTTTCCTCTTCCCTGAGCTCAAGATAGCTAATAAGATAAACGGACACAGTCTACCTCCAACCATGTACTTAGCTGGACCATCAGAAAGAGAGAATAGCACAAATGAGGCAGGAACAAGATAGAAGACTCTCTAGAAAAGGCACTGCTAATACTTATTCTGTCACTTCTCCTGCCACATGGAGAACTCATCACCTCAGAATAAATATGCTACTTAAAGAGTCCCAGGAAAGTAGGTTTCTTTTGCCTCCTTTCCTTGACACCATCATTATCCAGAGGCATCAGAAAATACCTGTCCCAGGGCAGCATGACCACATATATCTTCTGGGATTCTGTGAGCCCTTGGCTGCCGACTGAACAGTCACTGACACTAAGTCACTTCTCTGTGTCCCCCAGCTTCTCTGAACTCTAAGCACTGGTTTCTCCAATCTGCAGTCAACTTCCTTCCTGTAGTAATGAATTGTGTATTAACCTCATGCTTCAGATCATGGAAAACATCACTGAGTTCTCGGCCAGGATCCTGATTGCTGCATTAGTGCCCCTGTTCAGATTTCTGTTCTCTTCGATATCTCTCCATCTTGGAAATAGTATGGAATAATAATAATATCTAATACTTTTTGTACACTTACTATATATTTCAGGCCTTGACTTGAACGCTTTGTGTGTATTAAATCATTTTATACACAACTACAAGAGAGATTTCAGGACCTGTGGTCTTAACCACTGATTTATACAACAGGTATAGATAGGCTACAATGGAATATTATGAGATTGGTTGGAGTCATGGTTACAGGGAAGGAATAAGAGACACTGTAGGGAATATAGTATCCTAGGAAGTTGGATTCTTTATGGCCCTACTTCTGGCTATACCATGCCAAATCCAATAAAAACTGAATAGAGGAACTTTTAAAATAACTCCATCTCTGGTTTACTCTGATTAAGGCTCAGGGAAGACACATCTACATGGGTGAGCTCAAAAATAGTCAGGCTGGAACTAAAAAGGTAGAAGAGTGGTTAAGAGAAATGCGTCAGACCTGGGTTCAGATCCATCTCCATCATTGACTACTAATGGGACTCCTCTGCCTCAGTTTCCTCATTTGTCAAATGCAGCATCCATGTCGTGAAATTATTGTAAAGATTGAATTAATTTATATTCAGTTCTTGAAACATAACAAGTACTTAATAAATGTTAATTCCAGTATATTAAATATTGTTATTATAAAAAGATACATAAAGCAGGAAATATGCCAAATTTATGTTTGATTTTTGATTTGGGCTGTTTTCAGTTACAGACATAAATCCTAGCTCTACCATTTACTGATCATGTGAACAAGTAACTTAGCCCCTGGACTTTAGCTTCTTTATCTTTTAAATGGTGATAATAATACCTACTCCATACAGTTAGAATAAAATGAGGTAGCATATATAAATTACCTGGCACATAAGTGAGCACTTAAATATTATAAAAAACATCAAAGCATACAACAATAGCTATTATTCTTCATGTGTCAGGTCCAGATACCCAGTTAATTAGGTAAGACACTTATCAGGATAATTGAATAAATTTTATTTTTGGACCTCATTAAACCAAAAGTCCCTTTCTATCTTAAAAATTGAAGTTTTAGAAGATGATCCATTTGAATTGCAATTAAATAGCAGTCATCTAAATAATTAAACAATAGCGTATCTATGTATAGCAACTGTTAGACAGTTTTTCTCTATCTATTTTAAAGAATTGTGGGTGCATGCTATGCAAATGGATTTTCAGGGATTTTTTATTAGCATAAATAGACTGAATTTAAGTAACTCAAGCAGAATAGACAGTATGAGTCATAGTATTTTCATTTTTCTTGAATGCCTTGAGTTCTATGACAGCCATGTTTTGGGAACCCAGTAGCAATGAGGCCTTGTGAGGAGATCTGAAAACACGTATTGCAGCGTGCTGTTACCTCAGATACTCAGATGTGCCCTGAGATACACACTCTCCACCCACAGAGTTTAATGGGGATGAAGACATCCTACCCCATTCTGTATGATACACAGAGCAGCAGGTTTGTCAGATGGGCTGGTAACTGTTCTTTCCTTAATACCAAGCAAGAGGTACCTCAGCTTAATTGACTGATATCCCATCGTTAGTATTTCTCATTGCAGAGTTAAAATCACGACTGTGGTCAGGATCAAGAGGTCGTAATGTAAGATCAAATGAATCTTTTATGATAAATCAAAATATCAAATGGACCAGAAATATACCTTCTTTGCACTATTTTGTGTTATGTACCTTCTCACACAACCATCAATGAAACATTCGATTTATGTGTTGTGAATTTATTTAAAGAAGAAACTTTCAAAATATGACATTACTACCCTAAGGCTTGCTTTTTTTTTTTTTTCTTTTTTCTTTTTTTGGTCTTCCGTAAAATCACATGGGAAGGAAGAGCGTAGAATCTTCGTATTGATTACTTTATTACTTTGTCTAGTTTGAGGCAGCTGCTGTGAGGAATAAATCTTCCTCTCTCTCTCTCTTTTGCTCTCTCACTCTTGCTCTCTCTTCCACTCCTCTAGTCTGACTTGAAATATCCACATGGATGGCCTGTGCTGTGTCACATGCACAGAGCTCTGGGTCTTTACCACGTCTTTCCAGTTAGCTCACCTCCACTCCACTCTATAGATGCATGGGCAGCCACACCTTGAAACTTATCTTCAGGCTTAAGTGTGTCAACTCCAATATCTTAGACTTTTTTTTTTTTTTTTTTTTTTCGGTACACGGGCCTCTCACAGTTGTGAGACAGTTGTGGCCTGTCCCGTGGCGGAGCACAGGCTCCGGATGCGCAGGCTCAGCGGCCGTGGCTCACGGGCCCAGCCACTCCACGGCATGTGGGATCTTCCCGAACCGGGGCACGAAGCCATGTCCCCTGCATCGGCAGGCGGACTCTCAACCACTGCGCCACCAGGGAAGCCCTATCTTAGACTTTTAAGCTTCATCTCTTTAATTGACTTCTGTCTCCCATTTTCAATCCCCTATTGCGCTTTAACTTACCAGCCAATGGAGAGTAGTGGAAACGGCATGGATTATACTATCAGACCTGACCCTGAATGCTGGCTGTATACTTCTATGATTGTGCACAAGTTATGTAAACTTTTCACGCTTCTATTTTCTCCACTGTAAAATAGTGATAATGTTACCCATGTTAAAATAAGCATGCAATATATATTATCTTTCCTCTGCTTTTTCCAACCCTTCTTCCCTTCCCTTCCATTCCCTTCCCTTCCATGTCTTCCCCACAAAAGCTCAGAGCTCCCTGATACTTCCTTTTTGTTTTTTAGTCATTTCTAGCTTAGTGTTTCTCTCAATCTCGCCTGGACCCTGAGATTCACATTTCAACTCTGTATTCACTAGCTCTTGAGATTATGTCCCTCAAATCTCTGCCATACTAACTTTGATAATCCTTAGCCCTGGATAAATTCAAACATCCATTTACTCTGGTTTGTTCAGTGTTGCTGGCTCAAATCACATGGCAGTACTTTATACTAATTTTTTATTGCAGTTGAGCCTTGACACACTTTGGCTGAAGTAAACTAACAGTCCTTTCCTGAATCATTTGTTAGTATAAAGCAGTTGACATTCAATGGGACTAGAAAAGGAGGTAGGAGGCACAGGAAAAATGACTTTTACAGTTTCTCAAGGGTTTCATAGCAGAACTTTATTTTTTAACAAAAAAGTCTATTGACCATACTGATGACCCCCAAATTATTCTTAGCTAACTTCAATAGAGCCCTGAAAGCTGCCTGACAATTCTTTTCTTCTTTTCTGGTCAACTCTTTAACCTGTTTTTCAGTCCGGCACTTCTTTTAATCTCCTACTCTTCATAAGCTGCCAATTCCACTCCAAACTGCATTCCTTAATTTTAGCCATTCTGATAGGTTTGCAGTGTTACCTGAATTACTTTACTAAGGATGCCATAAGAAAGTATCATACACTGGATGGCTAAAACAACAGAAATTGATTTTCTCAACTTCACTGGTGAATTCTACAGAACATTCAAAGATTTAATACCTATCCTTGTCAAACTCTTCCAAAAAATTGAAGAGGTGGGAGATCTTCCAAACATATTTCATGAAATCAGCACTACCCTGACGCCAAAACCAGAAAAGGATACCACAAAAAGAGAAAATTACCTATTTTCTAAGGTCAGTATCCTTGATGAAAATATGCAAAAATCCTCAACCAAATATTGGCAAACTGAATCCAACAATATATTAAAAGGATCATGCACCACAATCAAGTAGGATTTATTCCACAGATGCAAGAATGGCTCAACTTTTGCATATCAGTCATCATAATACACCATATTAACAAAATGAAAGATAAAAAAATCATATGATTATCTCAATAGATGCAGAAAAAGCATTTAATGAAATTCAATGTACATTTATGATAAAAACTCTTAACTGAGTGGGTAAAGATGAAATGTACCTCAATACAATAAAGACCGTATGTGACAAACCCACAACTAACATACTCAACCATGAAATACTGAAAGCCTTTCCTCTAAGATCAGGAACAAGACAAGGATATCCACTGTCACCACTTTTACTCAGCATAGCATTAGAATTCCTAGCCACAGCAATTGGGAAAGAAAAAGAAATAAAACATCCAGATTGGAAGGGAAGAAGTAAAACTGTCACTGTTTGCATATGACATGACACTATATATAGAAATTCATAAAGATTCCACCACAAACTATTAGAACTAATAAATGAATTCAGTAAATTCTCTGGATACAAAATCACTATACAGAAATCTGTAGCATTTCTGTACACTAATAAATAGCTATAAGATAAATCAAGAAAACTATCAATTCACAATTGCATCACAAAGAATAAAATACCTAGGAATGAATTTAACCAATGAGGTGAAAGATCTGTACATTGAAAACTATAAGACACTAAGAAAAGAAATTAAAGAAATGGAAATGGAAAGATATCCTGAGTTCATGTGTTGGAAGAATTAATTTTGTTAAAATGTCCATACTATTGAAAGAAATCTACAGATTCAGTGCAATCCCTATCAAAATTCCAGTGGTGCATTTCACAGAACTAAAACAAATAATCCTAAAATTTGTATGGAACCTCAAAAAGATCCCAAATAACCAAAGCAGTCTTGAGAAAGAAGAACAAAGCTAGAGATATCACGCTCCCTGATTTTAAACTATACTACAGAGCTATAGTAATCAAAGCAGTATGGTACTGGCACAAAAACAGAGACACGGAACAATGGAACAGAATTGAAAACCTAGAAATAAACCCACACATATATGGACAATTAATGTATGACAAATGAGCAAAGAACACACAATGGAGAAAGGATAGTCTCTTCAATAACCAGTGTTGGGAATACCAAACACCCACGTGAAAAAGAATGAAACTAAACCACTATCTTATACCATACACAAAAATTAACTCAAAACGAATCAAAGGCTATGTCAGTTTTAATTGATTTATTTTTATTTCTCTTGCCTTGAGTAGTTTCTTCATACAAATTCACTGACCAGAAGATGTGAGGAGATGTTCTGCATATCTCTGAAGTTCTCTCTCTGTTCAGCTCTCTCCTCTCTGATACTTTGCATTAGTAACTTTCACTGCCTTGGCCTTCCTGGACTTCCAGCTTTATTTCCTCAACTCATGGGGACTTCTGGGCTCCACTTGTGTTCCCCTCCCTGTATTATGGCTCCCAAACTCTCTCCAGGCATCATATCTCAGCTCATTTATTTCCTGTTTCTTAATGATGACTCGCCTTCATTGCCTAATGTCTGGAAAGTCATTTAATAAAAAATAGTTTGTCCAGCTTTTTAGTTGTTTCAGGCAGGAGAATAAATTTAGTCCCTATTATTAGATGTTGACAATTAGGTAATATCATACCCTTCTAGCATGTAATACTCTTCTAGTTCATTTTAACAAACAAACAGCAACAATGACAACATACATATTGAGACCCTATGTGTCAGGAAGGGTATAGGATATTGGTGACAAGAATATGAAGAACTCATAGGCTCATCTCTTAAAATGCTCAGAATTTATTCTCTTCCAGTGTGTCTTTGAATGGATGGATTCCCACAAAAAAAGTATAGGGGAACCCATCTTTTAAAATCACACAGGATTATGTTCCCTTTTAAAATTCTACAGTGCTTGTTCAAAATACTAAGCTTACTATACTTTTCATGGCATATAGTGTCTTTGATTTTAGTTGAGTATCATAACTATCTCAGCTATATCTCCCCCAGTGAATTATAATATCTCTAGCATATTTGTTGCTATATTTCTTCAGTATCCAGCAGAGAACCTATCCGAAATAGGCATCCAATAAATATTTGAGTGAATAAATTTACCTACTGTAAGAATGGGGATATGATCAATACAACAAGAAGAATGGATTACTTTAAGTAAAAGAAAAATGAGATGTCAAAAGAAGAATTAGTAATTGGGTAGGTCAGATGGTCCAAAAAGGACCAAGGAAGACAGCTGGAACAGGGAAGGAGGGCTAGGATGAGGTGATGAGGATGAGATGGTAGAGCATGCAAAAAGGTTACCAAAAAAACCCTCAAAAAACAACAAACAAGCAAACCTACAAAAAGTCACCCCCGCCCCCCAACAGGAACAGAAAAAATGTAAAGAAAGGATGGAAAATTTGAGGTGATAAAGGCGGAGAAAAGAAAGAGACATATAACACGACTGATAGGGTAAGGAGGAGAATGAACAAAAGTTTCATTTGTAACCATCTCTCTAATACTGACATATAATTTATTGAGCTTACTAGAATTATTGCCACTTTATTCTTTAGTAACTCAATTATAAAACAAGAGTAACAATAATTATGTCCTTACTCCTAAGGATTTAGTCAGTGTAAGTATTTTCTAAAGCTTATGGGATAAAGGCCAGGAAATGATTTATGTTTCACAACTCAATTTCTGGTTGAGTCTCTGAAATTCAGATGCCTCTTCCTTTTTTCTATGAAAAAATGTAGTTTAGTTGAACACGATTTAGCCTTGGCCTTTTTCACCCAAACACTTAGAGTAAGAGCTGTGTTGAAATTCATGATACGATTATCTGTAGTAAGGCTATGATTCAATGACTGTGTTCACTGAAGCACTAAGATTTGAAACAGTAAGAAGTACAATTGCTAACACATCTCAATGAGAGGCAAATTAAAAATTGCCTGAAAAGCTAACAGTGTGTGACCCTGAGAATGAAATGCCTCAAGAAATGTTCTGGCTATTATTAATTTTAGTTTTGTCATAGGTCAGACACTCTAGATAGACAAAACCATTTTCAAGGGAAAACAATCTGGAAATAAATAGGGATGTTTGGGGAATTGCTTTATGGCAGAAAAGACTGGCTACCAATTTGAGTCTAAACAAATCCAGCTTTCTCTGTGTGGGAAGATGAGTTCATAGCAACGGATAAAATAATGTCCTTTGTGAATTACCTTGGCCAGTTATGATCTCAGCTGTTTGCCCCAGTAATACCCTCCTTCAAATGACCAGGCGTATTGCCTGGGAAAGTGAGATGATGCAGACGAGCCCTGGTCCTGAGCCTGCAAGTAAAGCCCAAATCCCCAATTCTCCCTGGAACTCCTTGGGAGTTGAAGCTGCTCTCTATTCAACCACAGACACAGCATTCTCTTTACGGAACAACATGGATCTTAGCAGAGCTCCGGAGGCCCTTGGTGACCTGGCTGAAGCCTACTCACCCCTTCTCCCATGTATTATGTGCTCCAGCAACAGTGAACTACCTCAGTTACTGTATAGGCCACACATCCTCTTTCAGACTTTCAAAGCAGCACCATCTCTGTTTTCTACTTAGAAGTCCCTTTCCTTCCCCTTTCCCATCACTAGGCAGACAGATTTTTATTTGTCCTTTAAGACGTCTCAAATGTCACTTCCTCATCTCAACCTCAGCTGCCCCCCACCCTGTGTTCTTGGATACCCCCACAAGGCAGTGCTCAATTAGGACTCTTGAGGCCCAACCAATAAAACAATTATGCAGCCCCCCTTTACATATAGTGCAAATAAAATACTACTAAATCTTAAAATAAATAAAAAGGAATTTTTGAAAGTTCTGAGCTTTCCCAGATAACCTCGATTCTTTTTAAAAAATATATCACATCCGCCTGTGAAGACCATGTCTTATCTGCCTTTGTGTCTTATCTGTTTAAGTGACTAGCATATAGTAGGTGTTTAATAAAGGCTTTTTGAGTAAAAGAATGAATCCTTTTACATTTTATTTGTACTTTAATAGCCTTTCTCTCTTTTTCTGAAGAAAAAACCCAAAACTATTTTCCAACCCTCACATGTTTTTTTTCCTTCTTTATGAAATACTATTTAATGAGGGAAATATTTCAATAGTATAAACCTTAAAATGAAAGAATGAAACAACCAAAAAATAAAGAGTGGATAAAATGTATCTTTAACTTCTGGGATCCAAAATCTTTGTATTCTATAGTCTTGAAAGTAATTCCTGACTGAAATTCTTGGAGGGTGAATGCATAATTTCAGAATACTCCCATCCATCATCTTACCATGCTTAAAGATTATCATCATCATCATTATGATCATTATCACAATATACTTAAGGGGAACATTCCAGAGCAAGGAATTATGTTAGGAAGAAAACAAACGCTGTTGGCAGATTGGAAAGGAAACTGAGCACCTTTGAGGTGAGTTGAGAACACTGAGAACCTTAGAAGGGAAAAGAGGAGACGGGGGCCAGTGGAGGTGGGACTTGATTACAGAGTATCTCTCTCAACTCATAGTGGAGAATGACACCACAGATTTTTTCTTTTAAGGAGTCTAGACTGCTCTGATTCTGCTAACACGTTTGGACTCCATGCTTGAGGTCCTATTGCTTCTCCCTGGATATGAAACATTGTAATAATAAAAGCTAATACCTATCTTATTATGTGCCAGGCAAGGTTGCAGGCATTTTACACATACTAGCTTACTTAATTTTCATAAAAATCCTATGGCATAGGAACCATTACAGTTTCCATGTTACAGATGAGGAATCAAGTATAATGGTTGTAAATCTAGGCAGGATGACTCCAGAGCCCTTACTTTAATCCCTACATGATTAGCCTTGTGTCTTTTTTTTTTTTTTTTTTTTGCGGTACGCGGGCCTCTCACTGTTGTGGCCTCTCCCTTTGCGGAGCACAGGCTCTGGACATGCAGGCTCAGCGGCCATGGCTTACGGGCCTAGCCGCTCCACGGCATGTGGGATCTTCCCAGACTGGGGCATGAACCCGTGTCCCCTGCATCGGCAGGCGGACTCTCAACCACTGTGCCACCAGGGAAGCCCGCCCTGTGTCTTTTAAATGGAAGTTGGAAAGGGCCTTAGAGGCTGCGTAACCCACCTTCCTTATTGTGCAGCCAAGGAGTGAAGTCTGGGAAGATTAAGTGATGTATGTGAGGTCACTCAGTTAGTGAGGGGTGGAGTTGGATTTGAACCCCAGCAGTGTATGTGGTAGCCCTTGCCCACACCTTTGCAGAACCTGAGAATGATGCTTGACCATTAGCACTGTGTGGCCAGGTACAGGAAGACGGGCCAGGGATAAAGATCTTAAGCTGTAAAAGGACCAACCAAAGCTCAAGGCCAGAATGGACTTCAGATTTTCTCACCCTCAAACATTCTTTCCACTACACACTCTGTGTCTTCTGTATGACCCATTCAAATTTCACCTCAAACCCCACACTTGCGATTTTTTTTTTTTTTTTCTGTACGCGGGCCTCTCACTGCTGTGGCAGGCTCCGGATGCACAGACTCAGCGGCCATGGCTCACGGGCCCAGCCGCTCCGCGGCATGTGGGATCCTCCCGGACCGGGGCACGAACCCGCGTCCCCTGCGTCGGCAGGTGGACTCTCAACCGCTGCGCCACCAGGGAAGCCCCACACTTGCGATTTTTTACTCATTCTAAGATCTTTGTGCAAATCCTGCTGATGAGGGAAGCCATGAAAGGATACTACCCAAAGACATGCAGCTATGTAGTGGAGGAACTGGGACGTGAACTCAGGTATATCTGATTCCAGGCCCATGATCCTCATTGCAGATAATCAGAAGCAAAGAGAGGTCAAGAAATAACTGCAAGCATTTAAAATTCAACATTGTTTAATAAACACCTAAATCACATTAAATAGAAGTAGATGATTGCCATTAATGCTGCCACTTTGTCCCTTGATTTATAGTCAAGGAACTGAAACCTAGTTCCCCAAAGTCCAAAACAGAACAGTGCAGTGGATTGTTACACCTGAGGCTGAGGACGTTTTACCATATGACTGGGCTGCCAGAAGGGGTGAGTGTTGTATTGTTAAGAAAATTGTGTGTGGTTTCCCTAAGCAAAAGCTGTAGGTGAAGATGGGCTTTGCGTGCAGAAAGAGGGTCGGACGTACCACTGACCACAGCAGCTCAGTGCATGAGAAGCTGAGAGGAGCAGAGCTGAGCACAAGCTACTAGGTCATATTTATCGATTTTCAACAGGAAGTGAAAAACTTGTGCTGCTCCTTGGCCAGTGCTATCAAAGTGGCTGAGGTTGCGTGAGTGGTTCAGCAATATTTCCCAGCATCTGCTTCTTATAGCCAAAGTATACAGGAGTTTAAAATCTTTCCCATGTCTTCTCTGTCAGAACTATAAGATATATCTTGGAATTTAAAATTTCTTCAATAGAAAATTATAATCATTTTAAGAACGTGCAACTTTTATATTGCAGCAATAGAAATGTACTCAAGTGCTTTTTTAGTTAGTAGAGAATATGGTCAGTTAGCTGAAACTTAAATGTGCATATTCCACGTATGAAAAATGGGAGAGCTCCATGAGCGTGAGTGGAAGAACTTGCATACCTCTGCACTTAAAAGCAGATGAGCTGTATGATTGACTACATGGGTATAGCAGCAAGTATTCCCTGAGCCTTTCTATTGTCCAGGCACTAGGCTAGTTTCTGTGATAAGAAAAAGATGACCAAAATGCATTCCCTTCTCTCAAGGAGTTAATGGTCTAGCGGAGGAGGTGAGACATATGTACAGCTGACCTTAGGATCAAGTCATGATGTGATTTTTCTCTACCCAGTAGAGAACTTAGTATTAGCAAGTGCTAAAGGAGTTCAAGAGAGGGAGAAATAAGCCCAATGGGTATCAATTAACATTTGAGCCAGGTCTAGAAGTGGGGGTAGAATCTTGGTAGATAAAATAGGGCATGAGTATTTCAGGAACAGGAAGCAGTCTTGGAATTTTCTAAACAGATGATTACATTGTCTGTATAACAAGATAGTTTTGCCCTCTCTTTTCTAATCTGGTTGCCTTTTATTTCTTATTCTTGAGTTTTACACTGACTAGAGCCTCCAATACAGTGTTGGATGGAAGTGGTAAGACATATTTCATTTTTTTCAGATCTTGAAGGGAAGGCATTTAGTCTTTCACCTGTTAAGTATGATGTTAGCCATAGTTTTTTCTTATATGCCTTTCCTCAGGTTGAGGAAGTTCCCTTCTATTCTTAGTTTGCTGAGAGTTTTTATCAGGAATAGAGTATTACTTTGTCAAGTGCTTTTTCTGTGTCTACTGAGAGTGGCATATAGATTTCCTTTTTCAGTCTGTTAACATGGTGAGTTACATTGGTTAAATTTTGAATTGATTTTTGTATTCCTAGAATGAATTCCATTTGTTTATGATGTATTATAATTTTATGTATCGGTGGATTCAACTTGTTAAAATTGCGTTAAGATTTTAGCATCAATGTGGATAAAGAATACAGTTTTCTTTTTTGTAATATCTTTGTCTGGTTTTGATATCAGGATAATATTAGCCTTATAATAAATTCCTTCATCTTTGATTTTCTGGAAGAATATGTTATAGAATTTGTATTATTTTTTCCCTTAAACATTTGGTAAAATTCATCAGTAAGTCATCTGAACCTAGAGTTCGGTTTTCTTTGTAATGGTATTTGTAATTGAAAACTCAATTGCCTTAAGTTTATTGGAGGCAGGTTGATTTTTTTGAGGCTTCCTTTTAAACTTCATTAGGTGGGACCTGGGAAACATTTAGTATAGGGCTAACATTGCCCCACTTCTGAGGTAATACCCTCTCCCCAGTTCCCTGTGAATTATGAGTTATTACACTCTAGCTGATGAGAAGATGAATTATTCTCAGCTTTGTGTGTACTCTAAGAATTAAGTATTTTTATTCTTTTGGTTGATTTTTTTCTGATTCTTGCGTAGTTTCCTCACACACATGAACTGCTCAGTAATCAGGACCCTTTGCATATCTTTAGAGCCCTTTCTCTATGCAGATCTCTCTTCTCTGGTGCTTTGCTTTGTTAATCCTAGACACCCTGACTTTCCCAGGTCCCACCTCCACCTCCTCTACTCAGTGAATTTGCTGGGTTCTACTTGTCTTCCCCCTCCTTATGATTCAGTCTAGAAACTCTCCCCAGGAAGTAAGCTAGGGAAATCATGTAACTCCCTTGTTTTTCCTCCCCTCTCTCAGTGGTCAATGTTCTGTACCACCTGATATCTAATTCTGACAGCTGATACTAAGTGTATTTTGCCTGGATTTTTAGTTGTTTTGGATGAGAGGATAAGTCCAGCTCTCATTACTTTATGTCACCTAGAAATGGAAGTTCCAGTGTTCTTTCTACTCCTAAATGTCACTGCTAAGGCATTTTTAAAAATTGAGGTATAATTGACGTGTGACATTATATTCATTTCAGGTGTACAACATAAAGATTTGTTATGTGTATTTATTATGAAATGATCACCACAGTAAACCTAGTTAACATCTATCACTATACATAGTTTCAATGTTTTTTCTTGTGATAAGCACTTTTAAGGTCAATCTAGTCTCTTAGCAACTTTGAACTATGCAATACAGTATTAGTAACTGTAATCACCGTGTTGTACATTACATCCCCATGACTCATTCCAAGACATATGAACACATTTTCATATGTACCTGACTGTGATATGATTTTGAGACTAATATCAGTTCTTCAGCTTTAACCTAAGTTACCTAATAGTCCTAGCCTAAATCGTCTTGTTTCCTTGTAAATACATGGTTGGGCCAGAACAGTGATGTTAAACTTTTTAGCTTCTTCACAGAGGAAGTGAAACTACAGAGATTCCCTCTGGGAGTGATTCTCAATAAGTGGGGAGGAGATGGGTATTCATTATCTTCAAGGGATGGAATGAAGGGGATTACGTACCTTGGAAAATGGGTCTTTAGTGGGACGTGCCATTCTCTCAGCCAACACTTTCTGGAGTAGATGACTCAGTTCTATGAACATCTGTTGAGCAACTTGAATATATACGGAACTATGTTTAGGTCTGTGAGAAGAGCAAGTATTAGTAAGACTTGTCTCATATCCGTAAGTAGTGTAGAATATATGTGATAATATCAAAGTTCTAGTTCTAAAAATTGTTGGAAAAGTATTATATCAGTTGGGATACTGTGTAATTCGTGTTAAAATACTAGAACATATTGCATTAATAAAGTTTCTTTCTAGGATCCCAGATTTTGAAAAGCACAGAAATCCAAGGGGTACACGTTATGGCATTTTGCATTGCCAGCTAAAATCTGGAAGAGTTCCTTAGATCTCTGGGAACTGATAGACAGTTTAATCCATGGAAAATGATTATAGATTTTTGTATTTTTATATTTTATAAATTTATTTTCAAAATACTTCTAAATCTTAAACTAAATCTTTGATATATTACTTAAATATATCAAAAGGATATTTACACATGTTTAGTGGAAATTCACAGTCAATGATATTTATTCATAATTCATTAATGCAAATACAGGAAATAATTTGTATTATGCCTTAGAGACAGGTAGATATTGACACCATTTTCCCCAATGAACTAGAATAGTTCAGTAATTTTCCCACTTAGTAGACTTTTTATTTCTTACCTACATGCATTTAATACAATTAATGCATTTATGGATTAGCCGTCCTAGACTGTGAAACAGTTGTTCCAGAAATCCCACTAATCACTAAGTACTGTAGATCCTTTCTGGAAAATCATTTTCAATGTGCAGACCCAGGGGCTTCTAATCTGGTTAAAGGATTTCCAAATGGGATATTCAGTACTTCAGCCAATCTGTACAAACTGATGACGATGTAACTAAGTGGCACTGAAATGTAATCAAAATCATATGCACATAAACAGAGACTTGTGGATTTATACACATTTTCTGGATGTGAATGAAAAGAATTGTTGAACTGTGAGCTGGCAACAGACCAGCTTTGCAATCTTACCCAAACTCCTTACTTTCTCTTGCTTTACTATACAAGTATATAGTTTGCAGTATATTCTGATTTCTGTTTTACATTTTTCAGTTTTTCTTCATAAACAAGATGTCTTACCTGATATAAGAGGAGAGTTTAACTCCTCAGGAAAGCTAAGGCTAATTCTGTGCTGTGACCATGGGTCAAATACAGCAAATATAATACCTGGTACATGCTGTCCTATGGCCAGAAGATGAAGATTTCCTATCCTCAGTGTGCATTTGAATTACTCAAAGAAGTTGTTAAATGCAAAATTTCCATCCATGCCTCAAAAGATTCTGATTCAATAGGTGTGGGGTGAGGTGCCCAAACTTGCATTTTTAACGAATTTTTCAAGTGATGCTAATGAAGGTCCATGAAGGACTTTGGACCATTTTTAAAGAAATACTGGAATAAAACTTGGTTTTCCAAACTCTCCTCACTGCTGTATACTACCTTTGTTTAAAATCCAAATGTTTTCTTTCTTCAAACAAGCAAACAAAACCAAACCAGATGGTAGTATTCACTCTTTGATATTTTAATTAATAAAAAGTCTTCTTTCATGGGGACTTTCAAGATGGTGGAGGAGTAAGATGTGGAGATCACCTTCCTCCCCAAAAATACATCAGGAATACATCTACGTGTGGAACAACACCTACAGAACACCTACTGAATGCTGGCAGAAGACCTCAGACTTCCCAAAAGGCAAGAAACTCCTCACATACCTGGCCATGTGGCTGACTGGGTCTTGGTGCTCCAGCCAGTCTCAGGCCTGAGCCCCTGAGGTGGGAGAGCTGAGTTTAGGACATCAGCCCACCAGAGACCTCGTGGGTCCACATAATGTCAAACGGCAAAAACTCTCCCAGAGATCTCCATCTCAACGCTAAGACACAGCTCCACTCAACGACCAGCAAGCTACAGTGCTGGACACCCTATGCAGAACAACTAGCAAGACAGGAACACAACCCCACCCATTAGCAGAGAGGCTGCCTAAAATCATAATAAGTTCGCAGACACCACAAAACACACCACTGGATGCAGTCTTGCCCACCAGAAAGACAAGATCCAGCCTCATGCACCAGAACACAGGCACCAGTCCCCCCCCACCAGCAAGCCTACACAACCCACTGAACCAGCCTTAGCCACTGGGGGCAGACACCAAAAACAACAGGAACTACGAACCTGCAGGCTGTGAAAAGGAGACCACAAACACAGTAAGTCAAGCAAAATGAGAAGACAGAGAAATACACAGCAGATGAAGGAGCAAGGTAAAAACCCACCAGACCAAACAAATGAAGAGGAAATAGGCAGTATACCTGAAAAAGAATTCAGAGTAATGATAGTAAAGATGATCCAAAATCTTGGAAATAGAATGGAGAAAATACAAGAAACGTTTAACAAGGACCTAGAAGAACTAAAGAGCCAACAAACAATGATGAACAACACAATAAATGAAATTAAAAATTCTCTAGAAGGAATCACTAGCAGAATAACTGAGGCAGGAGAACAGATAAGTGACCTGAAAGATAAAATAGTGGAAATAACTACCGCAGAGGAGAATAAAGAAAAAAATGAAAATAATTGAGGACAGTCTCAGAGACCTCTGGGACAATATTAAATGCACCAACATTCGAATTATAGGGGTCCCAGAAGAAGAAGAGAAAAAGAAAGGGACTGAGAAAATATTTGAAGAGATTATAGTTGAAAACTTCCCTAACATGAGAAAGGAAATAATCAAGTCCAGGGAGCACAGAGAGTCCCATACAGGATAAATCCAAGGAAAAACACACCAAGACACATATTAATCAAACTATCAAAAATTAAATACAAGGAAAAATATTAAAAGCAGCAAGGGAAAAGCAACAAATAACAAGGGAATCCTCATAAATTTAACAGCTTATCTTTCAGCAGAAAGTCTGCATGCCAGGAGGGAGTGGCAGGACATGTTTAAAGTGATGAAAAGGAAAAACCTACAACCAAGATTACTCTACCCAGCAAGGATCTCATTCAGATTCCATGGACAAATTAAAACCTTTACAGACAAACAAAAGTCAAGTGAATTCAGCACCACCAAACCAGCTTTACAACAAATGCTAAAGGAACTTCCCTAGGCAGGAAACACAAGAGAAGGAAAAGACCTACAATAACAAACGCAAAACAGTTAAGAAAATGGTCATAGGAACATACATATCAATAACTACCTTAAATGTAAATGGATTAAATGCTCCCACCAAAAGACACAGTCTGGCTGAATGGATACAAAATCAAGACCCACATATATGCTGTCTACAAGAGACCCACTTCAGACCTAGGGACACATACAGACTGAAAGTGAGGGGATGGAAAAGATATTCCATACAAATGGAAATCAAAAGAAAGCTGGAGTAGCAATTCTCATATCAGACAAAGTAGACTTTAAAATAAAGACTAATACAAGAGACAAAGAAGGACACTACATAATGATCAAGGGATGAATCCAAGAAGAAGATATAACAATTGTAAATATTTATGCACCCAACATAGGATCACCTCAATACATAAGGCAACTGCTAACAGCTATAAAGCAGGAAATTGACAGTAACACAATAATAGTGGGGGACTTTAACACCTCACTTACACCAATGGACAGATCATCCAAAATGAAAATAAATAAGGAAACACAAGCTTTAAATGATACATTAAACAAGACGGACTTAATTGGTATTTATAGGATATTCCATCCAAAAAGAACAGATTACACTTTCTTCTCAAGTGCTCCATGAAATATTCTCCAGGATATATCATATCTTGGGTCACAAATCAAACCTTGTAAATTTAATAAAATTGAAATCGTATCAAGTATCTTTTTTGACCACAATGCTATGAAACTAGGAATCAATTACAGGAAAAAGTCTGTAAAAAAATACAAACACATGGAGGCTAAACAATACAGTACTAAATAACCAAGAGATGACTGAAGAAGTCAAAGAGGAAATCAAAAATCCTAGAAACAAATGACAATGAAAACACGATGACCCAAAACCAATGGGATGCAGCAAAAGCACTTGTAAGAGGGAAGTTTATAGCAATACAATGCTACCTCGAGAAACAAGAAACATCTCGAATAAACAACCTAACCTTACACCTAAATCAATCAGAGAAAGAAGAAGAAAAAACCCCAAAGTTAGCAGGAGGAAAGAAATCGTAAAGATCAGATCAGAAATAAATGAAAAAGAAATGAAGGAAACTATAGCAAAGATCAATAAAACTAAAAGCTGGTTCTTTGAGAAGATAAACAAAATTGATAAACCATTATCCAGACTCATTAAGGAAAAAAAGGAGAAAACTTAAATCAATAGAATTAGAAAGGAAAAAAGAGAGGTAACAACTGACATTGCAGAAATACAAAGGATCATGAGAGATTACCACAAGCAACTATATGCCAATAAAATGGACAACCTGGAAGAAATGGACAAATTCTTAGAGAAGCACAACCTTCTGAGACTGAACCAGGAAGAAATAGAAAATATAAACAGACCAATCACAAGCACTCAAGTTGAAGCTGTGATTTAAAATCTTCCACAAACAAAAGCCCAGGACCAGGTGGCTTCACAGGCGAATTCTAACAAACATTTAGAGAAGAGCTAACACCTGTCCTTCTCAAACTCTTCCAAAATATAGCAGAGGGAGGGACACTCCCAAACTCTTTCTACAAGGTCACCATTACCCTGATACCAAAACCAGACAAAGATGTCAGAACAAAACTACAGGCCATTATCACTGATGAACATAGATGCAAAAATCCTCAACATAATACTAGCAGACAGAATCCAGCAGTACATTAAAAGGATCATACACCATGATCAAGTGGGGTTTATCCCAGGAATGCAAAGATTCTTCAGTATAGGCAAATCAATCAATATGATAAATCATATTAACAGATTGAAGAAAAAACACCGTATCATCTCTATAGATGCAGAAAAAGCTTTCGACAAAATTCAACACCCATTTATGATAAAAACCTTACAGAAAGTAGGCATAGAGGGAACTTACCTCAACATAATAAAGGCCATATATGACAAACCCACAGCCAACTTCATTCTCAATGGTAAAATACTGAAAGCATTTCCACTAAGATCAGGAACAAGACAAGGTTGCCCACTCTCACTACTATTATTCAACATAGTTTTGGAAGTTTTAGCCACAGCAATTAGAGAAGAAAAAGAAATAAACAGAATCCAGATCAGAAAAGAAGAAGTAAAACTGTCACTGTTTGCAGATGACATGATACTATACATAGAGAATCCTAAGGTTGCTACCAGGAAACTATTGGAGCTAATCAATGAATTTGGTAAAGTAGCAGGACACAAAATTAATGCACAGAAATCTCTTGCATTCCTAGACACTAATAATGAAAAATATGAAAGAAAAATTAAGGAAACACTGCCATTTACCACTGCAACAAAAAGAATAAAATACCTAGGAGTAAACCTACCTAAGGAGAAAAAAGACCTGTATGCAGAAAACTATAAGACACTGATGAAAGAAATTAAAGATGAAACAAACAGATGGAGAGATATACCATGTTCTTGGATTGGAAGAATCAATATTGTGAAAATGACTATAGTACCCAAAGCAATCTACAGATTCAATGCAATCCCTATCAAACTACCACTGGCATTTTTCACAGAACTAGAACAAAAAAATTAACAATTTGTATGGAAACACAAAAGATCCTGAATAGCCAAAGCAATATTGAGAAAGAAAAATGTAGCTGGAGGAATCAGGATCCGAGACTTCAGACTATACTACAAAGCTACAGTAATCAAGACAGTATGGTATTGGCACAAAAACAGAAATATAGACCAATGGAACTGGATAGAAAGCCCAGAGATAAACCTACGCACATATGGTCACCTTATTTTTGATAAAGGGGCAAGAATATACAATAGAGAAAAGACAGCCTGTTCAGTAAGTGGTGCTGGGAAACTGGAAAGCTACATGTAAAAGAATGAAATCAGAACACTCCCTAACACCATACACAAATAGAATCTCAAAATGGATTAAAGACCTACATGTAAGGCCAGACATTATAAAACTCTTAGAGGAAAACATAGGCAGAACACTATGACATAAATCACAGCAAGATCCTTTTTGACCCACCTCCTAGAGTAATGGAAATAAAAGCAAAAATAAACAAACGGGACCTGATGAAACTTAAAAGCTTTTGCACAGCAAAGGAAACCATAAACAAGACCAAAAGACAACCCTCAGAATGGGAGAAGATATTTGCAAACGAAGCAACTGACAAAGGATTAATCTCCAAAATTTACAAGAAGCTCATGCAGCTCAGCATCAAAAAAACAAACGACCCAACCCAAAAATGAGCAGAAGACCTAGACATTTCTCCAAAGAAGATATACAGATTGCCAACAAACACACAAAAGGATGCTCAACATCACTAATCATTAGAGAAATGCAAATCAAAACTGCAATGAGGTATCACCTCACACCAGTCAGAATGGCCATCATCAAAAAATCTACAAACAATAAATGCTGGAGAGGGTGTGGAGAATAGAGAACCCTCTTGGGCTTCCCTGGTGGCACAGTGGTTGAGAGTCCGCCTACCGATGCAGGGGACACGGGTTCGTGCCCCAGTCTTGCAAGATCCCACATGCTGCAGAGCGGCTGGGCCCATGAGCCATGGCCGCTGAGCCTGCGCGTCTGGAGCCTGTGCTCCGCAATGGGAGAGGCCACAACAGTGAGAGGCCCGTGTACAGCAAAAAAAAAAAAAAGAGAACCCTCTTGTACTGTTGGTGGGAATGTAAATTGATACAGCTACTATGGAGAACAGTATGCAGGTTCCTTAGAAAACTAAAAATAAAACTACTATATGACCCAGCAATCCCATTACTGGGCATACACCCTGAGAAAACCGTAATTCAAAAACAGTCATGTACCACAATGTTCATTGCAGCTCTATTTACAATAGACAGGACATGGAAGCAACCTAAGTGTCCAGTGACAGATGAATGGATAAAGAACATGTGGCACATATGTACAATGGAATATTACTCAGCCATAAAAAGAAACGAAATTGAGTTATTTGTAGTGAGGTGGATGGACCTAGAGACTGTCATAAAGAGTGAAGTAAGTCAGAAAAACAAATACCATATGCTAACACATATATATGGAGTCTAAAAAAAAAAAAGAAAAAATGGTTCTGAAGAACCTGGGGCAGGACAGGAATAAAGATGCAGACATAGAGAATGGAATTGAGGACACCAGGAGGGAGAAGGGTAAGCTGGTATGAAGTGAGAGAGTGGCATGAATATATATACAGTACCAAATGTAAAATAGCTAGTGGGAAGCAGCCGCGTAACGCTCGGAGATCAGCTCTGTGCTTTGTGTCCACCTAGAAGGGTGGGATAGATGCAAGAGAGAGGAGATATAGAGATATATGAATATGTATAGCTGATATACTTTGTTATGAAGCAGAAACTAATGCACCATTGTAAAGCAATTATACTCCAATAAAGATGTTAAATATATATATATATATATATATATATATATATATATATTTGGAAGAAAAGAAAGAAGTCTTCTTTCTCCTTTTCCATACCTTACACATTCCCACCTCACTGGTCTACTGGATTTAAAATTTATGACACTGTTGTATTATGCAGAACAAAAGGAATAGGCCAATAGATACTCTGTTTAAAAAAATAAGAAAAGTTAAACTTTTCTTTTTAATTCTTAATGCTATGGTTATACATCTCCATATTTCTGGAGTTAATGTAATAAGCCCCTGCTAGACTCTAAAGGAGTATGGCCTTTCCCCCAACTCCTAAGTCACTCCTTCCCAAGGATGCAGTGAAGTACCTGGCTAACAGGTCACTTGGGGTTATGTGTCTCAGTTGGAGGAAGGTAATATATTAAAATCCTTATGGGGAATTCCCTGGCGGTCCAGTGGTTAGGACTGCATGCCTCCACTGCAGGGGGCACAGGTTAGATTCCTGGTCAGGGAACTGAGATCCCACATGCCACGCTGGGCAGCCAAACAAACAAACAAACAAAAATCTATATGTAATGGGGAGTTAGTCTCCCCTCCTCCTCCATTCCCAATGTGAAGCAAACATTTGGGTAAATGCGACGCGTCTGTAGATTCACTTTTCCCTTGGATGCCAGGACTGAACTAGGAGTGGGGAACAAAAAGTACTTGCAAGTCCAGTTGGTCCTCACACTAAGCCATATCTTCCTAATAACGTTACAAGCAATGAGGGGGATATAGTTTCTATATCCACATATCTAACTCCTGTTCCATTTCTTAATGTTTTTAACTTGAGTGGGGAAAAGCGAGCATTATTTATCGATCCTTACCTCTTAGGCCACAGTGCTTGGCAGACTGAAGCACACTAATACATTTTGCGTGTCTCTCTTTAAATGGACCTTTCTATAAGTCATTTTCAATCTATTTCCATGGCCATGTAAACTTGTTTATCATACCAAAATGTACACTAATGAACAAAAGTATAAATTATTTGAAGTCAGTGGAAAAGAGCAGTTTGCCATCCTAACACATGCCAGAAAAAAGGCTCTAAACTGTTGAGTACACGTGAATGATTTTGAGCTAGCACTAGGCAGTTTAAACTGAGGCACCAAACACAGAGTAATGAATTTCTGGCAGTCTAAGAGAAAGAGAAACACGTACAGAGAGTTCTCATTCTGTATATGTGTTATGCTTATAAAGCCAAGGCCCTCATGACTAGCCTGGAGCTTGTGGCTTTTAAAGAAGCACAGCAGTCCCCAAAGAAGTTTCACTTCCATTCGTATCTCTTGAAGACATTTAAAGGGGTTTCATATGTATGGCCTATGACAATTCTTCTTAACTCTCTCGTCCTCTCCCTTTCTGTAGCATTCCTGTCTCACAGAAGCATTCGTGTCTCCTAGCCCAGAGCTTCCTCATTGGTACCATCCTATCCCAGTCATCTTATCCTATGAACTCCCCCTCTTTTCCCTGTGTCTTTCCAGAAATGCCCCTGGCCCATCACATCTCCCTGGAATGTGGTCCCCCCTTGGAGTGTGGTTCATCCTTTTTCTGGATTGCTTGTGGATTTTGTTCTTTCAGAGAAGGGAGATGGAGGCTAAGCAGGCAATCCAGAAAATTTTCTTTGGGGAGTGTGTAGGGGGACATGGCAGGAGCGAAGGGAGGATGTGGGGAGGTTGAGGGAAAATTGTGAGCCTCTACACTTAAGTAATGTTTCTGTTTCATCACTTTGCTCCATGGAAAATCATCAGAACAATCTAAATGCACTATTAGCATAGTTGCCCATCTTCACAGAGAAGCATTTATGGGTTGACATTTTAATTTGAAGGGCTCACTTTTATGAAGTACACAATATTATGCTGGGCTCCTGAATGAATATCTATTCCTAACGTTTCAGACTTTGGGAGAAGGAGGGGACGGGAGAGGAATCATTCATTGGATGGGGTGGATCCAGCTCAAACGATGCTGCGACCTGGTACAAAAAATAGATTTGGGTCAGCATTTTTCAGATTGTCTACAGATCCTTTTGAAGACTCTGGATCCCTCCTTCCTCACACATACACTCTTTGTAAGTGGAATGTGCAGATAGCACGTTTACTTGTGTTTCCATCCTTACATGTTCTGACTTCCCAGCACTTTGAAAAGAAAATGAAGAAAAATGTTTTCTTTGAAAGCTCCCCTTCCTGAATACCTTTCCTCTCTGCTCTGTAACAGCAAGTTTAGGGCCAGAAAAGATTCCTCCAGGGTTTTAAGAACATCAATCAGTTTCACAGCTGGGGGCAAAACGCTTCCCTTGGGGAGCATTTCTTAGCATAAAGCAGAATACTGGGTTAGCCTATGTCTGTGTTAAAAGGAGGAGAACCAGAATTCACTTTTCTATTCCTGTTCAGTTGTATTTTTCTTCACTTCTTTTTTACCTATTTTCCTTCTTCAACTCTGGGCTGTTGGGCTGTGGAACTCCATGACGGTAAGGAAAATAGTCACGTCTGGCTGCCCAGACACTGGAACACTAACCGGGGCTTAAGTGCTGCCTCATCCTCCTTCTCCTAGGCCACGATCATCTAAATCTTTTCTGAAACCCACAAGGGGAAAATTATCCTATAAATTAAGGAAGCTTCTTAATTTCTAGGAAATCTACCTATAACTATCTGCTGACTCACCTACCAATTTATTTCAGGCACAAACCCATTCATGCACACAGGCACTTCAAATGCAGAACCTCTCTTGTTGGAAGCCAAAATTAGTAGCAAAGTCAGATCCAAGTGGTCACATTATCTCTATTTTCCTAATTTTAAAGAGAAAATATCATGGGAAAATGGAAAACATGAAGAGACATATGTGTGCAAGAGCAATCTGGATAACTTGAAGAATTTCTGGAGTAACGAGATGGTTTTTTAAACTTAGATGAAAGTTTTGATGATTATCATTCAGCCATGATATTTGTGCGGTTTAATAATGGCATCATTTTTATATCCTTAATGTAACCAGGAGATCAAAATAGAAGGCTGTCCCTTTCTGAGGTTATTTTGTTTTAATAAATCACAATAGGACTTAGTAACCCTTATTTGTGTATGCTTTACAGTGTTAATATTTGTCTTAGAATTTGGAAAATGAGGCTGTCCACATTCCCTAAGACTTTAAATGAGTTCTGGGGATTCTCTGTCTCTGGTGCGTTTGGAGGGCAGCTCCAGGAAATCCCTTTCTAACACCTTTGGTTCTTCAGCACCTGGAGCTTCCTATCTCAAATTTTGTCTGTCTAAAAATACTCTGCTGGCCAGATGAATTGCTATGGGGGTCACCTACTTCCTAGTATTATTCCTTCCACGTGGGTTTGACTTGAATTTTAACAAGAACTGTTATTTACACCCCACGTGCCTTCTGTGGCAAATAAATTACACCCAAGGATGCTCCTTTGTTTTGCCGAACAAGGCAGTATGTGAGAATGAAATTTGAAGAAGCCAAAGAGTATATGTTTCTCAACTTAGGTGGAAAGGCAGTATTGGTGGTGGTGTGAGGGGGCCTCCAGGAGTGACGTAAATGGGAGCAACGAGGGGCTGGCAGTGCTGTGTAGAGTCAGAGAAGAGAGTTAAAAGAAATAGAGAGGATAGCCAGGATGCAAAGAAAAGCAGAAAGGGGAACCTTCCCTTCTACTTCCTACAAAAGCTTCAGGAAAATCTACTTTGACTTTGGGTTCACAGACTGGATTTGTAGGTTTTTGGGAGGAGGGATTTGGGAGTGAGGTTGCAGCCAAGTGCTGAGAGCAGCCTCTGGGCAGGAGTAGATCAAAACCACAGGCTGCCTTAGGGAGCCCAGATGTAATCTGTTCACTGGCACCAAGATATTTGTCTGTCTATCTGTCTATCTATCTATTTATCTATCTATCTATCATCTATCCACCATCCTATCCACCATCCTATCATCTATCTATTATCTATCTATCTCATCTATCTATCATCTATCTATCTGTCATCTATCCACCCATCCTATCTATCATCTACATCTATCTATCTATCTATCTATCATCTATCCACCCATCCTATCATCTATCATCTATCCACCCATCCTATCTCTCTCTCTCAAGAATTAATACAAATATAAAAATTGAATAGCGTAGCATTTTTCTGCTATTTGCATAGTATTTCAAAAATAAGGATCTTAGAGTAGTGAATATTAACTCATCAACCCATGATTTATTTGTAATGAAAGAGCCAGTTCAATTTCTGATTCGATTTATGAAATGGGTGTCTAGCAGTAAGCAATCTATGTCACTCGGCCAAACACATGTACTGCTTTTGTGAAGTTTTTCGTATTATTTCTACTTTAACAGGGCTCTGCTGCTTTCCCTACCTAACCATTTTACCTCCTTCATCAACATAGCACAGTCAATGCTGTAGTCGTTCCAGAGCAATGATGAAGATTCTGTTAGAGTTACAGGCACTACACAGGCTTAAATTTCAGAAGTTTGTGTGTAAATCAATTATTTCACACTGTGGTGGCATTTTCCCCATTGAAACTGTATTATAAGTTATGTATCAGGCTTCATAAATCTGCGGCCTAAAAACCCTTTAAAACTGATTCTCTTCATGTAGTGAGATGGATTTTTTTTTTTCTTCTCCTGAGCTTGACATGTATTTAACTAGGTTAACTGAAATGGGCCTTTGGTAATATAACTCAAGGCAGGGAAGGAGACACTATTTAATAACAGAACTTGGGTTAGTGCAAATAAAAGGCACATCTTGGCAGCTGGACAGGTTCATCTTAGGTGTTCTACCCTGAGGTTAGATGAGACCCTAGTGAGGCCTTTCTTCAGCACTCCCCAGTGTTCCCCACTTACAGCCTGGATGCAGGCTGAGTGTAAGGGCAAGCAGGGTATTGGCAGGCAGGGAAGCAATGGGGTTAAACAAATAATGGGCCATGAGTTTGGAGGAGAAGAGAGAGAAGACCGAAGTGGGAGATGTTTCCCTGATACCTGTTTGTCGGTGGTCACGTGAGGTGCCCCAAATGGAAAAGTTGTACCCTGACCCATTAGGTCAGGGACAGACACTGAAGGATGAACAGAAAAGAGAGAAAAGCAGCATATGGAATTGTGTAGCTTAATTGATTTCTGGGAGCACTTTTGTGTGGTGCACTGTGTAAAACTCCTAGACTAGCCCTTACAAAATTTTACAGAAAATATTTTTGTTCTTCTCCAATACACCCAAAGTCAGCTTTGACTGTGACCCCATGTAGACATTTGCTAGGTGAAAGCCCAGGATTTATCAGAGTTACAAAGGCAGAAATTGCCTGTATCTACAAGCATTTACTTTATGCCAGCTCCAAGGAAACAAAAATGAGCAAATTTGATTATAAATTAACCTTATGACTAGAGCTTAAGATATGTCATTACAAGCATTCATTGAAATTCCTGATATCGATACTGTTTTTCCAATTTTTTAAGGCTCCAAGATGTGAATAATGATAGATACAATTTGAGGTAAACCAATCTATAATTTCTATCAAAAAGAGAGGAGGCTGATAAAAAAATATTTAGTTCTGGGGCTTCTCTGGAGGTAACTTTCCAAATGTCTTGAGTCTAGAAACACATTTTTTGAGGTGAAGGGAGAAGCTGAGGGAAAAACAACACAGGAAGGTTTTATTGCACTAAATCTGTGTTTTAATAAATTATTCTTTCAGTGGTTTAAAAATAAGCAAAATGTTATTACGAAACTTAGCAGCTTATGTTAATGAAACTCCAGTTGGGTTGTTCTTACCATGGAAGACTCATGCAATGCCCCCAGCTTGTGTTCCTGAGCAAGGTGGGAATGACAGTACAAACCTGTAAGAATAGCTGGAAAATCAGCTTGGTGTAGGCCCACCTCTAAGGATCAATAACACCGCCTTCATAGCTATCTCTTATTCAGTAAACAGTTATTTATATCTATAGATGTTAGGAAATGTGATAGGAACCAGTGTGGATGAGCCAGTTGATTTTTTAAAATTTTTATTGGAGTATAGTTGATTTACAATGTGTTAGTTTCTGCTGTACAGCAAGGTGAATCAGTTATATATATATCTCCACTCTTTTTTAGATTCTTTTCCCATATAGGTCATTACAGACTATTGAGTAGAGTTCCCTATGCAATATAGTAGGCTCTTATTAGTTATCTGTTTTATATATAGTAGTGTGTATATGTCAATCCCAATCTCCCAATTTATCCCACCCCACCCCACTTTCCCCTCTGATAACCATAAGTTTGTTTTCTACATCTGCGACTCTGTTTCTATTTTGTAAATAAGTTCGTTTGTACCATTTTTTTAGATTCCACATACAAGTGATATCATATGATATTTGTCTCTCTCTGTATGACAACTTCACTCAGTATGATTTTGTATATATGCTTAAGTAGTTAATTTTACGGGGAGAAAACTTGACGGTGGGGAATTTGTTCATATGATCCAGTCCTGGTTATGAGAATGTTTCTGGGCTGATTTTTTGATATGAGCCTATTTAGAAACATGGGGGGAGTCCTGGTAAGACATTAAAGTGTCCATAGTCTTTTTCTTTTTATGCGAACAAAATCAAATAATTTGAAGTCTGGGAGAAATTTTATGTTGGCACAGTAAATTGAGAAAAAGTGTGTACTCATTAATTTCCTAATCTAATTGAAAGGACACCTGCAGGTTTTATTGATTAGGCATGGAGATTAATTTTCACTCTGAGTATCAAATCACAGAAATCAAATAAAAATATTTATTGAGTGTTTACTGAGTGTGAGTCGTTGTGAAATGAGAATTGAAAAATCTAATGAGGTCATAACATTTGTCTTCTATTTAAGAATAATGTTGTTTGTCTTCTCCAATGTTTTTCCCAGGACCTTGTCTGATATAATTTTGACTGTCTTATCCTAAGTCACAGATTTTGCCAGAAAACTTTGTTTTGGCAGATGAGCAACCTGATTCTTTCTTCACCCACTTGGAAAATGCTCTTGTTCTTATCTGTTTCTTATCTGCAAAACCCTCCCTTTTATTGTAAGCCCTAACATAAGCACTGAGTAGAGGGCGTATGCTGTTTTGGGATATCCAGCTCCATTTCCTATTCTGTTAATTGCTCCCTGGTTTTCCTCTTGTGAATCTCTCCACATCACTCTCAGCCGTGGGGTATAGTGGTTCTGGCACTGATTGCAGGCTCCAGGAAAGACCATATAATCTAGGCAAAACTGGTTAAAACCTTGTCCACCTTGATTAGTTTAGGAAAGGGCGCGTGACCAACTGAGTCAAACACCAGTTCCCTAGGATTTTTTGGGATTATTGATGGGGAGAAACTCTCTTTACCCTTAGAAGATCTAAGTCTGCATCTACCCGATGCCACTGTGTGGATAAAGTGTCAGTGAGAGAAGCCGGCACAGAGGAAGGTAGAGATAAAGAAGAGGAGGAGAAAACTAGAAGCTAGGTCTGGCTTACATCATGTTAGCCTTTGTTTGATTGGTCCTGTGGTAACAAGCTCACTTGGAACGGGGCTCCTTTCCTTCAGGGTCCTTATTCCAGTCTGTGATTATGCATTGTGTGAGTTTTTGGATGAATGCTTACCTACCTCTCTATACTGTTAGCTCCATGAGACTAACTCACCTTTGAAGCCATAGTACCTAGCATAATGTCTGGCATATAAAGGCATTCGATGAAAATTTGTTGAAAGAATGAGTGCATAAATAAAGAACAAAAAGTGCACAAAGTTACATTTCAGGATATGGTTAAGAAGAACTAGCTGGTAAAAGATGGGGAGGCCAGTGGGAAGCAGCCGAATAGCACAGGGAGATCAGCTCTGTGCTTTGTGTCCACCTAGAGGGGTGGGATAGAGAGGGTGGGAGGGAGACGCAAGAGGGAGGGAATATGGGGATATATACATATACGTATAGCTGATTCACTTTGTTACACAGCAGAAACTGACACACAATTGTAAAGTAATTATACTCTAAGGGAGGGAATATGGGGATATATACACATACGTATAGCTGATTCACTTTGTTATGTAGCAGAAACTAACACAAAATTGTAAAGTAATTATACTCTAATAAAGATGTTAAAGAAAAGAAGAAAAAAGATGGGGAGACCAGGAAGCAAAGTACACATGCAGTGAGACACAGAAATCTTTCACTGAGAAAGAGTAAACAGTCCACTTGCAGAACGCTTTGTGTCTAGTCTTTCAAACTGAGTGGGAGTAACCTCACACTAAAAGTGCAGTGGAGGCTACATTGCCTGTACTCCTCTGACAATGGGGAGTCTTCATGGAAGACATTGCTGAAAAGGGGGTGAGATCAGGCAAAAGGAGGGAAGTTCGAAGATTCATAGGTCTTGGTGCTAGAAGGGACTTGAGAAGGCCACTTCCAGTCTTCATACAGGGATGTCCGTAGAAATTCGGTGGCGTTTGAAGTTCAAAGTCATGGTTATCTACAGAAAATGATTTAAGTCTGTTTCAAAAACAAACCAGTTTAGACTATTCCCAGCATACAATTAGGTCGCTGTTAACCTAGAGATGGATTATCCAAACTTTTTGAATCTTCTTGGAAAACGACTGAGATAAGAGAGTAGACCAAGTCACCAAGACGGTCCACATGAGGGGACCTTCTCATGGCTGTGATGTGGCACTAAGAGGAGATGTGGGTTAAGTGTGGGAAGAGTTTCAGAGTCATGTAGCGTGCTTCAAATGCTCTCTAGCATCAGTAGCAATAGCAACACCACAAAACACAGAAAACCCAACTTTCCTTGACTCTGTGAAGGAAGTTAAATTTACACATGTAGTGCAAAGCATGGCTTGACGTGGTGTTTTCAGCACTGTGGTGTTGGGAAGCTCTCTGGAGGAGCTCTTGCTGGCAACGTTGGTTCCACAAGATGGGCTGTGAGGATGAGCTCAGAGCCATCCAGACACCTTCACCCCCACTGGCCATGAAAGGACGCGTATCGGGAGGGCACACCTGCTTCTCCTGTCCAAATCCTAAATAGAAAGAGCATGTCCCGAAGGGAGCAGCGCAGTGTGAGGACTGCTGATAGCACCACAGCAGTGCAGGTATGATGAGGAGCTGAAACCCTTTCCAGTCAGCACTGTTGAAAATCCATGGAGGATTTGGGGGATCCCGTTTCCCTTTTAACCCCAAGGCAACACAGACGCCAGAGGCTGTCTTCGAAGAACATGGGGATCTGAATGGGTCAGAGGTTCTGTCGCAGGGGTCATGGGTGTGAGCAGTCAGGGGGCAGCCCTGAGGTCAGGTCCCCCTGCTCCTTCCTGGTGGAGCCATAGGTCACACCCAGGAAGCAGCTGCTGAGTGAATCCTGATGCCAGGTGAAGAGAAATGTAGAAGATCAACCAATGATGTGTCCTCGAGGGCAAGGTGAGATGTGGCACAGCACGCTCCAGCTAATTAGAGATGGCTTCCCCCAAGTGACCATGCTGGGCTCATTATCTGCATTGCACTATGGGCTCTAGGAGCAGGAGGGGAGGCAGAGGCAGGTGATGGGCACAGGCCAGCCTACTGATGTGGGAATGGGGGAGGCCTGGGGGTGTCTCCTGGTGGGGACAATGTCTTTCTCCCACTGCCTGGAACGAGAAGGCAATTAATGGATTTTAGTCAATAGTGAATGTTAGCATTCTTGCTTAAACAGCCAAATGAGGAATCATTCTGCACCCACACTCCTCACCAGGCCATGATGTGAGGAGGACCAAGCAAACAAGAAGTAATGAAAGTGGTCGCTTCTCTGTAGAAGGGCAGCTTTCGTTCAGTCCCATACTTGAGCCTGCTTGCGCCAGTTAGAACGTGCTTCCAGCTGCCCTCTCAACTCTACCTTCCAGCTGCAGATTGAGGGGTCTGCCTGGACTCTTCTAGACCAGTGCCTCTTGAACCTTAATGTACCTGTAAGACACCTGGGATGTGTTAACATATAGATTCAGATTCGGCAGGTCTGTGATAGAACCCAAGAGTCTGCAATTCTAACAAGCACTCAGGACCACACTTTGAGCAGCAAGATTGTGGAGCCGTGGTTTCCAAACTTTCTTGCACACTGGAATCACTGGGGTCTTTTGTTGGAGGGCACATTCTGATTCAGCAAGTCTGAGGTGAGGCCCAGGCTTTGGCATTTCTATCACATTTCCAGGGGATGCCCCCACTGCAGCTCTGCAGGCCACACTTAAAACAGCCAAGTCTTAGACTGCTGGCTCTCAAGTTTTAGAGCACCTAAGAATCACCCCGGGAGCTCATAACAATGCAGATTCTTCAACTGCACTCCCAGGGAGTCTAATAAACTCTCTCTAGGAGAGTCTGGAAATGCAAAGCTTGAGACTTTTTATTGCTGTGAAATATTCTGTGACAGTTATAATTAAGGAAGAAAAAAACACATGTTGGATTTTTCAAAATCTTACTCTATATTGTGACAATTTGTGCATGCCTGTACTTTTTAACATTTTTATAAGATCCTGGAGGAAGTCTGTCACTCACATAAGCAAGGAGAAGTTGTCATTGGATGACATCATTGTCGATCATCTTGGGATCAAGTTCAGAAAGCAGGACACCACAGCAGGGACAGGTTGTAACCAAGTTGTGGGTTTCACTGAAAAAAATCTGAGTGAAGTAACTCTTTGAGTTCTGAACCTTTCCAGCCACATTTGCATAAAGAGAGCCTATGAATTATTTGAGGGTATGTCAATAAATGGATCTTCCAGATCTTTGGCTAAGAATTTCCCCCAATAGCAGGTCTATAGACTGTGGAACAGGAATCTGCATTTGTACAAACTATTTTTTTGATTCTTGTGCACACTCTGAGATACACTGCTAGAAAAGCTCGCTGTGTGACATGGTCTGCAACGTTGTTTTCTTTTTTAACGCTCTGTTAACAGTCCTGTAGTGATTTCAAACTGTTCTTGAGAGCCTGTGGCTCCACAAATGTGTCTCTGAAGCCAGCAAAGAGCCTAGAGGCCCGAGTTCTCTGTACCTTGATCCCACATCAGAACATCTGAGCTTTTACTTATATATTTATTCATAAAGGGATAGCACATGGGAGTTCATTTGAAAGAAAAGAGTGCACTGTGAACAGCAAAGCAGAACACCACTGTGAGCAATAACAACATCTGAAAGCCACTGCAAGCTCTCTGAGTCAGGCTCTACCTGCCCCTCTGCCTTGTCCTTCCAGCCTGCTGAAACCAGGTTCTCTACGCACCTCTCCTGAAGGCCAGGCTCGCTGGTGCCACTGCCAACCCAAGCAAGGAGCTTCTCCGCTGCCTCAGCACCATCGCCTGGTAGGTACCGGATTCCACGGTGCTGCCCGCAACAGTCCCTGGGCCATGTGGTCACCAGCAGGTGACTGTGGTCCCTAATGACGGGCTTGGGTGGGTGCCCGGTTTCCTGGGGAGAGACAATGAGGCTTAAGGAAGAGAGGAAAGGCTTTGAAGTCAGATAGATTTAGAGCCTAGCCCGAACTCTGCCATTTCTTAACTCTTTGGTCTTGAGCAAACCGTCTCACGTCTCAAGGTCTGCTTTTCAGGTACGAGCATAAGAGTATTCACCTTTCAGGGCTGTTATGAGCATCCAATTAACTCTGTAAAGAGCCTAGCATAGTACCTGATATTAGAAGCTGCTCAATGAGGGGAAACGTCTTTTTAATCACAGCTCAAGGTCTGTGCTGCCAGAGTATCCCTGTTGCTTGATGCGACGTGACTGGGCATTGCAGACTTGCCAGGGGGTTTATACTTAGTTTGGAATCTGAAGTTATTTGGTGGCAAAAGATATTTTGTGTGATGGCACTTAGTTAAGCGTAAAATATTTGACAAATGTCTCATCGTAAAAGATCTTAAAGGAAAAAAGCTAGCTGGAGTTTGAACAAATAGTGGAGAAGTTTGGGGAAATCAGACCTCAGATAGGAGTTTATTGTCTATCCTAGATTTGTAAAAACATTTCTCCAAATTAGCATCAGTTCTTACCCTAGTTATAAAATACATGGTGCCAATAATACAGCCTTTCAGTTTGAATTTCCTGCTTTAGCTCCTTATAAGGAATTCTGCAGTAACATTAGGCTTTCAGACTTAAATTGCAAGGTGACCTACTTACTATTATCATCATCATTATTATCTACATTTTATTGAATGCTTAGATCGCAAGGCATTGTTATGCATTTTAAACACTAATTTCATGTAAACACCAGTGACTCACTGTCCAAGGCAGTATTGCTATTTTCATTTTACAGGGTGGACCCTGCGGCCCAGTGGTAAAGAACTTGCCTGGGATAACAAAGCTAGCCAGGGGCCGCCTCCAAGTCCACGTTGCAAGGTAGTTAACAGGAAGCCACTGGGTTACTTTCAGTCAAGGCTTAGTCAGAAAAGGAAAAACAGGGCTCCAGCCATAGCCCCTCTGTGTCTCTTTTTCCTCTAGCCAATCTGTCCTCCCAGCAAGCAACAATTCAACTCTCAGTGTTCAGGTATTTGAAAAATGAAAGAAAGGCAAAATTATTGTCAACTGATTCTGAAGCAGGGGAATGAGTGCTTATATATTTCCAAGACTGAGATCATTTCCCTCAACATAAACATAATAGCCATCATTATTGATTGCTTTCACCAAGTGGATGACATGTGTGATTGCATGTAACACTCATGTCATCCTATGAGATGTCATCACCCGCATGGGAACAGGGACATAGACATTCTGAGTTACTTTAGTACGGTCACTTCGTGGGTAAGTGGTGGAGCCACTAACAGGATTCTAGCCCTGTTGCATCTGGTTCTGAAATTTGTGCACTTAGCCTCTATACCACACTGTCTTTAGATTTTGTAAGGGATTTGTATGTTTCTCATCACACTTGTCTTCATCAGATAAGTACCTTAAATCCTCTTTTCTTTTTTTTTCTATTTCCTTTCTCTTTCCTGCAGGGCCCAGTTCAAAGTGGTCCACACAGCAAAGGCTGAGTGACTTCTAAGATTTTCTGCTATCCAAAGGGGGAAGAGGGAGGTACATTTATAAGCTGAATAATACCATTGGCTACATTTCTTTTGCTCTGCTGACTTTTGTGGATCAACCTTCTCCTGTGGAGCAATCTCATCAAATGTGTGATTAAGTCTTCATCGGGTGGGTAGTTTATCAGTCTGCTTTTGTATCTTCCTGATAAGTGTCAGCTGATTTACATGACTATCTCTGAGAGCAGTGAGTTAACTAAGAAACCTAGAAGGTGACTTGAGTTTCTCTGGATGGAAACACACCAGGCTATGATCCATGCCATCTTGTTTACCCTTCATTCTAAACATTCATCAGCTGAAGGGCAGTGCTCTTGCTTTATAGGATACAAATGTTAGTATCTGTCTCTGCATTCCTTGCATTTATATTGTCCTGGTTAAAAGACACAAGGCAACAAAGGAGACTGTATAAGTGTGCCTTTTTATGGCATTTTATGGCATTTATGGCATTGAAACACATACACAAACACATACACAAAAGAATTAGTCTTTATATTATCTTTATACTGTTAATTAGTAAAATTTACTAAGGTTTTCTACATAAATCCTTTCTCTTAATCCTCAAAACACACAGGAAGTAGAGATTACTGCTAGACAATGTATAGATAAGGAAAATTAGGTTTTAGGGGTCGATAACTCACCCAAATAACAGAGCTAGTAACTGGCAGGACTGGGATATTAACTCACGTTTTCACAGAAAAGTCCACTGTCCTTTCTTAGTCGAAGGTGACATCACCTTAATGTTACTTCAAACTGGTATTTACATTTTTCCTTCACTTTTAGGATCTTTTCATCTTGTTTCTCCATATTGTACTGTGTGTTTATAGACCCCTTATACATAATTGTTGACACAACACTCTGAGAGTCAAGCTAGCTAAGCCTTTCATCCATTTGGATTATCGTCTATTTTCCATCTCAAAAACACCCTCGCTGGAGCTTACCACAGTCCTTCTTTGTCATCCATCAAAGTCTTCTAGGACTACTTGTATGATAGTTATGTTTATAACTATCTGTGAAAAAGATTTAATCTGTTGAAAGTTGTATGTTTTAAAAATGTAGTCATATGACAAAATTCTCAGGTGGATTTAACCGTGTGATAGAGATGATGGTTTTTATTTACATTTGACTCATTTAAAAATGATATTAGACTAGTCCAACAGAAGATGTCCTTACGCAATATAAGAGCATCTATAATGTGCTCTCTTGAGCTCTGTGCAATAGAGAAGAAGGAGAAAATAGATTGGCAGATGAAATTCTAAACATTGTGAAGGATCTCTTGAATCCTTCTAACTTGACCATGTTTAAAAGGTCACCATTGTAGGGACTGTGTTAACATTGAGAAGAGCTTTGCTAAAATAATAGTCCAAATATTTCTGAAAACCTAGTAATAACTATAACACGCTTAGTAACATTTAAAAAGTTACATAAAATAAATTATGTGAGGGTTCCCATGTGTTCCTGCAATGAGATTTGATAACACGTACCAGTATCAGAATGAAAATATAGATTTCTGTTGCCTTCAATGCTTTTTGAAGTAAGATAGATAAATAATAATTTTTAAAATTTATTTCTCTTGAAGTCAAACTGGCTAACATAAGCCTGATTCAGAATAGCTTTTGGCTTTTTGTAGCTCATGTGGAATGAATATTCTCTAATTGCAACTTGGCATTTGAACCAGTTGATAACAAGAAACTGTTTCATAATACTGTAAATAAAGATCACTCTAGGTGATCTCAATTATTCTGAAAGGGCATCGAATTTATCAAAGTATATTTACTGGGCATCTACTATAGGCATAGATATTATGTTTTAATTGCATACAGTTTGGCTGCTGCCACGACACTCACCTTCCCATTGATTTGATAAGCTATCTTTAAACTTTCTGTAGGATCAGTGCTTAGAATGTCAGGAAATCTAACCCATTACCTGTCTGGATACATTCATCTTCCTACTGACATAAGTGCAGTGTTCTTTTAAAACCAAGTGGGGGCTTTCCTTGGTTATACATAGTTTCTGACCAGAAACTGGAATACCCATTGGCTCCATTCTTTCCCAGTAATTGCATTCTAAAGCAACTCCAAACTTCTTCTATTTATGTGTTCTCCTGATTCCCAGATCTTGACATGTTTTGCTTATACATTCTGACTCCTTTTAGTTCTGAGTTGTAGTTTCTGTGTTTCCTCTGTATTTCTTCCTATATCGCCATCCATAGAATTAAAAGGATCATTCATTTTTGACATTTGTCAACACCTTGGCCAACTCATTGTAACCTCACACCAAGAGTTACAACTAAAGGCTACCATTTATTGAGGGCTTATTATATGCCAAGCTGTATACCAGGGAATTACAAATTTAAATTAGTAGAAATATAATAGTAATTTAAATTATTATTTGATATTTTGTTTAATAAGTATTAAATATTATTTACTATAAATTATTGTTATTATTAATTATAAATTATTCATGTAATCTACATAGTAACCTGGTGACGTACGTACTCTTATGATTCCCATTTTACAGATGAGAAAGCAGAAACTAAAAAGATTGAGGTGACCAGTTACATCACAATCACTGTGATCTAGAGAATCGGTCTAAATTTAAGGAGCTATGTGACTAGGAATCAGTTGACTGTTATCCACAACAAAAACAACAGGAGTTCAGGTAAGAGAGAATATTTTGAACTTGGTTTTGGAAAGCTTTTTGGAGGTGGCAGAATTAAGCTGAGTTCACAGTTCAAATTGAGTGGTAGATAAGACATAGTCCTCATTAAATTTTTGCAGATTTATTCATATAAATCCTGCACATTTCTTTTAAATTTTATTTTTATATACTTTTCAGTTATTGTGAATGATATCATTTTTTCATTATATTTTCTTCTAACTGGTAATTTCTGGTATATAGAAAATATATTGATTTGGGGATATTATTTTATAATCTGCAACCTTGGCGAGCTCTCTTATTCTACTACTTTTACATTTGATTTTCTTAGGTTGTCCGAGTAGGCAACAATCATATTCTCTTCAAATTAAGATATATTTGGTTCCTCTTTGCCAAAATAGATATCTCTTAAATTCCACTACAGCATTAAATAACTTTTTAAAATTTATTTATTAATTTATTTATTTTTGGCTGCATTGGGTCTTTGTTGCTGCCTGTGGGCTTTCTCTAGTTGTGGTGAGCGGGGACTACTCTTCATTGTGGTGCATGGGCTTCTCATTGTGGTGGCTTCTCTTGTTGCGGAGCATGGGCTCTAGGAGCACAGGCTTCAGTCATTGTGGCATGCAGGCTCAGTAGTTGTGGTGCACGGGTTCAGTTGCTCCACGGCACGTGGGATCTTCCCGAACCAAGGACTGAACCCATGTCCCCTGCATTGGCAGGCGGATTCTTAACTGCTGTGCCACCAGGGAAGCCTCTAAATAGTATTGGTAATAGCTAGCATCCTCATCTTACTCTGGATTTTAATAGAAATATTTTATAACTCTACTATTAAAATAGAATATTGACTTTTTTTAAGGCGAAAGTCCTTCATCAAGTGAGGGAAGCATCCACCTGGTCGTAGGTAACTAAAGGTTTTAACCAGTAACAGATGTTGATTTAATCCTTTTTTTTTTTTTTTTTGGCATTGGTTGGGTAAGATGTAGATAAGAAAGAGTTGTTTGACTTAAAAGTAGAAGAATGGCATACGCAAAGTAGTGCTGCAGTGGAAATGCACATGCATACCTAAGTGGACAAATTTTGTTGAAGAGGTGAATTTATGTTGATGAAAGATATGAAGAGATTAGAGATACAGACCTGAGTAGAAACGTTGAATTCTAGGCTGAGGAACTTGGACTTTACTCTGTAGAATACATTGTGAGAAGACGGTGAAGAATTTTGAAGAGAGAGATGATGTGAACATCAAAAAACAGCAGTGTTTTTTGTTTTTTCTTTTGGGAAGCTCGAGCTCCCATCTTTGTTCAGAATCCACTGGCTAGGAACTTGTGTGAAGGCCATTATAAACATTAAGATATAAGATAATGGGGGCCTGACCAGGCAGCTACCCCGTCCCCGGCTGCTGGGGAAGAGTCTGACCAGGAAACAAGTCAGTTAATTCTATGGGCATGGGATGTTATCTACCTGGCCTACAGTACCATGCAGAAATAGAAGGATGGTATCTGCTATATGGAAATGCCAATTTGAGCCATAATAATATGTAAAGAGAGGATTATAGGAGTAGTTTTAAATCTAAAAAGAGGTCAGAGAACCAAAGAAAATAAAATCAAGGTGTAACAAGTCAGAAATAGAAAAATGAAAGGTGGTAACAAGTATGAAATCAAATTTTCTTAAACTGATTGAACAAAACTGGGATGATCTTGAACAGAATTAAATACAATTTAACTGTGGCTTAGGAGAAAGGTACAGGCTGGAGATACAGGTCTGCAAAGAGTCCGAATGATAGCAATAACTCAAATGTTGAGAGTTAATGCACTTTCCAAGGGCCAGGGCCAGCTAAATGAACAATAAGCTTGAGGGTGTTTTTCTCAGGAAGGTGGAGACCTGAACATTTTTGAAGATAGAGAGCCAACAAAGAAAAACTTTGAGCAAACCAGACATAAGGAATTATTGATAGAGAAAAATCTAGGGTTTGGAAATGGAGAGAGGAATATAGGACCAGGAGGCAGATGCAGAAGTTAATCTAGGAAAGAGGATGAGTGTGTAGAGTACATAGGAATGTACCCAAAGTATGTACATAGATATTTTCTGGGAGAGAAAAAGGAAAGTGGCCTCAAGCTTCTCAGTGAAATAAGAGATGGGGTTATCTGCTAAGAAGATGGAACTAGACATAAGGATAGAAGAAAAGCATGGCAACAACTACAGTGTGGAATTTTTCAGAGAATTAATTAGGGGAAAACAGAATTTCTGAACATTAATTAGGAGCAACTGTCTGAATCTATCAAGGGCTGTTGGGCTAGCAGATGAAGTTTACTCAGTGTGTGACCCTCTCTAGCTGTTTTGTGGGGCATGGGGTGATCGAGGGTTGAGGACTAGCATGGAGAATGAATGGGAAAGAAGTCCAAGGAGGCAAAGAGATCAGGGGTTCATAGTGACTCCACCATCAAAGGGCTGACCAAAGCATCAAGCCTAGGAAGAAATTCAACAACAGTGTAATAGATTATTATAGATTACATTTATTCAGCATTTTTTATGGCAAAGTAATAGGAGAGAAACAGACATAATGGCTAGAATCTTTAACTGTGTAGTCCCAATTTAGACACACATCAAAAAGGCTGGCCCTTGAGGTACCTAATCTCAGCAGTAGGAGTTTAGTTAACCATGGTTTGTCTTTGAGTTGACTCTGTCATGGCATTGCTATATATATATCTTTTTATCCCTGCCCAGTAAGTGAAAGTGAAATTGAGCTAGAAATCAGTAAGTCTCGATTTTTATCCTTACCTCTACCCCAGAGCTGTGTGATTTGGGCAGATTGTATCACCTTTGTGGATCTCAATTCCCTCATTTGTTATAAAAAAGGGAATGGGGAGAGAGGGAAAGGGAGAGAGACAGAGAGACAGACATTAAAGTCGATGTGTTTAAAAGATGTCCTCCCGGGCTTCCCTGGTGGCGCAGTGGTTGAGAGTCCGCTTGCCGATGCAGGGGACACGGGTTCGTGCCCCGGTCTGGGAAGACCCCACATGCCGTGGAGCGGCTGGGCCCGTGAGCCATGGCCACTGAGCCTGCGCGTCTGGAGCCTGTGATCCGCAACGGGAGAGGCCACAACAGTGAGAGGCCCGCGTAGCGCAAAAAAAAAAAAAAAAAAGATGTCCTCCCAGTTCTAACAATCTAACCATAAACCCATAGCATTTTTTATGGTTTAAGGTCCTTTTTGAACAAGATCCCTTTCTTCCTCTTTAATTTTTCTCCATGAATATTGTCCAGCTTGTCTCCAATCATTTTCTTCTTTATTTAAAAACTCTTCCTCTTCCTTCTTCCCTCCTCCTCCTTCTTCTTGAGCTTCTGATTCAACAGCACATACTAAAAAAGATTAAGACTGTGGTTTCTCTAATTGAAATTATTTATACAACCTATTTCCATTTTTACTTCCATGGTTCCCTCTTCTTACTAGGGTATCAATTCACTATTTTAAAAAGATAGAGGAATAATTTTTATTACCATTATTACAACATTGATGCTGCTACAACACCTTGTATATGAAAATTATTCTTACCTCTAATATCTCATTTAGTTGGTTTCCTACTAGGGAGATTAGCAGAACTCTGCAGGGGCCCCCAAGTTAAGCTTTTACTTCAACAGTCACCCAGTGAATGTTGCCATTCTTCAATTAAGAGGAAAAAAAGTGAACTGATTCCAAGTTCCAATTAAGAGCAAAAGGAATACAATGCTTATGCTGCAGATGTTTATTAATTAAGGAACCAGGATTGATTGGTCACTTTATTGTAATGCCTCAGGCAAAATATGTTATCTTCAGCGTTATTTAAAGTTAATGGGTGACTATAGGTATGTTCCTAAATGTACCTAAATGTAGAGTCTCAATGCATGTACGAAGACACAGGCAGAGAATTAAGTTCACCTATGAAGTTGTAAGATCTAACCCAGTCAAAGCAAGCTCAAGGACTTAAATGTGTCTCTTTAATTTTGTTTCTATTTATTTATTTATATCTTATATCTTCCTTCCACCACACCCCCCCAAAAAAAAAACCTCAAAGCAACCTAACAAAGGTAATAAAATACAGCATGATAAGGTAAGTCTAGATGTTCATATGCTCATACTGCAATTATGTTATCAATGATTATCTGAATGATGGGATAATCTTTAATTTTCTTTAAAAAATGTTGTCTTTCTGTATTCTCTAAATTTCTCAACAATGAACACGAAGCAACACTATAATATAAATAATACATATAAAGGTTAAAATCAAAGAGCAGTAACTTAAAATGTAGTCAAAAGTGAAATTATTTGGGATGCGTACTTTGACATTATGTATACTTGTTAGATACCAGCCACAAATTTAACTGTGTTTTCTGGTGTCCAGTGCAAAAAGGGAAACAACCAATTCCATAATCCAGAAGGTACATTAGGTTAAAAACCCATCTCTTTCTCAAGAGAGGCACACGTAATCCTGTTGTTGATACATAAGAAACATCCTATGCCTGAGGTACACTGTGTAATGTGAGAAACAATAACTCCAGCAGCCTTCTGGAAAACACAGTGATGAGTTTCATGGAGTGGTCTGTATATCCCACTATTCAGACTAGTGACAGTTTACCAAAGAATAATTTGGTATAAAGCAGTTGTTTAGGAGGTTGACGTGATGTCCATAATGTGTTAGATCAGATGACCTGATTCATTTCAGACTACTAGATTTTAGAGCACTAAAGGAATGGATATACTGCATACCCTTCAAGAAATCCTACATAAATATAGTTTCTTTCATTTAAACTTTGAATAAATAAGCAATAATAAATTTGTTATTGTCCTCCCCGGCAAGCCTTAAGAAAATGATAATCTGATGAGATTAGTTAATACAGAGACATGTTTTCTTTAATAAAATAAGGTAGTGGAAGGATGAATACCTTTCTGTAAAAATTTAAGGATCTTAACAAGAACAGATGCATGAATAGATGGCCACCCCATCTCTCTCAGAGGTTGTCAGAAAGAATACCTGTGGAGAGAACCAATGGTCTGCTTACGAAAGGATCTCCCTGAAATGGGAATGTAGCTATTTTTGAAAGTGCAAAGTTAAAAACTGAGTTTAAATATGTTATTTTTTAAAGTTCAAACTTGATACTACCTTCATCCAGCTTCCCATAATGTTAACGTATTAAATATTGTACATTTGTCAAAACTAAGAAATTAATCTTGTTACAATACTGTTACCTAAACGACAGACTTTATTTGTATTTCACCAGTATTTTTCTGCTAACGTCCTTTCCTATACAAAGATTTGCTCCAGGATAACACATGCATTTAATCAGCATGTCACCTTAGTTACCTCTAGTCTGTGACAGTTTCTCAGTCTTTCTTCATTTTTTATGTATCAAGAATTTTGAAGAGCGCTGGTCAGATATGTTGTAGAACATCCCTCAGGTTGGGTATATCTGGTGTTTTCTCATGATTAAACTGGGGTTATGTGTTTGGGGGAAACATACAAGGAGGTGAAATGAACTTTTCATTGCCTCATATCATATTGGGTACATTATTATCAACATGATTTATCAGCAGTAAAGTTAACCTTGATCCCTTGGTTAAGGTGGTATCTGGCTTGTCTTTAAAGTTTAAAGTTACTTTAAAGTTACTCCTTTTTCCTTTTTATACTCTATTCTTTGGGAGTGAGTCTCTCCTGGAGGGGGCAGTATCTAGAATTCTTTTTTTTTTTTTTTTTTTTTGCGGTACGCGGACCTCTCACTGTTGTGGCCTCTCCCGTTGCGGAGCACAGGCTCCGGACGCGCAGGCTCAGCGGCCATGGCTCACGGGCCTAGCCACTCTGCGGCATGTGGGATCTTCCCAGACCGGGGCACGAACCCATGTCCCCTGCATCGGCAGGCGGACTCTCAACCACTGCGCCACCAGGGAAGCCCTAGAATTCTTATCTAAGGAAGACTTGTCCCTTTTCTCCCATTTGTTTCTTACCCAGTCATTTACTTACATTCGTATGGACACATGGATATATATGCAATACGTTGGTTTTTAATCCAGGGCTATAGTTCATTATTTTCTTGCTCAAATAGTTCTAGTTTTGGCCTTCGGGAGCTCTGTCAGTTTGTTCCTGTGTCCTTTTGACATGAATCCTCTTTTCCTGTTTCTTTTTCTTTCATTTTTAAAGCAGTTTCTTTCTTGCACTGCAAGATGCTCCAGGCTCATCTTTTTCTCTGCTCCAGCCTAGGAATTAGCCACATCTCCAAGGAACCCTGTTAACTAACTAATTTTTTATTCATGCACTCAGAATCTTAAAATGCAGTTTATTTTTACTTAAGTGTCTGAGATTGATGCAAATTTGCAGATGGTCCATCTTATGCATATGGAACTTCCCTTGCTCTTTTAACTTTAGAGTGTCAGAAATTGTACTTGCAATTGAAAAACTTACCAGTTATCCGAAAGCTTATTGTTGTGGTTTAAGCCAGATGAATGCCATCTACACAAGGACTGAAATGGTGAATGTTATTCTTGTTCAGTCAGATCTTGGGTGACCAGGAATGATTTAGTTAAATTCTTCTCTAAGAAATAGTGCAATGGCAATTTATACTTTCGAATCTAGTGGAGGAGATTAGTGTAAATTTCTTAGCTTACGCTTTCTAAATATTTCCTGGTTTATCCATCCTGAAATATGTTACCAACGTTGTTGAGCTCTGGACAGCTGGTCAGAGTTAAATGCAAGTGATTTTCCTCCATGAACCATATGTTCTGGGAATCACTCTGCTGATAGATTTATAACCCTTTGCAGTGATCAGGAGGAAAGTAGGTGTGTCCCTAAAATATACTACACACAATCTAGGCGCAACCAGGGCGAGCAACAATTTATTGCCACTTCTCTGGTCTTACAAATACAAAAAGGACAGAAGGTAGATTGTCAATGTGGAAAAAGACAGATTATAGTGTTTTTTCCAGGAGACCACATTTTTCCTAAAATGTTCTTTTGTTTAATCCATATCTTCCCTCAAAATATTGCAACCTTCCTAGATAAGTTGAATTTGCTTCTCTAACTCCCACATCAAAATATCTCACAGGGCAACATCCTAATATTGAAAACTTAAGAATAAAAATCTTTTTCTTAATAACCTTGTAGTCTCCATGATGAAGTGGTTATTTGATTTTTTCAGTGCTCCAGTATGTTTTCTTTAATGATAAGTTTCTTTGGTAATGGTCAAAAATCAGTAGTTTCATTGTCATGTATCTTAATTTTAATGGCCTGTATACTACTAGGAGACATAAACTAGACATTTATAACAGTAAAAATATGTTGGGGAAGGAACTAATTCATGCTTATGTTTGAACATGGGGAACTAGTCTGGGCTTAAGAAAACTAATTCATCGAAATATTTGTTTCAGCAATTCTGCTTTTGCATTATTAAAAGAAATTTCTGATAATTATATTTCCTGTGTAGTCTAAATGGGCCACACTGGTCAAGTTTGCATTCTGTCAAATCATTAACGATGTCTATAGCTCCATGGAAACAAGCAAAACACAGAAAACAAGGAAAGGTAGGGCGCAATAATAATGATAACTATATCACCAGGTTTTATACTATCACAGAATACCTTCTTATGCTCCATCTCTCTTTTTTCTTTTTAACATCTTTCTTGGAGTATAATTGCTTTACAAAGTTGTGTTAGTTTCTGCTGTATAACAAAGTGATTCAGCTATACGTATACATATATCCCCATATCCCTCCCTCTTGCGTCTCCCTCCCACCCTCCCTATCCCACCCCACTAGGTGGTCACAAAGCACCGAGCTGATCTCCCTGTGCTATTTGGCTGCTTCCCACTAGCTATCTGTTTTACATTTGGTAGTGTATATATGTCCGTGCCACTCTCTCACTTTGTCCCAGCTTACCCTTCCCCCTCCCTGTCTCCTCAAGTCCATTCGCTATGTCGACGGCTTTATTCCTGTCCTGCCCCTAGGTTCTTCAGAACCTTTTTGTTTTTTTTTACCTTCCATATATATTTTTCAGCGTACGGTATTTGACTCTCTTTCTGACTTACTTCACTCTGTATGACACACTCTAGGTCCATCCACCTCACTACAAATAACTCAATTTCGTTTCTTTTTATAGCTGAGAAATATTCCACTGTATATATAAGCCACATCTTCTTTATCCTTTCATCTGTTGGTGGACACATAGGTTGCTTCCATGTCCTGGCTGTTGTAAATAGAGCTGCAGTGAACATTGGGGTACATGTGTCTTTGTGAATTATGGTTTTCTCAGGGTATATGCCCAGGAGTGGGATTGCTGGGTAATATGGTAATTCTATTTTAAGTTTTTTAAGGAACCTCCATACTGTTCTCCATAGTGGCTGTATCAATTTACATTCCCACCAGCAGTGCAAGAGGATTCCCTTTTCTCCAAACCCTCTCCAGCATTTACTGTTTGTACATTTTTTGATGATGGCCATTGTGACCAGCGTGAGGTGATACCTCATTGTAATTTTGATTTGCATTTCTCTAATGATTAGTGATGTTGACCATTCTTCCATGTGTTTGTTGGCAATCTGTATATCTTCTTTGGGGAAATGTCTGTTTAGGTCTACTGCCCATTTTTAGATTGGGTTGTTTGTTTTTTTGATATTGAGCTGCATGAGCTACTTGTAAATTTTGGAGGTTAATCCTTTGTCAGCTGCTTCATTTGCAAATATTTTCTCCCATTCTGAGGGTTGTCTTTTCATCTTGTTTATGGTTTCCTTTGCAGTGCAAAAGCTTTGAAGTTTCATTAGGTCCCATTTGTTTATTTTATTTTCATTTCTCTAGTAGGTGGGTCAAAAAGGATCTTGCTGTGATTTATGTCATACAATGTTCTTCCTGCGTTTTCCTCTAAGAGTTTGATAGTGTCTGTCTTTACATTTAGGTCTTTAATCCATTTTGAGTTTATTTTTGTGTATGGTGTTAGGGAGTGTTCTAATTTCATTCTTTTACATGTAGCTGTCCAGTTTTCCCACTTACTGAAGGGGCTGTCTTTTCTCCATTGTATATTCTTGCCTCCTTTATCAAAGATAAGTTGACCATATGTGCATGGGTTTATCTCTGGGCTTTGTATCCTATTCCATTGATCTATATTTCTGTTTTTGTGCCAGTACTATATTGTCTTGATTACTGTAGCTTTGCAGTATATTCGGAAGTCCAGGAACCTGATTCCCCCAGCTGCGTTTTTCTTTCTCAAGGTTGCTTTGGCCATTTGGGGTCTTTCTTGTTTCCATACCAGTTGTGAATTTTTTTGTTCTAGTTCTGTGAAAAATGCCATTGGTAGTTTGATAGGGATTGCATTGGATCTGTAGATTGCTTTGGGTATTATGGTCATTTTCACAATGTTGATTCTTCCAATCCAAGAACATGGTATATCTCTCCATCTATTTGTATCATCTTTAATTTCTTTCATCAGTGTCTTATAGTTTTCTGCATACAGGTCTTTTGTCTCCTTAGGTAGGTTTATTCCTAGGCATTTTACTCTTTTTGTTGCCATAGTAAATGGGAGTGTTTCCTTAATTTCTCTTTCAGATTTTTCATCATAAGTGTATAGGATTGCAAGAGATTTCTGTGTATTAATTTTGTATCCTGCTACTTTACCAAATTCATTGATTAGCTCTAATCATTATCTGGTAGTGTCTTTAGGATTCTCTACATATAGTATCATGTCATCTGCAAACAGTTACAGCTTTACTTCTTCGTTTCCAATTTGGATTCCTTTTATTTCCTTTTCTTCTCTGATTGCTATGGCTAAAATTTCCAAAACTATGTTGAATAATAGTGGTGAGAGTGGGCAACCTTGTCTTATTCCTGATCTTATTGGAAATGGTTTCAGTTTTTCACCCTTGAGAATGATGTTGGCTGTGGGTTTGTCATATATGGCCTTTATTATGTTGAGGTAAGTTCCCTCTATGCCTAATTTCTGGAGGGTTTTTATCATAAATAGGTGTTGAATTTTTTCTGCATCTATTGAGATGATCATATGGTTTTTATTGTTCAATTTGTTAATATGGTGTATCACATTGATTGATTTGCGTATATTCAAGTTTCCTTGCATTCCTGGGATAAACCCCACTTTGTCTTGGTGTATGATCCATTTAATGTGCTGTTGGATTCTGTTTGCTAGTATTTTGTTGAGGATTTTTGCATCTATGTTCATCAGTGATATTGGCCTGTAGTTTTCTTTCTTTGTGACATCTTTGTCTGGTTTTCGTATCAGGGTGATGGTGGCCTCATAGAATGAGTTTAGGAATGTTCTTCCCTCTTCTATATTTTGGAAGAGTTTGAGAAGGATAAGTGTTAGCTCTTCTCTAAATGTTTGATAGAATTTGCCTGTGAAGCTATCTGGTCCTGGAGTGTTGTTTGTTGGGAGATTTTTAATCACAGTTTCAATTTCAGTGCCTATGACTGGTCTGTTTATATTTTGTATTTCTTCCTGGTTCAGTCTCGGAAGGTTGTGCATTTCTAAGAATTTGTCCATTTCTTCCAGGTTGTCCATTTTATTGGCATATAGTTCCTTGTAGTAATCTCTCATGATCCTCTGTATTTCTGCAGTGTCAACTGTTACTTCTCCTTTTTCATTTCTAATTCTGTTGATTTGAGTCTTTTCCCTTTTTTTCTTGGTGAGTCTGGCTAATGGTTTATCAATTTTGTTTGTCTTCTCAAGGAACCAGCTTCTAGTTTTATTGATCTTTGCTATAGTTTCCTTCATTTCTTTTTCATTTATTCCTGATCTGATCTTTATGATTTCTTTCCTTCTGCTAACTTTGGGGTTTTTTTGTTCTTCTTTCTCTAATTGCTTTAGGTGTAAGTTTAGGTTGTTTATTTGGGATTTTTCTTGTTTCTTGAAGCAGGATTGTATTGTTCTAAACTTCCCTCTTAGAACTGCTTTTGCTGCATCTCATAGGTTTTGGTCATTGTGTTTTCATTGTCATTTGTTTCTGTGTATTTTTTTATTTCCTCTTTGATTTCTTCAGTGAACTCTTGGTTATTTAGTAGTGTATTGTTAGCCTCCATGTGCTAGTATTATTATTATTTTTTTTTGCGGTACGCGGGCCTCTCACTGTTGTGGCCTCTCCCGTTGTGGAGCACAGGCTCCGGATGTGCAGGCTCAGCGGCCATGGCTCACGGGCCTAGCCGCTCCGCGGCATGTGGGATCTTCCCGGACCGGGGCATGAACCCGCGTCCCTTGTATCGGCAGGCGGACTTTCAACCACTGCGCCACCAGGGAAGTCCGTGCTTGTATTTTTACAGTTTTTTTCCTGTAACTGATACCTAGTCTCATAGCATTGTGGTTGGAAAGGATACTTGATATGATTTCAGTTTTCTTAAATTTACCAAGGCTTGATTTGTGAACTAAGATATCTATCCTGGAGAATGTTCCATGAGCACTTGAGAAAAAAGTGTATTCTGTTGTTTTTGGATGGAATGTCCTATAAATATCAATTAATTCCATCTTGTTTAATGTGTCATTTAAAGCTTCTGTTTCCTTATTTATTTTCATTTTGGATGATGTGTCCATTGGTGAAAGTGGGATGTTGAAGTCCCCAACTATGATTGTGTTACTGTCGATTTCCCCTTTTATGGCCGTTAGCCTTTGCCTTATGTATTGAGGTGCTCCTAGTTTCATGCATAAATATTTACAATTGTTATATCTTCTTCTTAGTTAGATCCCTTGATCATTATGTAGTGTCCTTCTTTGTCGCTTCTAATAGTCTTTATTTTAAAGTCTATTTTCTGTGATATGAGAATTGTTACTCAGCTTTCTTTTGATTTCCATTTGCATGGAATATCTTCTTCCATCCCCTCACATTCAGTCTGTATGTGTCCCTAGGTCTGAAATGGGTTTCTTGTAGATAGCATATGTACTGTATTGTTTCTGTATCCATTCAGCTAGTCTTTGTTGTTTGGTTTGAACATGTAATCCATTTACATTTAAGGTGATTATTGATATGTATGTTCCTATTACCATTTTCTAAATTGTTTTGGGTTTGTTATTTCCTTCTCTTGTGTTTCCTGCCTAGAGAAGTTCCTTTAGCATTGTTGTAAAGCTGGTTTGGTGGTGCTGAATTCTCTTAGCTTTTGTTTGTCTGTAAAGGTTTTAATTTCTCTGTTGAATCTGAGTGAGATCCTTGTTGGGTAGAGTGATCTTGGTTGTAGGTTTTTCCCTTTCATCACTTTAAATATATCCTGGCTCCATCTCTTTTGATAACTCCTAATCACTTTTGCCCGGACAATGACTTGGGCAGAGCTTCTTGGGTGTCATTTCAAACATCTAACTGCTTTCACTGAGAGCAGGACCAGAGCACCATGTAAGGATGAATCTCCAGGTCTTCTTTACACATCCAAGCAGCCTGAGGATTTCCAGGGAATACAGCACTCCCTTGACCCAGATCTCTGTAAAGTGTGTTTAGTCAGAGAAACCAGCAAATAAAGTGTGCATGAATACTGTGGGGGATTACTAGGATGGCAGCACCTGCACTGAAGAACTGAAAAATAAGATGACATATCCTTATGTTTGCATAAGGATACAAAGAGTCATAATTGCTGTTATTGTTTCCAGTTTTATCAATTAAGAGAATAGCCCAAGGAGAGAGACTTTAGCTAGAACAGGCAAAGTGCTGTGGTGACAGAGATCACAGGAAGTAGCCTAAGCTCCCCCATCCCAACAGTATCAACTTCCCAAAGATACACCTAGTATGACGGAAGTATCCGTTTTCAAAGTGAGAAGGAGCCTTAGAGATCTCCCCCATTTTAAACTTTTGAAACAAGTTTGATAGTTACGTAAGCTTGTCCAACCTCATTCAGGCAGATGGTCTCTCCTAAGACTCCCCAGAAAGATACGGAAGGAACCCTTTCCTCTGTAACCCTTTCCAGAGTTTGTCTTTGTAATTATCACAGTATTTCCCCTAGTGTGCAGCTGGAATCACTCAGGCTGCGGTTTATGCCCTTTCCCTTGAGACATAGGATAAAACAAAATACATACATTCTTTTTTGTGCATTGTTCTATTTTACTGGAAAAGTCTTCAATTTAAGGAGATAAGACTTGGGAGAATTTATTTTTAGAACTGACCAAAAAAAATCTTCTGATTTATACCCCATTAACTCTACTTTTTCATGAAAGTCCTTTTTCTACTACTTCGCTGAAGCATTGCTTTTCACAAACAGACTCTTCTCCTAAAATAATATCTTTGTCTTTAAATACTAAACTAACAATTAGTAACTATTTGCACAGACTTTTGGTTGTCAAAACTATATGAAAAGTATCAAAAAAGACCTAATTTTTAGGCACTTCCCTGGTGGCGCAGTGGTTAAGAATACGCCTGCCAATCAAATCAGGGTTTGATCCCTGGTCTGGGAAGATCCCACATCCACGGAGCAACTAAGCCCATATGCCACAACTACTGAGCCTGTGCTCTAGAGCCCGCGAGCCACAGCTACTGAAGCCCACCCGCCTAGAGCCTGTGCTCCACACCAAGAGAAGCCACCCACTGCAATGAGAAGCGCGTGCACCACAATGAAGAGTAGTCCCCACTCACCACAACTAGAGAAAGTCCACACGCAGCATGAAGACCTAACGCAGCCAAAAATAAATAAATAAAAAATAAAATAAATATATTAAAAAAAATCTAATTTCTAAAGTATTCATAAGTTTACTGATTATCCTTCTGCAGCTTGACAACATTAACTTTATAGAACAATGGAAATTAAGACCCTACAGGGGGAAGTCACCATTGGAAAGTTCTCCTTGAAACCACATCAGCACAGGGAATGCTTGGCAAAAGTTTATCTGTGGATAACAATAGAACACAATTGTTCTGTTGTGTTATGCAAAGCTGTGATTACCTAAGTTAAATTAACGTGTAAGCTCATGGATGCAGGTATTGGTTTATACATTAGACCATATGTTTTTAGAATGGAAATAAAGAGATTCTTTTTTCACTCTGGAGATAATCTGCCAAGTTATAAAATATGTTTTTAAAAATATATATTTGTTAAGCATTAACACATGCAGTACAGAGGACCTGCCTAGTGCACCTACACACAGTAGGCATCCAATGAAGGTGTGCTGCTCAGTTGACTTGTAGTAAGAGGAATCAAACAGCTTCCAGTTACCAAATTATCGAGGTATCCAGAAGTGGCCACTTAACCCCTTGGGTGCCTTTTTTATCCAGATTCATAGCTCTTGAGAACAGAATCTTGTTGGCTAAAAGAATGATTTTGGAGCCTTGTGGGTATTCTGTCTTTGTCATTTTCCTTCTACAGTAAAAGCTCATTATCTGGCATTATGCAGCTCATGCTAATCTGGTGCTCAAGATTATGTGTTGAGCCTTTTTGACAACTTGGATAATGAGTGGAGCTTCCCTAGGTGTGGCCGTGGTTTATACTGCTGGAGGCGAGGTCCTTGCATGACATCCAGTTCAATCATCTTTTTTCTTAGATAGGAAATTCAGGCAGATTGAGGTACTTGCTCAGGACACCTAGCTGCTTGTTAATGGCAGAGCTTCAAAGAAAGCCCAGGTATCCTGATTCTCACCTTAGTGCTATCTGACCACAGTTCAGAAAACTACCCCTTGAGCCCCTAAATGGGAGGTGGGGGAACTTCTGCTTCAAAGTCATGATGGCACTATGTAACACGCAATGTGTTGTAACCCCAAACACTGAAGGAGGTGTGGAGTAGGACCTGGGTCTCACAATGAATGAGTGCAAAACACTAGAGAGGGCTGCCCGGGAGATCCCATGGACCTGGGGGTGAGAGAAAAATAGGAAAACCCCTGGGGTTGTAGGGAACATTCGACCTAATTTTTTTTTTTTGGTCTCATCCTTTTATATTAAAAGTCAACCAATCCTCAAGTAAGGCCTTCAAGGTTTAAATTTCAGTGCCTTAAGTAACAACAACAACAACAAAAACCTATCACTTATGTGTCAGAAACTATGTTAAATACTTTAACTGCCTTATTCAATTTAATCACCACAAAATTTCTGTGCAGAAGGTATGATCTATGCTGTCATCCTCAGACTGCACCTCCATCCTTCCATCCTGGAATTTGCCTTTCCAGAACTTCATCTCTAGATTCTGCCTGTTTTTGCAGCAACTGGACTGGGTTTGGCTCTTCAGTCCGGCTACATTCACTATGGATAGTCAGACTGAGGACCAATCTCTCCAATTCTGTATCCCACTCAAGCTCCAGAAACCCTTCGCAGTCTGGCCTCTAGACTGGATGGAAGGCTGCAGGTACATCTTGGAGATCGTAGCTGCCAGCCCTTGGAATTAGAGCATCCATTGTGAAGCTCCTTCTCCCTTGAAACTGGGAAAACCCATTTACTCCCTGACCCCTTCTTATCCTTCATATGAATGTGATTTAATGTTGAGTTTTTTTTTTTTTTAAACTAAGACATACCATGTCAATTCAGGGTTAGTGATGTGATGTGATAGTACAAGTTCACTAGCCTAGCACTGTCATCCTGGATTTGAGTTCCCTTTGAGTCCCAAACTAGCTCTTGAACCACAGTTCAAACACTCCATGCTAATTTACTCCTCTGTGGCTTTGCACCTGCTGTTTTCTCCATTTAGGACACTTGTCTTCGGTCATCTATCTGGAGGTGATGTGCTCATCTTTCAAGGTGCAGCTCAAACATCCACTTTGTTAAGACTTCTCTGATCTTTTCCTTCCTTTCCCACTACCGGGAGGTTGTATTTATTGAGGAAGAAAAGAAATTGTGAAAACATGAGGTCTAAAGTTGTCAGGAACCTTAGAGATCAATTAAAGTTCTAATTTTACAGGGTAAATGATCCAGGAAATGCAACAGGGCTAAAATGACCTACGAATGAAGACTTTTTGGTGCAGAACAGAAATTATGATTCAGATTTCCTTACTTCTAATATGAAGCTGTCTTCATCACACTAGGTTGGGGCTATATTAAATTGTGAATTTAACATTCTATTCAAAGCAGATACATTTGGTTGGCTGCCTCAACACCCTTCTGTGATTGCAGTGCACAGAGCAGTATCAACTCTTAAAAATGAGGTTGAGGTGAATATTTCACTTTGCATTTCTGAACTGAGGTACATTAATGGAGCAGCCTGAATGTTAGATTAATATCATCAGAAAGGGGCAGCTCAGGAATATGTGCAACTTTGAAGAATCAGGGAAAAGAAACAAGGACGAGTGAGGACAGGAATCACTGAATAAGAAAGACAATGACAAATTGATCTTTCGAATGCACACATAAGTAAAGGATTTCCTGCATACCAGTTCTTCCAGGGTTGACGGTTAAATGTCTACCTGTTGGTAGAAAAATATCCACTAGACAGTAAAATGACCAGTAATGCTTGAGAAAATGAAAAGCTATTTAAAAGGAATAATAGTATCAAACAGGCAGTGAGAGGTTCAGAGAACCTCATCAACAGAAGGAAAGCAAGCCACTTGCTAAAGATAACACATTCTTGTATCCAGAGGGGGGAAAAATTGAGAACAAATTCTTTAATAATTGAATTTATGGTAATGGAATGTAAGCGCATCAGCCCACCAGGACAAAGTACTCAACAAGTAGAAGAGTAGGACAAAAATAACTATGCCCTTCAGAAATACATTTTTAAACTTTAGGTAGCAGGAATTGAGAGATTTCTTGATGAAAATGCCTCAAGTCCTGCTATTCCATTAGCCTTTATGGTTGGGAATGGGAGGATTCACAAAAAGCACCCCGAGATCGAAGCAGAAGGTGAATGCCCTGCGTCTGATAGAGTGTCAGACACATGAGGAGAAGCAAAGGCAAGGTTTCTGTAAATGCCAAGTGCCTGTTCCCCTGGGTAAATGGGAGGACAGCTGTTGCGTTGCTCACTGACTGGGTTAATCTTGACAAGTTTTTTTTGCAGTTGTTTCATCTTTATGATACCACAGGATAAAAATAGTAATGTCTGTTAGGGCCTCATAGTTTTTTGAATGCTTCAAATTACATGATTTTTAATAGCCTATGCTCACAATCATCCCGTGAGTTAATGCATTTTTATTGTCTGAGCTGTTTGGTGGCAACTCACAGTCCCTTCCACTTTGTCCCCAGCAGTTACCCACTTCCAAGTGATCCTGAGCTTGTTCTCTCCCACAACCCCTGTTAAGGCCTGACTTGGTCTCCAACCCTTGTCTCTGACTCCCCATTTTCTTGCCTGCCTCTGTCTTTGAACTTTTAAAAATGCTCATGGGTGCACAGCCAGACTCCAGTCCCTCCAAACGTTGAAGTCACTCATTCAGTAGCTTTTCACCACCAGCCCCTCCCCCAACCCCCATCCCCCACCCAGGTAATTCTCTCCTTAACTTATCAAGTTGGTGGGAAATAAACCCTGGTGCATCCCTAATTGCCCAGTATTCTAGCTGTGCCCATTTTTAGGCAATGGAATTGAAGTTGAGAGAAGTTACATTGGCCAAGATCATATACTTCACAAATGCCTGAGTTACAACCCAAATTCAAGCTACCTCTAATCATCAATAGATTATACATTAATTGTCCATATTTTACTCCCCCATCACATATCACTCAATAGCAAATGCTATTTAAATGTAAATTAACAGTTCTCTAAGGATTTTAAGACTGGAGCTGCCTCCTACTTGTTAAATGTGCAGGTTTAGAGGCAGTGCCGTGGGTTCGGTTGCTTTGGCTTGGTGTAGGTAATATAAAGATCCACATAGAATTATATAGTTAAACTATAACTACAGTTAGGGATATGTGTGTGCTCATATGTGTGCATATACATGTAACTTAGAGGGGAAGTTGGGAAGGAATAATCAGTGATGAAGTTAAGAAATTGATCAAAGATCTTATCATGGAGGGTCTGTATTCCATGTTAAATTTTGCCTTCAAGGAATTTAGATTTTGCCTTGAAGATCTGAATGAGCCTCACGATGATTTTAAGCAAGAGAGTAATAGAATTACATTTATATTGTTCACATTACATTTTATGACTTCACCCTTCTGTGTACCACATATATACTCCCAGCAGACTTAACAGACATGGACAAAAAGATGTCAGAGTCCTGTGGAGCTTCTCAAACCATAAGCAAAGCCAAAGGATCATCTTTCATCAAGCAAATTAATTCCAGCATCTATGTTTATATCTTCTTGATAATTTGTAAATTTCATACAAGACAAAGATTAAATTATATGCAGAAAAGATATTTTAAATCAGATATCAGCTCCAGGATTATTGAACCATTTTCCAACTCATTTTAGAATATAATTCAAGAAAACATATTCTGTGTTGTACACCACTTAATTTCCGTTAATAACAGTACCCTTTTGGAGATGTCCTTGGCTGACCTAGTATTGTCTCCCAAAAGCAGAAGATAAATAACAAGTTGATTGTTCATCAAGTGGCATTGCTTTTGTCTAGAAACATATCCCATTGCTGTCAGAGGCTTAAATAAAATTTTAAAAGTCCTGAGTTTCAGTTTTCTCACATGAATATATAATAGATCATCCTCAAAGCCTGACTGTATAAACAAATAATTTCTGTTCTAAAAAGGGCTTGCTCTGAGGCCCAGAGAATCAAAGCAACTTTCAGAGAAAATAAAATAATATTGCCAGCCTTTGTAAATTATCCCTTGGATTGTAATAATAAAATAGCAGTGCTTAGACCCAGATAGTGGCATTCGCTGTGGTCTAAACTTCTACCTACAAGTACCAGGGGTGTTCCATAAGGCAAATAATCAGCATCCCAGGCAACCAATCCCTGAGAAGTACAAGATGAGTAATTCCTAGTAGCTATCCAGGCTTACAAACATAGACAATTGGCCCTAGCACAGAGGGGCTACAAAAGACCTCATTAATAATGAATAAAGCAGGAAGCCACCATTGGATACATTTCAAGAGCTGTAACTTCATAAGAAACTTAAAACAGAGTTTGATCATTGTGCTAGAAACTGAACCAAAGATCTAAGTCAGAACAACTAATGCCAGGAGATGGAGGATTTAGAGGACTTAACACTGAAAACACTTGTCTCTCATTTACTGCAGCTCCCATGTAACTGTGCAGTTTGAATAGTATCATGATGAAGATCTGCTCACATCTTGTGCGTGTCCCAGACAAGCTGTTAATGGGGTAAACCTTAAAACTGATATATATTTTTAAAATATCATGGTTCACACAAGATTGTAAAGCAACTATACTCCAATAAAAATTAATTTAAAAAAATCATGGTTCAACATTTATTTGTAGGAATGACTCAGGTGTATAAAGGAAAAGAGGGCTCCATTGGCAGCCCCAATTCCATACTCCACTTGGCAAGACAGAAGGCTAGAATTAACTTGCTTGATCCTCCTTAGAACGCAGTTTAGGTACCATCTGTTGATACATATCCCTTGAGGGTTTACTCCTTCACCCTAAGTGTCTTATCAACATGTTCATTCCAAACACATACAGACCCGCTCAGCATCTCTTTCCACCCAGTAGTTCTGGTAAATAAACTTTTCTCCCTCCTTTTACATTCTGTGTAACATTTTAACACTCCAATCAACGCCTAGTTGACCTGGCTTTGGTCACATTTGGATGCCATCCATCTGAAGAGCAACCACGCAGTCAATGCAGTTTATTGCTTTGTAGCATATGTATAAGTTTATCATGCTTATTCAAATACATTTCTTCATGTACACACCCTTCTGAGCAAAAGAGAGAAAGTAAATGGCACACCCAAATTCATACAGATCATAAATGGCAGTGCAAGAAACTCAAATTCATGTCCTCTGACTCTAAATTTCATACTCTCTCCATTAAATCATGCTTCTAAATTGGGCCATAGAGCACTTCTCTGTGCCTAGTAGTCATTGCAAAAGAAAAAATATAATAGCCCTTGACTTAGGTAGTTATGGTATAAGTGAAGAAGGACTTACAATCTAGGTCAATATGTATGGCATCTTTGATGATATTACAGAATGTGTATGATGGTATAAAACAGACTTTTTGATATTGTCATCATGTCTCTGAGAAGCAAAGATACTGAGAGATAAAGTAAATAATCCCTGAAGTAAACTGCATAGTTTAGGGTCTCCGTTAACCCCTGTGTGTCTATTGACAATGGTGGAAATTTTATAATTAACTATTTACTGATATGAACAAGCTGAATGTTTTACCATATATGTTGTAAACAATTCGGTAGAATGAACTAAAGGAAACTTTTTTTTAAACATCTTTATTGCAGTACAGTTGCTTTACAATGCTGTGTTAGTTTCTGCTTTATAACAAAGTGAATCAGTTATACATATACATATGTTCCCATATCTCTTACCACTTGCATCTCCCTCCCTCCCACGCTCACTATCCCACCCCTCTAGGTAGTCACAAACCACCGAGCTGATCTCCCTGTGCTATGCGGCTGCTTCCCACTAGCTCTCTATTTTACATTTGGTAGTGTATATATGTCCATGCCACTCTCTCATTTTGTCACAGCTTACCCTTCCCCCTCCCCATATCCTCAAGTCCATTCTCTAGTAGGTCTGTGTCTTTATTCCCGACTTACCCCTAGGTTCTTCATGACCTTATTTTTCCCTTAGATTCCATATGTATGTGTTAGCATACGGTATTTGTTTTTCTCTTTCTGAATTACTTGACTCTGTGTGACAGACTTTAGGTCCATCCACCTCACTACAAATATCTCAATTTCATTTCTTTTTATGGCTGAGTAATATTCCATTGTATATATGTGCCACATCTTTATCCATTCATCCAATGATGGACACTTAGGTTGCTTCCATGTCCTGGCTATTGTAAATAGAGCTGCAATTAATATTTTGGTACATGACTCTTTTTGAATTATGGTTTTCTCAGGGTATATACCCAGTAGTGGGATTGCTAGGTCGTATAGTAGTTCTATTTTTAGTTTTTTAAGGAACCTCCATACTGTTCTCCATAGTGGCTATATCAATTTACATTCCCACCAACAGTGCAAGAGTGTTCCCTTTTCTCCACACCCTCTCCAGCATTTATTGTTTCTAGATTTTTTGGTGATGGCCATTATGACTGGTGTGAGATGATATTTCATTGTAGTTTTGATTTGCATTTCTCTAATGATGAATGATGTTGAGCATTCTTTCATGTGTGTGTTGGCAATCTGTATATCTTCCTTGGAGAAATGTCTATTTACGTCTTCTGCCCATTTTTGGATTGGGTTGTTTGTTTTTTTGATATTGAGCTACATGAGCTGCTTGTAAATTTTGGAGATTAATCCTTTGTCAGTTGCTTCATTTGCAAATATTTTCTCCCATTCTGAGGGTTGTCTTTTGGTCTTGTTTATGGTTTCCTTTGCTGTGCAAAAGCTTTGAAGTTTCATTAGGTCCCATTTGTTTATTTTTGTTTTTATTTCCATCTTTCTAGGAGGCGTGTCAAAAAGGATCTTGCTGTGATTTATGTCATAGAGTGTTCTGCCTATGTTCTCCTCTTAAGAGTTTGATAGTGTCTGCCTTACATTTAGGTCTTTAATCCATTTTGAGTTTATTTTTGTGTATGGTGTTAGGGAGTGTTTTAATTTCATACTTCTACATGTAGCTGTCCAGTTTTCCCAGCACCACTTATTCAAGAGGCTGTCTTTTATCCACTGTATATTCTTGCCTCCTTTATCAAAGATAAGGTGACCATACGTGTGTGGGTTTATCTCTGGGCTTTCTATCCTGTTCCATTGATCTATATTTCTGTTTTTGTGCCAGTACCATACTGTCTTGATTACTGTAGCTTTGTACTATAGTCGGAAGTCAGGGAGCCTGGTTCCTCCAGCTCCATTTTTCATTCCCAAGATTGCTTTGGCTATTTGGGGTCTTTTGAGTTTCCATAAAAATGGTGAAATTTTTTGTTCTAATTCTGTGAAAATGCCAGTGGTAGTTTGATAGGGATTGCATTGAATCTGTAGATTGCTTTGAGTAGTAGAGTCATTTTCACAATGTTGATTCTTCCAATCCAAGAACATGGTATATCTCTCCATCTATTTGTATCATCTTTAATTTCTTTCATCAGTGTCTCATAATTTTCTGCATACATGTCTTTTGTCTCCTTAGGTAGGTTTATTCCTAGATATTTTATTCTTTTTGTTGCAGTGGTAAATGGGAGTGTTTTCTTAATTTCACTTTAAAATTTTTATCATAAGTGTACAGGAATGCCAGAGATTTCTGTGCATGAATTTTGTATCCTGCTACTTTACCAAATTCATTGATTATCTATAGTAGTTTTCTGGTAGCATCTTTAGGATTCTCTATGTAGAGCATCATGTCATCTGCACACAGTGACAGCTTTACTTCTTCTTTTCCAATTTGGATTCCTTTTATTTCTTTTTCTTCTCTGATTGCTGTGGCTAAAACTTCCAAAACTATGTTGAAAAATAGTGGTGAGAGTGGGCAACCTTGTCTTATTCCTGATCTTAGTGGAAATGGTTTCAGTTTTCCTCCATTAAGGATGATGTTGGCTGTGGGTTTGTCATATATGGCCTTTATTATGTTGAGGAAAGCTCCCTCTGCGCCTACCTTCTGCAGGGTTTTAATCATAAATGGGTGTTGAATTTTGTCAAAAGTTTTCTTTGCATCTATTGAGGTGATCATATGTTTTTTCTCCTTCAATTTGTTAATATATGGTGTATTATGTTGATTGATTTGCGTATATTGAAGAATCCTTGCATCCCTGGAATAAACCCCACTTGATCATGGTGTATGATCCTTTTAATGCTCTGTTGGATTCTGTTTGCTAGTATTTTGTGGAGGATTTTTGCATGTATGTTCATCAGTGATATTGGCCTGTAGTTTTCTTTCTTTGTGACATCCTTGTCTGGTTTTCGTATCAGGGTGATGGTGGCCTCGTAGAATGAGTTTGGGAGTGTTCCTCCCTCTCCTATATTTTGGAAGAGTTTGAGAAGGATAAGTGTTAGCTCTTCTCTAAATGTTCGATAAAATTCGCCTGTGAAGCCATCTGGTCCTGGGCTTTTGTTTGTTGGAAGATTTTTAATCACAGTTTCAATTTCAGTGCTTGTGATTGGTCTGTTCATATTTTCTATTTCTTCTGATTCAGTCTTGGCAGGTTGTGCATTTCTAAGAATTTGTCCATTTCTTCCAGGTTGTCTATCTTATTGGCATAGAGTTGGTTTTAGTAATCTCTCATGATCCTTTGTATTTCTGCAATGTCAATTGTTACTTCTCCTTTTTCATTTCTAATTCTGTTGATTTGAGTCTTCTCCCTTTTTTTCTTGATGAGTCTGGCTAATGGTTTATCAATTTTGTTTATCTTCTCAAAGAACCAGCTTTTAGTTTTATTGATCTTTGCTATCATTTCCTTCATTTCTTTTTCATTTATTTCTGATATGATTTCTTTCCTTCTGCTAACTTCGGGGTTTTTTTGTTCTTCTTTCTCTAATTGCTTTAGGTGCAAGGTTAGGTTGTTTATTTGAGATGTTTCCTGTTTCACAAGGTAGGATTGTATTGCTATAAACTTCCCTCTTAGAACTGCTTTTGCTGCATCCCATGGGTTTTGGGTCGTCTTGTCTCCATTGTCACTTGTTTCTAGATATTTTTTTCATTTCCTGTTTGATTTCTTCAGTGATCACTTTGTTATTAAGTAGTTATTGTTTATCCTCCATGTGTTTGTATTTTTTACAGATCTTTTCCTGTAATTGATATCTAGTCTCATAGCGTTGTGGTCGGAAAAGATACTTGATATGATTTCAATTTTCTTAAATTTACCAAGGCTAAATTTGTGACCCAAGATATGATCTATCCTGGAGAATGTTCCATGAACACTTGAGAAAAATGTGTAGTCTGTTGTTTTTGGATGGAATGTCCTATAAATATATATTAAGTCTATCTTGTTTAATGTATCATTTAAAGCCTGTGTTTCCTTATTTATTTTCATTTTGGATGATCTGTCCATTGGTGAAAGTGGGGTGTTAAAGTCCCCTACTATGATTGTGTTACTGTCAATTTCTCCTTTTATGGCTGTTAGTATTCGCCTTATGTGTTGAGGTGCTCCTATGTTGGGTGCATAAATATTTACAATTGTTATATCTTCTTCTTGGATCAGTCCTTTGATCATTATGTAGTGTCTTTCTTTGTCTCTTGTAATAGTCTATATTTTAAAGTCCATTTTGTCTGATATGAGAATTGCTACTCCAGCTTTCTTTTGATATCCATTTGCATGGAATATCTTTTTGCATCCCCTCACTTTCAGACTGTGTGTCTCTATGTCTGAAGTGGGTCTCTTGTAGACAACATATATATGGATCTTGTTTTTGTATCCATTCATCCAGTCTGTGTCTTTTGGTTGGAGTATTTAATCCATTTACATTTAAGGTAATTATTGATATGTATGTTCCTATTCCCATTTTGTTAATTGTTTTGGGTTTGTTATTGTAGGTCTTTTCCTTCTCTTGTGTTTCTTGCCTAGAGAAGTTCCTATAGCATTTGTTGTAAAGCTGGTTTGGTGGTGCTGAACTCTCTCAGCTTTTGCTTGTCTGTAAAGGTTTTAATTTCTCCATCAAATCTGAATGAGATCCTTGCTGGGTAGAGTAATCTTGGTTGTAGGTTTTTCTCCTTCATCACTTTAAATATGTCCTGCCACTCCCTTTTGGCTTGCAGAGTTTCTTCTGAAAGTTCAGCTGTTAACCTTATGGGGATTCCCTTGTGTGTTATTTGTTGTTTTTCCCTTGCTGCTTTTAATATGTTTTCTTTGTATTTAATTTTTGGTAATTTGATTAATATGTGTCTTGGCGTGTTTCTCCTAGGATTATTCCTGTATGGGACTCTCTGTGCTTCCTGGACTTGATTAACTATTTCCTTTCCCATATTAAGGAAGTTTTCAACCATAATCTCTTCAAATATTTTCTCAGTCCCTTTCTTTTTCTCTTCTTTTCTGGGACTGCTATAATTCGAATGTTGGTGCGTTTAATGTTGTCCCAGAGGTCTCGGAGACTGTCCTCAGTTCTTTTCATTCTTTTTTATTTATTCTGCTCTGCAGTAGTTATTTCCACTATTTTATCTTCAAGGTCACTTATCCATTCTTCTGCCTCAGTTATTCTGCTATTGATCCCTTCTAGAGTATTTTTAGTTTCATTTATTGTGTTTCATCGTTGCTTGTTTCCTCTTTAGTTCTTCTAGTTCCTTGTTAAATGTTTCTTGCATTTTCTCTATTCTATTGCCAAGATTTTGAATCATCTTTACTATCATTATTCTGAATTCTTTTTCAGGTAGACTGCCTATTTCCTCTTCATTTGTTAGGTCTGGTGGGTTTTTACCTTGCCTCTTCATCTGCTGTGTGTTTTTCTGTCTTCTCATTTTGCTTATCTTACTGTGTTTGGGGTCTCCTTTTTCAGGCTGCAGGTTCGTAGTTCCCGTTGTTTTTGGTGTGTCTCCCCAGTGGCTAAGGTTGGTTCAGTGGGTTGTGTAGGCTTCCTGGTGGAGGGGACTAGTGCCTGTGTTCAAGTGGATGAGGCTGGATCTTGTCTTTCTGGTGGGCAGGTCCACGTCTGGTGGTGTGTTTTGGGGTGTCTGTGGCCTTATTATGATTTTAGGCAGCCTCTCTGCTAATGTATGGGGCTGTGTTCCTGTCTTGCTAGTTGTTTGGCATAGCGTGTCCAGCACTTTAACTTGCTGGTCGTTGAGTGAAGCTGGGCCTTGGTGTTGAGATGGAGATCTCTGGGAGATTTTCGCCGTTTGATATTATGTGGAGCTGGGAGGTCTCTTGTGGACCAGTGTCCTGAAGTTGGCTCTCCCAACTCAGAGGCACAGCATTGACTCCTGGCTGGAGCACCAAGAGCCTTTCATCCACACGGCTCAGAATAAAAGGGAGAAAAAATAGAAAGAAAGGAAAGAAAGAAAGAAAGAAAGAAAGAAAGAAAGAAAGAAAGAAAGAAAGAAAGAAAGAAAGAAAGAAAGAAAGAAGAAGAAAGAAAGAAAGAAAGAAAGAAAGAAAGAAAGAAAGAAAGGAGGGAGGGAGGGAGGGAGGGAGGGAGGGAGGGAGGGAGGGAGGGAGGGAGGGAAGGAAAGAAGGAAGGAAGGAAGGAAGGAAGGAAGAAGATAAAATAAAATGAAAGAAAGCAAGATAAAATAAAATATAGTTATTAAAATAAAAAATAGTTATTAAGAAAAAAAAATTTTTTTTAAGTAAAAAACCAAAAATGGATGGACAGGGCTTCCCTGGTGGCACAGTGGTTGACAGTCCGCCTGCCGATGCAGGGGACACGGGTTCGTGCCCCGGTCCAGGAAGATCCCACATGCCACGGAGCGGCTGGGCCTGTGAGCCATGGCCGCTGAGCCTGCGCGTCCGGATCCTGTGCTCCGCAACGGGAGAGGCCACAACAGTGAGCGGCCCACATACAGCAAAAAAAAAAAAAAAAAAAAAAAGGACAGACAGAACCCTAGGACAAATGGTGAAAGCAAAGCTATACAGAGAAAATCTCACCCAGAAGCATACACATGCACACTCACAAAAAGAGGAAAAAGGGGAAAAAATAATATATCTTGCTCCCAAAGTCCACCTCCTCTATTTGGGACGATTCGTTGTCTATTCAGGTATTCCACAGATGCAGGGTACATCAAGTTGATTGTGGAGATTTAATCCACTGCTCCTGATACTGCTGGGAGAAATTTCCCTTTCTCTTCTTTGTTTGCACAGCTCTCGGGTTTCAGCTTTGGATTTGGACCCGCCTCTGCGTGTAGGTCGCCTGAGGGCATCTGTTCTTCGCTCAGACAGGACTGGGTTAAAGGAGCCGCTGATTCGGGGGCTCTGGCTCACTCAGGCCGGGGAGGAGGGAGGGGTGCGGATGCGGGGCGAGCTGTGGCGGCAGAGGCCAGCGTGACGTTGCACCAGACTGAGGCGCGCTGTGCGTTCTCCCGGGGAAGTTGTCCCTGGATCACGGGACCCTGGCAGTGGCAGGCTGCACAGGCTCCCAGAAGGGGAGGTGTGGATAGTGACCTGTGCTCGCACACAGGCTTCTTGGTGGCAGCAGCAGTAGCCTTAGCGTCTCATGCCCGTCTCTGGGTTCCGCTCTGTTAGCTGCGGCTCGCACCCGTCTCTGGAGCTCCTTTGAGCAGCGCTCTTAATCCCTTCTCGAGCACCAGGCAACACAGAGGGAAGAAAAAGTCTCTTGCCTCTTCGGCAGGTCTAGACTTTTTCCCGGACTCCCTTCCAACTAGCCGTGGTGCAGTAACCCTTTCAGGCTGTGTTAACGCCACCAACCCAGTCTTCTCCCTGCGCTCCGACTGAAGCCCGAGCCCCAGCTCCCAGCCCCCGCCCACCCCGGCGGGTGAGCAGACAAGCCTCTCAGGCTGGTGAGTGCTGTTCGGCACTGATCCTCTGTGCAGGAATCTCTCTGCTTTGCCCTCTGCACCCCTGTTGCTGCACTCTCCTCCGCAGCTCCGAAGCTTCCCCCATCTGCCACCCACAGTCTCCGCCCACGAAGGGGCTTCGTAGTGTGTGGAAACCTTTCCTCCTTCACAGTTTCCTCCCACTGGTGCAGGTCCCATCCGTCTTCTTTTGTCTCTGTTTTTTCTTTTTCTTTTGCCCTACCCAGGTACGTGGGGAGTTTCTTGCCTTTTGGAAGGTCTGAGGTCTTCTGCCAGCGTTCAGTGGGTGTTCTATAGGAGCAGTTCCACGTGTAGATGTATTTCTGATGTATCTGTGGAAGTCCCATGTATAAGAGTAACACATTGAATATGGCCAGGAAACTTTATTTGTAGTTAACAAGAGCACAGTTTCCACGTCTTTTAAAATTCCCTTTTATTTACAAGTCACATTTTCAACTAGAGTAAGATTTGTACAAGTTAACAAGAATTTGAAGTATAGATATATTTTTTACATGTGAGTTTTATCACTTTTATGTAATCATTGTATCCAGAACTAGGATAATGTAAAGTTCATAATTAGCATATTAAAGTAAAAACCAAGGACAGCTTCACTTTGATTTTACTCAGTTGTAAATCAAAACATGTTTATTGGGCACTTAGTCAATAAAGAGCCCTGAATATGATATATGAGTCCCTGCTCTCAAGGCACTTAAGGTGTGGCTTCATTGTGCAAATATGGAAGTTGTATATTATAGTAACAGGCTTGAAATGTTTATGACAACTCTCCCAACTTCTCATTAAAATATCCATGAAAATAGAAAAAAAAAGTTTAAAAAAAAGCTGGCAACATCACTGTAAACTTAAGATAAGAGAAGACCATATGCCAAATCCAGGTGGAATTTCAACTAATTGCATCAGCCATGGGGATAAATTCAAGAAGTACATTCTTGAACTGCACAACACATGCTCTAATCTTTGAACCAGAATAGACCAGATGGTTAGTAAGGTTAGAAAAGGCTGATTCACCTTCTCTGTAAGTGCTTCATTCTGAAACAGTGAAGATGAACTGACTAGAAAAATAAGTGGCCATTCTCCAATTCTAGAGAAATTAATTCTGTAGCCAGATAGAGTGAAGGTCTTACCCCCTTCCCATTTATTATTTAATATTTCAAAATGGTAATTCCCAGAACAAAACAGAGAAGAAAATACATAGGGATAAGAGACTTGATAACCATAGGATGTTTTAAACATCTGGACAGAGATAAGAAGAATGTTAGAAGTGCAGGCTGAAGGCTATGGTCTTTTATGGAATTCTACTGTTTGATATTAAAAATTACATTACACCTTCTTGTTTACTGAAAGAATATAACAGAGCAAAAAAAGTCCAGAAAACTTGCACTAAATCCCTACTTTCTAAAATGATAAATTGAGTAAGAACAAACCTTGAGATTCGACTTAAGAGAAACAAGTTCCCAGACCTTCAGAAGATGGTGATGGAGTCCTAGAACTTACCACCTATCCTTTCTTTATAAAACTTAATTTATATATTCCTTGACAGCAAAGCATTAAAAATGACCATCATTAGGTCTGTTAAAGTGCAGCAATAAAGGGCATTGTTGCAAAGGTTCACAAGGAAAAAAAATCTTAATATGATTTTCTGTAATACCCCTGTGAAAATTTTAGAAGCCTCTACTTTGAATCCTGAAAATATGGTGAAAGGAGAGTACTTCCAGTTTTCAAACGACAATAAAGGATAGGTTTTTCCTTTCCACCCTTAGATATCACACAAAACTCAAAGAAAATGGGTAACAGAGCACTGTCTCCATTATCAACAGCTATAATTTACTAAACAGGAGACTGTTAAAACTTACTAAAATTTCTGAGAAACAATGACTAATTATAGTAAAGGTCTAATGGCTTTATGGAAGGAATCTAGAACATATGCTCATATCTGTAAATGTCCAACAAAGTTTTCAGAGCATAGATCTTCAAAGTAATTGACACCCCTAACCAATGAGCTCTGGTTTGGGATGATGAGAATGGGAATATTGTCTGGTAGCAAACACTTTTCTTGACTTTTTTTGTCACAGTATCTCAAGCAACAAGAAAATCAAGGTTAAGTGAGAAATCACACAGAGAAGCCATATTTGTTGGAAGATATCTGTTGGTAAGGCAGGGGATGAGAGCCTTTGCATATGGTAAGCCATCCTGATAGGTTGATCCCAGTGGGTTCAACCTATCAGGAAAGTAGAGGCAAAAAGAAGCCCCCCCCACCCATGCATGCATGTGTGCACACACACGCACACACTTCTGTGTCATAAGGTGAATTTCTACAAGCTGGAAACATGGTCTTTAAACTATAAGAAGCTTCAAAGTGAGTAGCAGGTCCAGGAATTCCTAATATGAATTACATGAATAGTAGTCAAAAGAACTAACACAGCATCATTATAAAGATATTACAAATAAACAGAGGAAAGGAACACAGAAGAACTTATAGATAAAATTTACTCATTTTAAAAATTTTTGATGAAGCAAACAACAATTGTGGGCAAATGTACTCCCATAAAATAAAAATTAAAAGTCAGAACCTTCATTGTCTCTTAGTTATCTTTAAAGAATTTCTCTAAATTAAGTAGAAAGACGTCACAAGGCAACAGAAGGAGATAAAATTTGAGCTTTCACCAGGCAAAAAGTAAACAAAAAATATATAAAACCTTAACAGAAGTAAAGGACACATTTGAAGCAGAATATTAGAAATTGCTGAAAACACAGTAAAAGGGGTAAATGATAGGCTTCAGGAAAAGAAACGAAATAAAAACAAGTAAAATGAAAATTACTAGGTTATCTTTATGGAAAACAGACAAGGGAAATCCAACATAAGTACAATTTGTATCTCCTTCTGTGCCTTATTTCAGAGATCTGAAATAATAAGACAGAAAGTATTTAAAGATATTTAGAATATTGCCCCTTCCAAACCCAACCTTTAATCTATAGACTGTAAGGGCACATCATGCCATGGGAAAAATGTCTACACAACCATCCAAACTAAGAAATATGGGTACAAGTATATGGGAACTCTCCATACCATCATCTCAGTTTTTCTGTAGATCTAAAACTGTTCTAAAAAATGAAGTTCATTAAAAAATTTAAAAGGCAAAAAAAAAAAAAACCTAATATGTTCTGGTAAAATTATCAACTTTAAAGATAAGAAAGTAAGACTTTGACCATTGAAAGCTAGTCATCTGTTATGGGAAAATATGATTTGTTTTAGATGTTTCCACAGCAACTTTAAAATCTAAATGCTATAAAATCCTCAAGGGAAGAAACTGCGATCCAAGGATTTTATACTTAGCTAATCTGTCATTAAGCTGTAAGGGTAACAGACAAATAGTTTTAAACATGCCAAGTTTAAGATCCTTTGAGCCTGTCTTGAAGACACTTGAAGCCACAAGGAAAATTTAAGCCAATCAAGGTATAAATGCATAATCTTACAGAAGAAAATCTACCTGTGAGCATTTGATTCATTTAGCTATAAACCTGAAACTAATGCAAATATGGAGATAATGATTACAGAACAGAATATAGAGCTTTAAGCCCAGACAGTGCAGAAATGAAGAATCTAATCAATAAATTGGAAAAAGAATTGCAAAAAATAATAATAATAACCCTAAGTAAATGAGTAGGAATTAATGTGTTAGAAATCAGTAATTGGCTGAATAAATCTAAGAGCTGATTCTTTGATAGTAGTGAAAACAACAATAATAAAGTAGATAAATTGATAGTTTTTTTAATGGAGATAGCACAAATTTACAAAATAATTATAATAACTATAAGGAAGATTTTATCAACTTTAAGGGACTATATTTTAAGACCTGGGTGAAATGGGTAATTTTCTAGGAAATCATAAATACCGACATTGACCTAAAAAAGAAAAAACTTGGACAGATCAATTACCAAAGGGAAAACAGAGAAAAATGTCGAAGAGCTAACCTTAAAAAAATGCACCAGTCCCTAGATGGTTTCACAAAGGAGTACTACTAAAGCTCTAAGAAAAGGATAACTTCAATGCTGTTGAATATGTTCACTAAGATAGAATTCTAAGGAAATCTACTAAATTCTTTTTACAAAGTGAGTATGATACTGATACCTAAACCCCAGGCAGCAAAATGAAAACAAAAACGTTATTTACAAAGGAAAAGAACCAGATGAACCTTAAACTGCTTTGACACTGAACACCAGACGACCACAGGACAGTAGAAAACTTGTGACCCAAGAATTTGAGTCAGAAAATGTGGTCATTTAGGTGTGAAGGCAAGAGAAAAACAATCTTTTAGATATGCAGTGGCTCAGAAAATATACTACTTATCTACTGTGCCTGTGAAATCTATTTCAAGATATTTTAACTAACACAGGTAAATGAAATAAAGAATTAAGGAATGGAGGAAATAACGGTATAAGAAGATTATCATTAACACTGAAACTGGTTATAAGATTTAACTTCTTTATATGAGATATATGTGTTCACTTAAATGTATATCTATATATGTATATAGATGATAGATGTTGTGTTTAGAAAGTCCGATGCCAAATGGAAGTGTGTGTTTGTATACATAAAGTTAGATGCCAAATGTTCATCTGTGGATCTATTTAATAAGTATGGTAATAAATAAAAATTTAAATAAAGAAATGCTTTCTGCCCACTGAAAATGAAAAAAAAATCTGTAAAACCTCTAGATTGAACTAAACCAAGGATATATTTATAAGCTTTTGGGTTTCTGTAGGTCATTTGCAATTTTCTAATCCAAATCTCTCCACACAATGTCAAAAAAAATACAGATCCACATGGACAGTAAATAAAATCACCCACCACTCATTCTTACAGCAAAACTAGAAGGTAGCGTGTAGTGCATCAAATTACAGTATATATGGGGAGTTAATAACCCCAAATATTCTAAAGCCAGCTCTAGAGTCATGCCATATTAGAGAGTACATAGAAAAACAAAATATAAATGAGAAACCAGCATAGGCAGTACACAAATAAAATCACCCTCATGAAAGAAGTCCCCATCCTGAGTTGTGAAAACAGAACTGTTTCACTGCCATCTAGGTCTAAGGCTAGATGGATCAGAGCATAAGCTACTGGAAGATCAAAAGGAAATGATTTTGGCAGTCTTGCCAAGATACAATTTCTAGGGGAGAAGAAGCAACTCGCAAAGGAGAGGCCTTCGTTGGAGGCTTGGAGTTAAATGGAAAGAAGGAAGGTGCAATACAAATTAAGATTAGAAACAAGAGAATCCCCAAATTTTCTAATGTGTTTTCTAACACATCAGCCCATCCTCTAACCCAAAAATGTGCTATTGATTTAAAATATTTTGAATCACTATACCAAAAGAAGAAAGTGCTCTTGAAGCAAGAAACTTAGTAAACACCCCCAACCACTTTACCCCTTCACATTATGACTGATTAGAAAAAATTAGACATTTCAGTGAACAAAAATGTCTGGTAGTATCCATACAAAACGGCTACATGGAAAAATAATGAGAAGAAAAACTGATGAAAAATTTACCCAAAGAACTAACTACAAAGTGGAGGAGACTGTGAAACAGTTCCTCACCCTGAATTAAATATCTTTAAGCATTTTACAAACAGGACTTTTTTTTTTTCTGCTGCACTGTGCAGCTTGTGGGATCTTAGTTCCCTGACCAGGGATTGAACCCTGGGCCCCAGCAGTGAGAGCATGGAGTCCTAACCACTGGACGGCCAGGGAATTCCTTTTATTTGGTCAGAAAAAAATTTTAATCAGAAAAGCACAATTAAATGAACAAATGAAGTAAGATATGATGAACAATAAATAAAACCTAAGAGAGAAATTGAAGAAAAAGGCAATATCATCTTATATAGGAAGAATAATTTCATAGTCCTCAATAAAAAAAAAAAAGGATTTCCCTGAAAACATAAGGAGAATTGAGAAAATAAGTAGAAAATTTCAAGAAAACAAAGAAGATAAAAAATATCATAGAGAAAATAATATAGAAGGTATGTAAGAAGATTAGACATATATACATTCAGATTTCTGAAAAAGAAAAACAGAACAATGGACAACAGAACTAACATTTAAATTATAATCCAAGAAAGTTTTCTATAAATGAAAGGAAATTTGGATCTATGATTAAGAAGGGCCCTTGTGTACAGGGGGAAAATGACCCAGAATGGTCAACTCTAAGACGTAGTCTTATAAACCTATTAGACATTAAATATCTAGAAGCAACCTTCTGAGTATCTATGCAAAAAGGCCAAGTCACTTTTTACAAAGGAAATAATATCATAAAGCAAGAAAACAGTGGAAGAACAATTTTAAGAAACTCCATAAAAAGAAAATGTGAGCCAACGATTTTTATATATAGACAAGCTGTCTTTTATGTATCAATCCTATGGAAAACAGTTTGATATAGACAAAAACTCAGTAAATACTCTATTTATAAACTCTTCCTTAGAAAGTTTTGAGATATAATTAAAGGAGTGATTAGAGGAAGATGCATACCTCTACACACTTGCAATGCTTAGGTAAATAAAAATTAAAAACTGAAAATAAGTGAATGAAATCCCCAACTTAGAAAGGCAGGGGGAAAAAAACTGAAGAAAAAGAAAATAAAGATATAGAAGTAGAAATCAATAAAATAGGAAGCTGAAAACTGGTAAAATTAATTAAAAAATCAAAATGCTAGTTCTTTGGGAAAAATTAACAACAACAACAAAAAATATACAAACCAACTAGCTAATCTAATCCAGTAAAAAGAAGAGAAAGCACAGTTACATAAAATAAAAAATGATATGGGGGAAATAAACAGTAAATTTTAAGTCATGACAGACTGTACATCTCTATGCAAACATATTTGAAAAATTAAATGAAATAGCTTCCTACAAAAATACAGTTTGCCAAAACTGACCTCAATAGAGATAAAAGGATTAATAAGATAATTTTTCAACAGCAAAACCAGTGACCTATGAAAAAACTACCCCACAAGAAGCACCAGGTCCACATATTTTCTCAAGGATGTTTTAGCATCCTTGCTCCTGAGCATGGAAAAAATCAAGGAAAATTCCAATTTTCTTAAATGGAGCAAGTATGACATTGATGTCTAAATCACATAAAATATAAAAAGGAAACTTTAAAAACAGTCTCATTTTTTAATATTGATGCCAAAATTCTATGTAAAACATCAGTAAACAGATTCCAATGATATATTAATAAAATATACTATTTTAATAGCCAAAGAGAAATAACAAATGATTATTTCTGTAGACACTAAAAAGGCCTTGACAAAATTCAACCCCCATCCTGATTTTAAAATATACACTCAATAAAATAAGAATTGATTTTTCTTTAACACTAAATATATATAACTCACCTCTAAAGCCATATTTTTACTTAATAGGGAAACTTTAGATGTAGTCCCAATAGGGTCAGGAATAAGCTAAAGATGCCCACTGTCTCTTCCATTGTTTAACAACATACTATATGATTTAGCCAATAAAATTAGGCAAAAGAAAATGACTTAACACATGAAAACTGGAAAAAGAAGTAAAACTACATCTTTCTTGAGAGACTATGATAAAATACAAAACTCAAAGGAATCAATGATAAAACTAACACAAATAATAAGAACATAGGAAGATACAAAATTAATATCTGCAAAATAGTCTTCAGTTGTATAAGTAATAACAAATTAAAAGATATAATCATATAATGCAAGAGAAAACCCATTTTATATTGACAAAAAATAAAATGCTTAAGAATAAGCTTTAAAAGAAGTAAGCATATTGGTTCCAGTCCTGGCATGATAGTGTAAGTCTGTTATGGTCTCCCTTTCTAGCTGATTACAACTGAAAATCCTGGGAAAAAATACAAAAATTAATTACCTATGTCCTCTAAAATTAAACAAAAGCAAGCAGATTGTGGAGGAAAATCAAAACTTAAAGAAGGTACCACACAAGTGAGTTTGCCAGCTTGCTTTTCGATGGGCTTTGCACTGAGTACAGAGCCCCCATTCAAAGTGCAAGGTGATAAAGCACTGAAATACCAGTAGTAACCCTATCTTTCTGGCTAAAGGAATCAGGAAAAGGAGATCCAGGGGCAGGAGCACAAGAAGGGAAAAGTCCCATATCAGAAAGGGATCTCTACTTTTTCATATAAATCTGCAGACCTTAAGCTCACCCCTGAGTTATGCATGTGTGGGACAGACCCAAAGCAGCATAACAAAGTCTTAGAGAACTCAACTGAGATGTGTACCACAACCAGGGAAAAGTGATAGTACTTGGGGTTTGAACTTACATGGGTTGCTGCATTCTTAAACAAATCATTAGCATTCACCAGAGGATTACAGCAGGTCTCACGGTCCAAACAACATAACATTGCACAATTTACCAAATATAATCAGAAATTGTGCAGAAAATGTGAACAATTCTCAAGAGAAAAGACAATCAACAAATGCCAAACACAAAATAACTTGGAGTTTAAAATATGAGAAAAAGATTTTAAAGCAGCTCTTATAACTGTATTCCATGAAGTAATGGAAAACACACTTGAAAGCATAGAAAGAAGCTCATTGAACCCCAAATGGGGTATAACAACAACAAAAGGAAAATTATCATTCCTAGACATAGCATAATCAAACTGCTGAAAACAAACAAAGAATATAGATGAAGACATGTAGGAAATTATGAAAGCAGCTACAAAATGATGCATTACATTGACTTTTACTTCTTGCATATGCAAAAATAACTAAAAATGAATTATAGGCCTAAACATTAAAATTATAAAATTTTAAAGAAAACAAAGGAGAAATTCTTTGCAATATTGGTGTAGGAAAGACACTTCTTAAATAAAACACAAAACCATAAAAAGTAATTTGGGGCTTCCCTGGTGGCGCAGTGGTTGAGTCCGCCTGCCAATGCAGGGAACATGGGTTCATGCCCCGGTCCGGGAAGATCCCACATGCCGCGGAGCGGCTGGGCCCATGAGCCATGGCCGCTGAGCCTGTGCGTCCGGAGCCTGTGCTCCGCAATGGGAGAGGCCACAACAGTGAAAGGCCCGCGTACCGCCAAAAAAAAAAAAAAAAAAAAGTATTTTGGACATCTTCAAAATTAAAATCCTCTGCTCTTTGAAAATCATAATTAAGGGGGAAATAAAGGCAAGCCATAATATGGGAGGATATATTAAGAATTCGTATGTCAGACAAAGGACTTGTATCCAAAATACATAAAAAAAAAAAAACTTCTTACAACTTAGTAACAGAAAGACAAACAACCCCTATCTTCCTAGCTCTCCAAAAAAACTGGGCAAAATGTATGAATGAACACCACAAATATACCGAAAGCAGGTAAGCACATGAAAAGATAATCACTAGTCATTATGAAAATGCAAATTAAAACTACAAGATTTCACCACACATTCATTAGAATGACTAAAATTAACAAAACTAACCACACCAAGAATTGACAAGAATGTGAAAAAAGTAGAACTCTCATACACTGCTGGTGACACTTTAAAACAGTAAAACCACTTTGGGAAACTTTGGCAATTTAGGAAAAAGTTAAATACACACCTACCAAAACACCTAGCCATTCCACTCCTAAGTATTGACTTAAGAAAAAAAAGTGTATTCACACAAAATCTTCTATCCTTATGTTTATAGCAACTTTATTTGTAATAGTCAATAACTGAAAACAACCCAAATGTTGATCAACAGATGAGTGGATAAACAAATCGTGGTTTATCTAAACAATGGAATGCTACCCAGTAATAAAAATGAACAAACTATAGATACACGCAACATCATGGATGAATATCGAAATTATGTGGAAGAAAGGCAATATTGCTAAAATGTACATACTCCCCAAAGCCACCTATGGATTAATTGCAATCCCTGTGAAAATTCCAATGCCATTTTTACAGAAATAGAAAAAAATCCCAAAATTCATTCAGAACCATGAATAACCAAATCAGCCTTGAGAAAAAAACAACAAACTTGGAGACATCACACTTTCTGATTTCAAAATATATTTCAAAGCTACAGTAATCAAAACGGTATAGTACTGGCATGAAGATAGATATATAAACCAACAGAATAGAATAGAGAGCCGAGAAATCAACCCACGCATACATGGCAAATTGATCTTCAGCAAGGGTGTCAAAAATACACAATGGGCCTAGATAGCCTCATCCACCAGGGGGCAGAGAGCAGAAGCAAGAAGAACTACAATCCTGCAGCCTGTGGAACAAAAACCACATTCATGAAAAGATAGACAAGATGAAAAGGCAGAGGGGTATGTACCAGATGAAGGAACAAGATAAACCCCCAGAAAAACAACTAAATGAAGTGGAGATAGGCAACCTTCCAGAAAAAGAATTCAGAATAATCATAGTGAAGATGATCCAGGACCTTGGAAAAACAATGGAGGCAAATATCGAGAAGATGCAAGAAATGTTTAACAAAGACCTAGAAGAATTAAAGAACAAACAGAGATGAACAATACAATAACTGAAATGAAAACTACACTAGAAGGAATCAATAGCAGAATAACTGAGGCAGAAGAATGGATAAGTGACCTAGAAGACAGAATGGTGGAATTCAATGCTGCAGAACAGAATAAAGAAAAAAGAATGAAAAGAAATGAAGGCAGCCTAAGAGACCTCTGGGACAACATTAAATGCAACAACATTCGCATTATAGGGGTCCCAGAAGGAGAAGAGAGAGAGAAAGGACCAGAGGAAATATTTGAAGAGATTATAATCGAGAACTTCCCTAACATGGGAAAGGAAATAGCCACCCAAGTCCAGGAAGTGCAGAGAGTCCCATACAGGATAAACACAAGGAGAAACATGCTGAGACACATAGTAATCAAATTGGCAAAAGTTAAAGACAAAGAAAAATTATTGAAAGCAGCAAGGGAAAAACGACAAATAATATACAACGGAACTCCCATAAGGTTAACAGCTGATTTCTCAGCAGAAACGCTACAAGCCAGAAGGGAGTGGCATGATATACTTAAAGTGATGAAAGGGAAGAAGCTACAAACAAGATTACTCTACCCAGCAAGAATCTCATTCAGATTTGATGGAGAAATCAAAAGCTTTACAGACAAGCAAAAGCTGAGGGAATTCAGCACCACAAAACCAGCTCTACAACAAATGCTAAAGGAACTTCTCTGAGTGGGAAACACAAGAGAAGAAAGGGACCTACAAAAATAAACCCAAAACAATTAAGAAAATGGTCATAGGAACATACATATCGATAATTACCTTAAACATGACTGGATTAAATGCTCCAACCAAAAGACACAGGCTCGCTGAATGGACACAAAAACAAGAACCATATATATGCTGTCTACAAGAGACCCACTTCAGACCTAGGGACACATACAGACTGAAAGTGAGGGGATGGAAAAAGATATTCCATGCAAATGGAAAACAAAAGAAAGCTGGAGTAGCAATAATCATATCAGATAAAATAGACTTTAAAATAAAGAATGTTACAAGAGGCAAGGAAGGACACTGCATAATGATCAACGGATCAATCCAAGAAGAAGATATAACAATTACAAATATATATGCACTCAACATAGGAGCACCTCAATACATAAGGCAACTGCTAACAGCTATAAAACAGGTAAACGACAGTAACACAATAATAGTGGGGGACTTTAACATCTCACTACACCAATGGACAAATCATCCAAAATGAGAATAAATAAGGGAAGAGAAGCTTTAAATGACACAATAGACCAGATAGATTTAATTGATATTTATAGGACATTCCATTCAAAAACAGCAGATTACACTTTCTTCTCAAGTGCGCATGGAACATTCTCCAGGATAGATCACACCTTGGGTCACAAATCAAGTCTCAATAAATTTAAGAAAATTGAAATCATATCAAGCATCTTTTCTGACCACAATGCTATGAGATTAGAAATGAATTACAGGGACAAAAACGTAAAAAACACAAACACATGGAGGCTAAACAATACGTTACTAAATGACCAAGAGATCACTGAAGAAATCAAAGAGGAAATCAAAAAATACATAGAGGGGCTTCCCTGGTGGCACAGTGGTTGAGAGTCCGCCTGCCGATGCAGGGGACATGCGTTTGTGCCCTGGTCCAGGAGAACCCCACATGCCGTGGAGTAGCTGGGCCCGTGAGCCATGGCCACTGAGCCTGTGCATCCGGAGCCTGTGCTCCGCAACAGGAGAGGCCACAACAGTGAGAGGCCCGCATACCGAAAAAAAAAAACAAACATAGAGACAAATGGCAATGAAAACACGATGAACCAAAACCTATGCAGCCTATGCAAAAGCAGTTCTGAGAGAGAAGTTTATAGCTATACAAGCCTACCTCAAGGAACAAGAAAAATCTCAAACAACCTAACCTTACACCTAAAGGAACTAGAGAAAGAACAAACAAAACCCAAAGTTAGCAGAAGGAAAGAAATCATAAAGATCAGAGCAGAAATAAATGAAATAGAAACAAAGAAAACAATAGCAAAGATCAATTAAACTAAACACTGGTTCTTTGAGAAGATAAACAAAATTGATAAACCATTAGCCAGACTCCTCAAGAAAAAGAGGGAGAGGACTCACATCAATAAAATTAGAAATGAAAAAGGAGAAGTTACAACAGACACTACAGAAATACAAAGCATCCTAAGAGACTACTACAAGCAACTGTATGCCAATAAAATGGACAACCTGGAAGAAATGGACAAATTGTTAGAAAGGTATAACTTTCCAAGACTGAACCAGGGAGAAATAGAAAATATGAACAGACCAATCACAAGTAATGAAATTGAAACTGTGATTAAAAATTTTCCAACAAACAAAAGTCCAGAACCAGATGGCTTCACAGGTGAATTCTATCAAACATTTAGAGAAGAGCTAACACCCATCCTTCTCAAACTCTTCCAAAAAATTGCAGAGGAAGGAACACTCCCAAACTCATTCTGTGAGGCCACCATCACCCTGATAGCAAAACCAGACAAAGATACTACAAAAAAAGAAAATTAAAGACCAATATCACTGATGAATATAGATGCAAAAATCCTCAACAAAATACTAGCAAACAGAATCCAACAACACATTAAAAGGATCATACACCATGATCAAGTGGGATTTATCCCAGGGATGCAAGGCTTCTTCATTATATGCAAATCAATCAATGTGATACACCATATTAACAAATTGAAGAATAAAAACCATATGATAATCTCAATAGATGCAGAAAAAAGCTTTTGACAAAATTCAACACCGATTTACAATAAAAAGTCTCCAGAAAGTGGGCATAGAGGGAACCTACCTCAACAGAATAAAAGCCATATATGACAAGCCGACAGCAAACATCATCTCAATGGTGAAAACAGAGAGCATTTCCTCTAAGATCAGGAACAAGACAAGGATGTCCACTCTCACCACTGTTATTCAACATAGTTTTGGAAGTCCTAGCCACTGCAATCAGAGAAGAAAAAGAAATAAAGGAATATAAATTAGAAAAGAAGAAGTAAAATTGTCAGTGTTTTCAGATGACATGATACTATAAATAGAGAATCCTAAAGATGCCACCAGAAAACTAGTAGAGCTAATCAATGAATTTGGTAAAGTTGCAAGATACAAAATTAATTCACAGAAATCTCTTGCATTCGTATACATTAATGATGAAAAATCTGAGAGACAAGTTAAGGATACACTCCCATTTACCATTGCAACAAAAAGAATAAAATACCTAGGAATAAACCTACCTAGGGAGACAAAAGATCTCTATGCAGAAAACTATAAGTCACTAATGAAAGAAATTAAAGATGATACAAACAAGGAGAGATATACCATGTTCTTGGATTGGAAGAATCAATATTGTGAAAATGACTATACTACCCAAAGCAATCTACAGATTCAATGCAATCCCTATCAAATTACCAATGACATTTTTTACGGAACTAGAGCAAAAAATCTTAAAATTTGTATGGAGACACGAAAGTCCCCGAATAGCCAAAGCAGTCTTGAGGGAAAAAAAACAGAGCTGGAGGAATCAGACTTCCTGACTTCAGACTGTACTTCAAAGCTACAGTAATCACGACAATATGGTACTGGCACAAAAACAGAAACATAGATCAATGGAACAAGATAGAAAGCCTAGAGGTAAACCCACACACCTACGGTCAACTAATCTATGACAAAGGAGGCAAGGATATACAATGGAGAAAAGACATTCTCTTCAGTAAGTGGTGCTGGGAAAACTGGACAGCTACATGTAAAAGAATGAAATTACAACACTCCCTAACACCATACACAAAAATAAACTCAAAATGGATTAAAGACCTAAATGTAAGACTGGACACTATAAAACTCTTAGAGGAAAACATAGGAAGAACACTCTTTGACATAAATCACAGCAAGATCTTTTTTGATCTACCTCCTAGAGTAATGGAAATAAAAACAAAAATAAACAAATGGGACCTAATGAAACTTCAAAGCTTTTGCACTGCAAAGGAAACCATAAACAAGACAAAAAGACAACTGTCAGAATGGGAGAAAATATTTGCAAATGAATCAACGGACAAAGGATTAATCTCCAAAATATATAAATAGCTCATGCAGCTCAATATTAAAGAAACAAACAGCCCACTCCAAAAATGGGCAGAATACCTAAATTGACATTTCTCCAAAGAAGACATACAGATGGCCAAGAAGCACATGAAAAGCTGCTCAACATCACTAATTATTAGAGAAATGCAAATCAAAACTACAGTGAGGTATCACCTCACCCCAGTTAGAATGGGCATCATCAGAAAATCTACAAACAACAAATGCTGGAGAGGGTGTGGAGAAAAGGAAACCCTCTTGCACTGTTGGTGGGAACGTAAATTGATACAGCCACTATGGAGAACAGTATGGAGGTTCCTTAAGAAACTAAAAATAGAATTACCATATGATCCAGCAATCCCACTACTGGGCATATACCCAGAGAAAACCATAATTCAAAAAGACAACATGCACCCCAATGTTCATTGCAGCACTGTTTACAATAGCCAGGTCATGGAAGCAACCTAAATGCCCATCGACAGCCAAATGGATAAAGAAGATGTGGTACATATATACAATGGAATATTACTTCACCATAGAAAGGAATGATATTGGATCATTTGTTGAGACATGGATGGATCTAGACACTGTCATACAGAGTGAAGTAAGTCAGAAAGAGAAAAATATCATATATTAATGCATATATGTTGAACCTAGAAAAATGGTACAGATGAACCGGTTTGCAGGGCAGAAATTGAGACACAGATGTAGAGAACAAACGTATGGACAGCAAGGGGGGAAAGCGGTGGGGTGTGGGGACGGTGGTGTGATGAATTGGAAGATTGGGATTGACATGTATACACTGATGTGTATAAAACTGATGACTAATAAGAATCTGCTGTATAAAAAAAAAAGAATACACAATGGGGAAAGGATCAGCTCTTCAACAAATGATGGTGGCAAAACTGGATATCCACATGTAAAAGAAAGAAATTGAGCTCTTGTCTTTTATCACACACAAAAATCAACTCAATGTGGATTCAAAACCTAAAGGATAGACCTGAATCTGCAACTAGAAGAAAACATAGGGGAAAATCTTCTTGATGGTGGTCTTGGCAATGATTTCATGGATATGACACCAAAAGCATAGGCAACAAAAGCAAAAAGAAATAAGTGGGAATACATCAAATTTAAAAACCTTCTGCACAGCCAAAAAAAACAATCAAGAGAGTGAAAAGGAAATGAACATAATGGGAAAAAATATTTGCAAACCATGTGTAATAAGGAGTTAATCTCCAAAATATATGAGGAACTCCTACGTCTTGAGAGCAAAAAACCTCATAACCTGATTTAAAAATGGGCTAAAGACTTGAATAGACATTTTCCCAAGGAGACATACAAATGGCCAATTGGCATATGAAAAAAAATAAAATTCAGTGTCACTAATCATCAGGAAAATGCAAATCAAAACCAGAATGAGATGTTACCTCATACTTATTAGAATAGCTATCATCAAGAAGACAAGAGGTACTGAGCGTTGTCAAGGATGTGAAGAGAATGCTTGTGCACCATTTGTGGATATATAAAATGGTGCAGCTGTTACGGAAAATAGCATGGAGCGTCCTCAAAAAATTAAAATTAGAAGTAACATATGATCCAGAATCCCACTTTGCATATTTATCCACAAGAATTAAAATCAGGATCTCAAAGAGATATTAGTAGTCCCATGTTCATTGCAGCACTATTCGTAATAGCCAGTATGTGGAAATAACCTAAATGCCCATGGACAGATGAATGGATAAAATGAAGATTTATATATACAATGGTATATTATTCAGCCTTTAAAAAGAAGGAAAATGTGACAACATGCAATAATCTTGAGGACATTATGCTACGTGAAATAAGCCAGTCACAGAAAAGACAACTACTGTGTGTTTCTACTTATTTAAAGTATCTAAAATGGTGAAATTCACAGAATCAAAGAATAGAATAGTAGTTGCCAAGGGCTGGGGGGAGAGGGTAAGAGGGAAGCTACTAATCTACAAGCATAACACTTCAAATAAGCAAGATGAACACGTTCTAGAGATCTGCCATAAATCATTGTACCTACAGTTAACTATCTGTTCAGTTAATAATCTCTTAAGGATGTCCCTGGTGGCACAGTGGTTAAGAATCCACCTGCCAATGCAGGGGACATGGGTTCGATCCCTGGTCTGGGAAGATCCCACATGCCACGGAGCAACTAAGCCCGTGCACCACAACTACTGAGCCTGCACTCTAGAGCCCGCGAGCCACAACTACTGAGCCCGCGTGCCACAACTACTGAAGCCCGCGCTCCTAGAGCCCATGCTCCGCAACAAGAGAAGCCACCACAGTAAGCCCACGCACCGCAACAAAGAGTAACCCCTGCTCACTGCAACTAGAGAAAGCCCACACGCAGCAATGAAGGTCCAATGCAGCCAAAAATAAAATAAATGCATAAATAAATTTATTTTAAAAAAATCTCTTAAGAGGAAATATCTCATGTTAAAATTTTCTTTCCAAAATAAAATAAAATAAAGTTCAAAGCACTATTCAATATAAAAAGGAATTTTTTTCCAGGGTTAAAAAATACTTTTAAAAATTACCTAATTTTTTGACTATCAATATTGGTAATGCCCATCTCTCCCAGTGACATTGGCAGAATTAAATTAGATAGATGTAAAAATGATTCCCACTACATCAACTTATGTAAACGTGGGATAGAGAAAAGATTTGCAAGAGACTTCAAAGTATTCTTTGTTTTTCAGAATTTTTTTTTTCCTTTTAGATTCAGATCTTACACATCTTTAGGTTAAAAGAGGAAGGACCAGTGAGCTGCTTCTACTAAAATTGCTGCTCATGTCTGTCATTAGGGTCAGAAAGGAGGCTATGGCCTGGTATGATAGCATAGGACCTCCAACTTAGATCAGAAAGGAGAGAATGAGAGAATATAATGATATGTAACCAAGCTATAATAGAAAACTAAAATTAGCTCATCTTTCTCTCCCTGTGTTCCTACTAGTAGTCTCAGTTTATTTGGGGTTTACTTTGAGCTTCCTGTTAAGGACATTGCCTTCTGTTTAGAGACTTCTCTATCTTTACCCAGGCTATGATTTCAATGCAGAAAAATCAAACTTTGAGTTTCTTGAAGGGAATCATGTTTCATTCATTTTTTCTCTCCAGTACTTAAGAGTAATTAGCATATAGGAGACCCCATAAATTCTTAATATTTAGATAAATAAACAAGAAAAACTATTGTGAAAAATTATGCAGAGAAATCTTTGATTTTTATTTTTCACTAAGGAAAAATTTACACCTAAAATCTAAGTCTTTATTTAAACAAACCTGAAGATGAGATGGAATAAATTAAGGATAGATGAGGAATAAAGGATGGTAACTTTCATTTGCAGGAAATGACATCACTCTGGAGAAGTTTTGTTTCTCCTGTTCTTTATTCTTTACTTTCAATGACTGTTTCAACAAGTTATGCTGCAGAGTCCCTGATGATATAGTCAGTTACAGCCTTGAGCTGTGCTAAATAAAGGAACAATTATAAATTTCATAGTGAAGGTCTCTCTGACATACCATTCTTTTTGTGGGGAGATAGATGAGAGAGGAAGGTGGGGGAAATATCATGGTTATTTTTTTCCTCATTGGCTCCTTTTTCCTCTTGCCCAGTGTGTTTTACTACCATCCATCAGAGTTATGTCAACAACAGGCTTTACCTAAAATAGCTGGAAAGTACCATAGTCTATCACTTACCCCCATCAGCAAGTCAATGTGAAACTTACTGTCTTCTACTAGGTCAAAAGGAATTGCTAATATTTTTAGAGAACATGATGGATTACAGTTAGGATTCTTACAAAATACAAAAATAAAATATCAATATCATTTTCATTTCCGAATTCAATGGAAGAAGAAAGGGAAAAGCATAGATGAAATTTCTCTCTCAACCTTATTTGCCATTTATTTTGAAAGGGAGGGAGGAGAGCAATGGGGACAAATTCCAAGCCATCATTTTAAAATGTGGCCACAGGCTCTTGTTATTGATGTGTCATTACATCATGCTACTTGATAAAATTTAAATGCATTTTCCTTTTCCTGCATCTGATTTAAGGTTGTCTGCCCCAAACTCCTCCAGGGATGCTTTCCTCTTTGTGTCTTCATTTTTCAAGGAGTGTGAAGTTGACACAAAACTCTCCTGAAATTTGGCCTTGAAATCATAGAGGAAAGAAAATTAGTGCTTTGTGGACTCAGTGCCCTCTCATAAAGGGCACCACTGTGAAACTGATGTTCTTCCTAGCTGACTCCTTAACTAACCAGAACCACTGGTACCCCAATCTTGTGCTACATTCAAGATTTGGCTTTTAGTTCCTCACGTCAAGTGCACCTAGTTAGTTTCTAGGGCTTCAGTGCCCACTTCCCTAGTACAAAAGTTCATAAATTGGTGTCTATGGAACACTAAAAGGACCAGCAGGAGGACAGAGGAGAGTACCAAGAAATTGTAAAATCTGCCTTCCACCCAAAATTCATCCATAAAACTTCTGCCTTTACTTGTTTTATATGTTAAGGTTAATCCATATACTATATGGATTAAGGAAACCACTTGTTTAAAAAGTTGGAAAACCATTGCTCAACCCAATTTAGAATATCGGAAGAAAAGCAGAATCATAGAAATTTAGAGCTAAAAGGGATTTAAGTGACAGTATAATCCAATTCTGTGATTACATGAATGAGAAAACTAAGTTGGGGAGAAGTGAAGAGACATATCTGAGGGCTGTTATTTGCAGACATAGATCTATTGATTTGTCGTCCAGTATTCTTTTTGTTCTATCATGTCAGTGATACTTGAAGAATGAAAAGTGAGGAAACATCCTTCCAATGGCTAACTCAACTCCATGATGTTGTTAGCTACTTTGAAGAGACTATGGAGTATTAAAACTAATTAGTCCCCATTCATTTATCCTTCCATCCTTCCTCCCATCCATCCATCTATTAATCTTTAGCCAAGCAAATGTAGGTTAACACTAGAAGCCTATTCCTGATTATATTTTAATAGCACAAGTACTATAGTAAATCCATCTAATTCCCAAGCACTCAAAGGCTAAAGACTATAAGCATGTCTTTAAGGATCTCTATGAGGGCATACATTCCACATCCTACATTTAAGAGATCACTGAATCAGGTAATGGACATACATGTACTATGGGGCTTCTGATCACAGATTCCTGGGGACTTCCAAAAATAATTCGTATTAAAAAGAGGAACTTTCTGCCTAGATTTTGCCATGAAAACCTGGATATCAGTATGTCAGGTTGATTTACATACTGATGCCACTTTTTTTTTTTTTTTTTTTTTTGCGGTACGCGGGCCTCTCACTGCTGTGGCCTCTCCCGTTGCGGAGCACAGGCTCCGGATGCGCAGGCCCAGCGCCCATGGCTCACGGGCCCAGCCGCTCCGTGGCATGTGGGATCTTCCTGGACCAGGGCACGAACCCGTGTCCCCTGCATCGGCAGGTGGACCCTCAACCACTGCGCCACCAGGGAAGCCCTGACGCCACTTTTTGTCATGAGTAATCTGTGTGTCTTCAAGCCACTCGTTCTCTCTCTTGGATGTGTGTTACTGTCTAGAAGACCATAAGACAAGGGAATTACAGTGATGTTAAAAACCTGCTTTTCACTGGCTCTTACCGCTATCTGCTATTGTTGTATCACCAACTCTCACACCAATCCCTCAGCTCTTAAGTGGTATCTCACATGTGCTTCAAATAATTATTTTAGTGACAAAAAGGCACGTGCCCTTTTCTTGGTCTTCTGTTCCAGACTCATTCAGGGACAAGTGAGTGAGTCTGCCAAGGCATCCAGTGGGTGGGGACCCATGTGAAGGTGCCCTGTATCAGCTGACAGAGCCCACAGCGATTCTCTCTCTCACAGGGCACTCTCTATCATGGGTATTACCATCACCTCCACAGGGCCTGATGCTGCCACTGGGCATGACCTCTGCCTCTCCCAGGTACTGCTTCTTTCAAAGAGTGCTGTCAGCTGCTACTGCCACAATGTGCTACTATCGTCTCAACATACCCCAGCCACTTTGGCTCCCATCAACTGCTATAAATTCTGTCCAAAGTATATGGGGCTCTGTGGAAAACCATAAAGATTTCTTCTTTCCACCTTTTGTTCCTCCTGTTAGTGTGAGATCAAAAAGGGGTTGTTTGGCTTCCAAACTCTATGAGTTTTTCTGAAATGGCTGTGATGAAGTGAAATAAACATATAGACATTCACAGCTTTTTTCCTTCCTTTCTTTCCCCCTACTTAGCTTTTTTGCCTCCCTCCTTTCTGAAGAGGTAAAGGACAAAATCTAAGTGGATTGTTTGAGAAAAGCAAAGAACCACATCCCCAGGTTGAGGAGGGGGAACATATGGTAGAGGGATATGCCATTTCTGATGCATATTAGGATGCTCTGTACAGAGGAGAGAGGAGGCTGATGGACCAGGATGGACAAGACTATGTGGATGGGAGAATTCTGTTAGGATGCAAGAATGAGAGACTTCCAGGTATCTGAGGATGCTCAAGAATGTGGAAAAGACAGGAGGTTTTCACTAGAATAGCTATGAACTAAGTTTCTTTGTTCACCTAATGCTTGAAAGACAAAGAAGTAAAGCCTTAACTTTCAGCCTAGACTAGGTGCAGTTTTATATACACTGTGTAGTTACACCCGTATTTATATACCGCACACCACTGTATCCCCATCTATTTGTCTCCCCTCTATAGATTGGGACATGAGTTCATAAGGACTAGGTCAGGAGACAAATGTGAAGGAAAGACACCAAGACGTATACAGAATCCCGGCTGCTGCTTGAGGTTGAATCTTCACTGCAAAGCCAAGCTTGACTATCTCTCTTCTCCCCTGAGATGAATTCTCACCAAGACTACTCTTAGTCTCATAAACTTCTGGTAGATCCACTGCTGAGTTGGCCAGAGTTGTCGTTCTAGCCTTGCCTGAGCCACAGCCAAAAAGGAATAGAGTTTAGGCTCAGTTGGGACCCCCAGTATCCTTATTTTCAGTAAAAAGCAGAATTGTGTCTCGGACCCTGGCAAGTAACTCTTGCTCATGCACTTGAGTTCTTTGGGTACCAGCGTAAGCTGACACTTTCATTGTTTCCTCATTCCTACATTCTAGTTTTATAAATCCCAAAATTAATTTGGAGCAGCTGAAGACGAATCTGCTTCAGAAGACTACATACTTCCCGAAGTATACCAGTTGATTTAAGGGCTGATTTATTGGAGACTTGTGGGTTCACCAGCTTTTGACTTCATTTTGCTTCCCAGATCAGCATCTGTGTTTGTTTAACAGCCACTGGTTGACTCACTATGAGAATCATGGGTGCCATGTGGAAAGCCCAGGGGCCACATAGCTCATCTCCTGAAGTGACACTGCGGGTGTTTCTGTCACTCGTCAAGTTAGGATTTGTCACGTGGAAATTGCGCTCAAGCATTGAGTCTACCAGTTCTCTGGAAAAATAAACCTCAGAATTCACAATTCCATGAAGTTTTCTCCAAGCATGTCAACATCCTTTTTTCCTAAAGCCAAAGAAGAGGTGATTTCATTTCCTGATAGCAAGGAGGTTATATTTAATTCATGTTCTCACTGCATTCCTATCCTGTACCAGGCCCAGCACTAAGTACAGAGATCATGGAAGGATACACACAGTCTCCGTTCTCAACTCAAGGATGACACTGCCTACTAAGGGAGCAGATGGGTACCCCCCACGGGCAGAGTGTAATGCTAAGTAGAGGTTCACTCAAGGTGAGTGGGCTATTAAGTTTGACTGTGGAGGGAGGAGTAGCTTACGGTAGAGCAGGGCAAGGTGAGGACAGTTAGCTGTCATCTTTCATGTCACCTCATCTGTGCCAGGAGGAGAGGCACTTGGCTTAGAAGCCCTTACACCTGTCCTTTGTGCAAGTCCCTCCCATCTCCTGCCAATGCCCCTCCCCTGAGTTAGTGTGGTGGTTGCATATCAACGTATTTGAGACACTTTTGAAAGACAGAGATGCCCAAACCCCACCACAGACTGTCTGAAAGAAGATCTCCAAGGGAGGAGCCTGGGGATCTCTATTTCTTAAAGCTTTCTGTCCAGAGGATTCCCTAGTGGTGCAGCCAGCCAACCTGGCACAAGTCTTCAGACTGCTCTCTGAATACCATTGCTCTGAAAGTTTTCTCCAAAATCCCATCAGTGGTGCTGGGTGGGTATTCTCTGAAGTGTACCACACGACAAAATCTGCCTTTAAAGATTTGACTGTAGGCCCAAGTTGAAGATGAGATGCCCAGGGGAAAGAAGGTATATGCTAAACTTGGAAGTCTCCCAAGTCTATTTTGTTCCTATCCATCATGCCTAGACTCTCATATGCTACTGTGGGGTAGAGCTATTTAGGACATAGCTAATCAGACCACTATGGGCCATGGAGATAAGTGTATGAGGCCAGCTCTAGGTTAGCTTCAAGGTTAGCTCTCATCTTTCCATAAATTCCTGAAGTATTTATTTGTTGGCCAGATCAAGTGCTCCTTTTTCTGTTGTGATTTAAGTACATGCCAGGTTAGGCCACTTGCTCAGAACAAAGACTGAAAACTTGCAAGCATCCCTGTACCATCAGGTTCCATGGGCACCCTGACCAAATGCACTTCTTATGTCCATCGGATGCGGTAGTATCAGCATGGAACAGGGAAGACTCTGGACTCGGGACAAAAGACCTGGCTTCAAGTCTTGACTGTGCTACCATGTACCTGTGTGTCTCACTTAACCCTTCTATGTCAATTTCCTTGTCTACAAACTGAGGGAATTGAAGATCATCTCAGTAGATGCAGAAAAAGCTTTCAACAGAATTCAACATGCATTTATGAAAAAAACCCTCCAGAAAGTAGGCATAGAGGGAACTTACTTCAACATAATAAAGGCCATATATGACAAACCCACAGCCAACATCATTCTCAATGGTGAAAAACTGAAACCATTTCCACTAAGATCAGGAAAAAGACAAGGTTGTCCACTCTCAACACTATTATTCAACACAGTTTTGGAAGTTTTAGCCACAGCAATCAGAGAAGAAAAAAGAAATAAAAGGAATTCAAATCAGAAAAGAAGTAAAGCTGTCACTGTTCACAGATGACATGATACTATATATAGAGAATCCTAAAGATGCTACCAGAAAACTACTAGAGCTAATCAACAAATTTGGTAAAGTAGCAGGATACAAAATTCATGCACAGACATCTCTTGCATTCCTATACACTAATGATGAAAAATCTGAAAGAGAAATTAAGGGAACACTCCCATTTACCACTGCAACAAAAAGAATAAAATACCTAGGAATAAACTTACCTAAGGAGACAAAAGACTTGTATGTAGAAAACTATAAGACACTGATGAAAGAAATTAAAGATGATACAAAGAGATGAAGAGATATACCATGTTCTTGGATTGGAAGAATCAACATTGTGAAAATGACTCTACTACCCAAAGCAAACTACAGATCCAGTGCAAACCCTATCAAACTACCACTGGCATTTTTCACAGAACTAGAACAAAAAATTTCACAATTTGTATGGAAACACGAAAGACCCCGAATGGCCAAAGCAATCTTGAGAAAGAAAAACGGAGCTGGGGGAATCAGGCTCCCAGACTTCAGACCATACTACAAAGCTACAGTAATCAAGACAGTATGGTACTGGCACAAAAACAGAAATATAGATTAATGGAATAGGATACAAAGCCCAGAGATAAGCCCACGCACATATGGTCACCTTATCTTTGATAAAGGAGGTAAGAATATACAATGGAGAAAAGACAGCCTCTTCAGTAAGTGGTGCTGGGAAAACTGGACAGCTACATGTAAAAGAGTGAAATTACAACACTCCCTAACACCATACACAAAAATAAACTCAAAATGGATTAAAGACCTAAATGTAAGGCCAGACACTATCAAACTCGTAGAGGAAAATGTAGGAAGAACACTGTATGACATAAATCACAGCAAGATACTTTTTGACCCACCTCCTAGAGAAATGGAAATAAAAACAAAAATAAACAAATGGGACCTAATGAAACTTCAAAGCTTTTGCACTGCAAAGGAAACCATAAACAAGACGAAAAGACAACCGTCAGAATGGGAGAAAATATTTGCAAATGAAGCAACTGACAAAGGATTAACCTCCAAAATTTACAAGCAGCTCATTCAACTCAATGTCAAAAACACAAACAATCCAATCCAAAAATAGGCAGAAGACCTAAACAGACATTTCTCCAAAGAAGACATACAGATTGCCAACAAACACATGAAAGAATGCTCAACATCACTAATCATTAGAGAAATGCAAATCAAAACTACAATGAGGTATCACCTCATACCAGTGAGAATGGCCATCATCAAAAAATCTAGAAACAATAAATGCTGGAAAAGGTGCGGAGAAAAGGGAACCCTCTTGCACTGTTGGTGGGAATGTACATTGATACAGCCACTATGGAGAACAGTATGGAGGTTCCTTAAAAAACTAAAAATAGAAGTACCATACGACCCAGCAATCCCTCTACTGGGCATATACCCTGAGACAACCATAATTCAAAAACAGTCATGTACCAAAATGTTCATTGAAGCACTATGTACAATAGCTAGGACATGGAAGCAACTTAAGTGTCCATCAACAGATGAATGGATAAAGAAGATGTGGCACATATATACAATGGAATATTGCTCAGCCATAAAAAGAAACGAAACTGAGTTATTTGCTATGAGGTGGATGGACCTAGAGCTGTCATACAAGCAAGTCGGAAAGAGAAAAACAAATACCGTATGCTAACACATATATATGGAATCTAAAAAAAAAAATGGTTCTGAAGAACCTAGGGGCAGGACAGGAATAAAGATGCAGATGTAGAGAATGGACTTGAGGACACGGGGAAGGGGAAGGGGAAGCTGGGACAATGTGAGCGAGTGGCATGGACATATATACACTACCAAATGTAAAATAGATAGCTAGTGGGAAGCAGCTGCATAGCACAGGGAGATCAGCTTGGTGCTTTGTAACCACCCAGAGGGGTGGGATAGGGAGGTTGGGAGGGAGACGCAAGATGTATATGTATAGCTGATTCACTTTGTAATTAAGCAGAAACTAACACACCATTGTAAAGCAGTTATACTCCAATAAAGATGTTAAAATAAAGGAGGGGGGGATTGGATTAGAAAATTGCCAAGATCAGACCCCTTTTCACTGGGATAGTGTATGATTGATAGGGCATTGAAAATTGTTATGAATTAATTTACATAGATTTTTGTCTCTGCCAGTGCTTTTAGTAATTAGAAGTGTGACTTACAGAAACAATTTTTCCAAAGCTATATTTTATTAATTAAAATGGGAAGGAAGAAAATAGCCTAATACTTACTCAAAGTCTGTCATGCATCAAGTATTGTACTCAAAGTCTGTCATGCATCAGGTATTGTCTGGAATGTTTCTTCTTTTGTGATTTCAATCTAATCCCTGTAAAAGCCCAGGAAAATTCGTATTCCAGTCAGAAGACCCTGGAACATTCTCATTCCAGATAAGAAAGCAGACTTAGAGGTGAAATAGCTTGCCTAAGTTTAAAGTGCTAGTAAATGACAGAAGTAGGGTTCAAGTTCAGGTTTTGTGATTCTAAATGCAGTGCTGTTGATAGCTGAAATTCTGTTATAATCCTGCAAATGCAAGAGCCCCTTTCCTGTAAATTAACCGGCCAGTCTACTTTAGTGGACAGTGATTGAGAATAACAGCACGTGTGAGCAGGGCTGCTGTGTGCCCTTCATTTCATCCTTTCCTTCAGGGTCCTCCATAAGGCTTAAGTTAGCCACTCAGTCTGACTGAATTACCAAATGAATGTCTCTCTCCTTTCTGCTCTCAGTAACTCTTTTTTCTTTGAGAGGAAAAATAAAAATAAAGCACAGTTAAGTATTAAAGCGAAATCAATGCTGTGTTTTTAATCAAGTAAATGCCAGCAAAAAATCCCAAGTTTAAAACCCCAAGGCAGGGCTTCCCTGGTGGCGCAGTGGTTGAGAGTCCGCCTGCCGATGCAGGGGACACAGGTTCGTGCCCCGGTCCGGGAAGATCCCACATGCCATGGAGCGGCTGGGCCTGTGAGCCATGGCGGGGCCTGTGCTCCGCAATGGGAGAGGCCACAACAGTGAGAGGCCCGCGTAGTGGCAGAGGAAGAAATTAATACTGTAAAAGCTAATGAAAATTTTTAAGTATTTGCCAGGACGTTGGATTGTAGGAGCACAGCGAGTCACCACTTTACATTTTCTGCCTTTCTGTGTGATTAGTATACCGATTTTGAGGCTGTATGAATTTTAACCACGATTCTCTTCCAGTTTATGAAATGTTCTTTTAAATATTCAGCATCATTATAAAGCATCATTATCAATTAACATTCATAAAAGATGAGCAGGCAGCTTGAAATGACTCTGAGGTCACACAGTAGGACCTGTAGGTGGTCAAATCCCCATTCACACTTGGCACCTGGAAAACATTAAACCCTTAAGCAACGAGGCCTGTGAACCACTTAGCCGTTCTTTTGAGTCACAGAAATGCCTCATAGGGAATCTCCTCAGGCAGAGCAGGCAGCTGGGCAGGTGTACCAGATGTGCTATTAGCCGCATCGAGGCCGAGTGTTCTGTGGTGTGGAAGACGCGCCAGAAGTGCTTTCCAGGCTTAGCTGTCTCCTTCGCCCCCAACCTTCTGTCCTTTACTTAGTGTTCAATTTCCCCTCATCTCCTACCACTACCACCATCATCACTTCTATTTCTTCTAGCTCAGAAAGGGTTGTTTTAATATTAATATCTAGATTGGTCTATTCCAGAAGCTAATAGTCCTTGCCAATTTTGATCTCAGATAAACATATCTATCTATCCGTCTGTCTGTCTATCCATCCATCTAGATTGTCAGCAGAGTTCTTTCAGTCTGGGGCTGTGAGATTTTCCAGGTATTTTACTTCCTATTTTGTTCTCTAGATTTCTCTGGCTTGGTTTCAATATAGGCTCAGGTATGGCCACTAGATAAAGTAGATACAGTTATCACGGGCTTGTGAGAGTAATTGCTTTAATGAGGGGTCTGATGAGCTTGTGTTGGTCCCCCAGGAAGCATGTCAGAAGGGACTGTGTTTATAATTGACTCTAATCCGCTCTAATCTTCCACCTTAACCTCCCCAAGAATTAAGTGATTGATTTTTGGTCTCTTGAAAAGAAAACAAAGACCTCCTGGGATGAAACTTGGCAGCTGGCCAAAGACAAAGAGACAGTCCAGGGCTGGCATGATTTGTATTTGGATGTGAAGAGCTAACTGGACCCAATCAGGCAGTTTCCTCCCACGTCCCCGTAGAATCCCAGTTTTTGGTTCCTAATTGAGCACTAGCATGATCCTGGGTCAGAGTTTAGACAGAATTTCATAACCATTTCTTTACCTCAATGCCAGATATCCATAAGGCAAACATGGCAGAAATGGTGTAGGCAAAGGTTATTCTTTAGCACTCTGCTTCCTCTAAGAATCACCCCTCCCTCCCTGGCCCCCAAGTGCAAGGCCTGTGGTTCCCAGTTTGCTGCTCTTAGGCTGCAGACACTACCCTTTTCCTCCTCACCCCCTCAGGAAGGCCACCACATGTGTAGTTTCGCTCTAACAAAGTCCTTTTCCCCATATATACTGGCGTCAGCTGCTACAACAATGAGCTGTTGGGATAAGCGGAAGCTAAATTTTGGATTGGATATTATTCACACAAGTTCTTGTTTTTTTAAAAAAAATCTACAGTGAAAATGGGGCCACAGTTATAAACCAATGTGAGTGGAGAACGATATAGAAGCTTTGAGGGGAAGTGGACCTTCTTCTCTCTTACCTCTCTTCCTCCCTCCAGCCCTTTTCTCCCCACTCTGCAACCACTTTTTGAGTTTCCATTTCTCCCTGTATAGCCCACAGTCTGTCAGAGTCTCCTCCCTTTGTACCTCCACTCTCAACCTCCTGACATCACCACCTTGCTGAACTGCAACTCACTGTCATGCTGACACCAAGGATTGTTGATTCTAGTCCAAAGTCAACCTGTCATCTTCTGCCATGTCCTCACGTCTGCTCAGGCATCATTTTCCTCATTTCTTTGCCTTCCTGTCACCATCCTCCCGGTCCACAGTCCAAAACCCCATGTTCCCCTATCCTCAGGGCTCCTCCATCACTAATTTTCAGCAAATAACGCAACTTCTCTTCTGTTTATATGTAAAGTCGAGGGCTCAGATCTGAATTTCTTCAACTTCCTTACTCTCCACATCCCAATTTTACTATAATATTTCTTATCCTCCCTATCAGAGCAGAAGCATTTCCCCCCGCCCCTTTATTCTTTGCTGTCTGATCACTCCATCTGTGCTCTGGATCTCGGCTCTCTTAATCTTCTTCCAGACAGTTTCCTGTAAATTTTCTACTCTTTCTTGAATTATTAGTCTCTTCTTCTTCATCTGCTTCCTCTCAGCCTAAAACAAATGCTATATTAGCAAAAATCCTGTCGTAAACATACTTAATTGCTTCCCCTCCTGCTACGAAACTTTTTTTTTTTCCTCAAAAAACTCCTCTATTCAGTCAGCTTCCCAAATTCAAATTTGGTCTCTGTGCACACTATTCTTCTGCAACTGCCTATTTGAGCTTTCTAGTGAGAAACAGAGCAGGGAGGAAGGATAGACAGAGAAGGAAAGAAGAAAGAAAACAGAATTTCAGGAAGACTAATATTATGGAGTGGAAGGTTGAGTGGCCTTCAAAGAAGGAGAAAGGCCTGCCACACAAGTGTGTGGGAGCGGGGGATGGGAGCAGAAGAGCACGGCCTTGGACTTGCCCACAGAAGCCAGAACACATTTCACAGGGGCCCCACCCTCTGAGCAAGGGGAGTCAAGAGAGGAGAGAACCGCCAGGTGAACCCTCAACACAGTCAGTTCGTGGGTGAGTTGCTGGGACAGAGCAGTGGAGTTCCCCGTGCCGCAGGTCCGGGGCTGACCTTGGCATCTTGCCACACACTGCGGAGTGGAGGGGTCAGTCAGCTGCTGATGCTCAGTCCTAGATGGAGCTGCTAGAGGACGAGGGCATCTCCTGCTTAGGTGACCTGGTGCCCCCTCACCTCCCACCCACTAATCCACCCATGCCGCTAGCCCCAGGTACCTCAGTTTAAACAAAGCATTTACTGTTTTCTAGGTTGTATTCTGTCTTAAGTGTGTTCACTCTTTTCTCCATGCCTGTGTCAGATGATGTCTTTTTTACTTAAATTAATGAAAAATGTTCTTGGTCTTTAACCTAATCAGCAAACTTCAGGACCTGTCATCAAACTTACATGTACAAGAAGGAAAGCCAGACCAGGGCTTGAGTATAATTCAAAGAGAAGAGAGTGTTTTATTGTTTTGTCCCACTGAGACCTTGAGCCAGACAGATCCAGTTTATGTCAGAAAATATTAAAGGTCCAACTCTACAGCATGTGGATTTGGGGGCGTATGCCATATTTGACACGGGAAAGAGAGGAATATCCCATGACTGGGTAGAAGGGAAATGTCAAAGGCAAGTGTACTCAACAGCAACCTAAAAGGAAATGAGAGAGAAAACCAGTGCGGAAAGAACCGTGAGTCTTTCTCAGCCAAAAGAAAAAAAAAAAATCTCCTCGCTTAGTTAGGCAATACTGAACCTGAGTAAAAACATTCGTCTTTGTGTTCCTGCTTTCTTTTATGGTGTCATTATTCTAGGCAAGGATTATTCCTGTCTGGTTTCCACTGAACCCCCAGAGTCACTGACACATAAACACTAACTTGCTTAGGGAACTCCACCGGCAGCAGAGCCCAGGGAAATTGTGTCATCCATTTGAGATGTCTCACATTCCAGACACACTGTTATCCCAGGCCATTGCTGGCTCCCTTGAAAGCAATAAGCAGACAATATAGGAAGCTGTCAGGAAATCCAATATCTAAACCCAACATGAGATTGTGGCCCCAATCTAATAAGAATAGATTCATTTTGCTTTATTCCTGTTTTGTCACCTGCTTTGTGGGGAAAGTGAAACATGATAAATCAGAACATTATGGTCAACTCAGAGTACATATTGACTCATCATTTCCTAAATTGTTATGCCAAACATTTTTTTTTTTTTTTTTTTTTTTTTTTTGGCAGTACGCGGGCCTCTCACTGTAGTGGCCTCTCCCGTTGCGGAGCACAGGCTCCGGACGCTCAGGCTCAGTGGCCATGGCTTACGGGCCCAGCCGCTCCGCAGCATGTGGGATCCTCCCGGACCGGGGCATGAACCCGTGTCCCCTGCATCGGCAGGTGGACTCTCAACCACTGCGCCACCAGGGAAGCCCCTGCCAAACATTTTGAACCATGTAAATTCACGGAGACTGAGTTTCTTAGCGATCCCCTCCTTTCTATCACAGTGTTATAACCTTCCTCTGCTAAGGAAGCTAAAAGACTTCCTGAGGGTTAGCTTAAAAGACTGGATTGCTGGGTGATCTGGGACTAATTTAAATTCACAGATAAATTTAATAGAAATGTGAACATTCATCTGATATAGACTAAGTTGCCTCTGACCAACACCACTCCAGAAAGCAGCTGGGGCAGGTGCGTTGGCTAACTTGCCTATGATTTCCATGGAATACACAGTTTTATTAAAACTTAAATTTGGTTTGAGAAAAATCACTAAGGAGGCAAAAGGAAAGAGAAACCGAGATCTCAGACTCTTCCGATTTAGTAGTTTATTTTAAAGTAGATTGATTTATTAATTCAATTTTAAGTATCTTTTATAGTGGCTCTATCCCCTAATCAGTACAGTCTGTGTATTGGGTGGCTGTTTACTTTGGGCCTTGATGTAAGCCCTAGCAAAGTCTTCCCGTTAATCCAATCACTGCAACAGACTATGATTAGTTTACTGTAGCAGTGATTTTTAAGGATCACAGAAAAAGCCTCCTTAGTCAGGGCATGGGGTGGGGGAGGGCAGGGGAGGAGTATTAAGGGATTATAGGCTGCATCTGCCAGAACACAGATATTCATCCCTATAATTTATTGTAATTATTTGTGATTTACGTGATCTATCATCTTCTGTATATTTCATGAAAATCTTATATTCTATAACTTAATGGCAGGCCATGCAGACTACTGTGTTGGATCTCTAAAAGTCATTTAGTGATGACCATTAAACTTGTCTTGACTCAATAAACTAGAAGACAGCTTTCATTTTTAGCGGTTTACTAATGAGGAAACGCCAGCCTGGAAAAGTTAAATGACCCGTCTGTCCAACCTCACTGAGTTGGAGAAGACCTATGTCTAGAAACCATCTTCCTTCTCTTGACTCCCCTCCTTTGTGTCTTATTTTTATTAGTATTACCGTGTAGCTACCCTATGGGCCAGGCTCTGTACCAAGTGCTTTCACGTATGCGATCTCACTGAATTCTCACAGCGACCCTGGAGGATGGGTATTGTCATTAGCCTCATTTTATATATAAGAAACCCAAGGCTCAAAGAACTTAAGTGACTTGACCAAGGGCATTTAACTAATAGCTAGTGAATCCCAGACGTCAAACTAAAGTTTGTTTCAATCCGAACCCTCAGTTCCTAACCATACCCCATACGTAACATTGCTTAGAAAGATGGCATTTCAGGGCTCTCGCGTGCTTTTCTCATTTCCCCAAGGTCTGTCTCCTGATTTGCTAAACTGCCCATGCTTGGAGCTCAAACCCTTGTCTGAAAATCATTCCCTTTGACCATCTTTTGCTCCATACATCACTGTCTGTTAGGGATTCAAAACATAGCTGGGAGCTTTAGTTAATGATGGATGACACTAAACTAAGCACCAATCACTTTTCTCCAGGTCTTTTGAAGCTGCAGTTGATACAAGTAGAGAAAAATAAGTTAAAAATTGTTTTCATCAAGGAAAGAATAAGTGCAAACTAATACTTTGACAAAAGTGCAAACTAATACTTTGACTATTGTTATCATTAGAAAAACAAAATTTAAAAAGTACTGTGCATTTTGTGTTAATAATAACTAATTTTGCAGTGGGTTTACTTTGGTGCTAGGCGCTTTACATGTCATCACTCTTCGCACCCACCCTATTTTACAGACACAGCAGCTCAGAGAGGTTAAACATCTTGTTTAAGGTCACAACGGGGAAATGGCAGAGCCAAGAACTGAAGCAGATCTAACTGTAGAGCCCACATTCTACACTCAATTACTCCAAATTGATAAAGATATTTCTCCTTATATCTATATACAGGCTTAGGTGTGATAATCCTTGTGATTAGGATTAGGTCATGTTTAGGTTTAGAAACATGACCTAACATGATTAGGTTTAGAAACATGACCTAACATGATTAGGTCATGTTTCTACATGAAGTAAGATGCTGGATACACAAAGATGAAAAGCATGAAAAAAATTTTAAAATGGAAGTAATATTTTTCAGGAATCAAACTGAAGGCTAAGTGGATGATTAGCAGTACTGAGTATGTGCAAGAGAAATTGTCTTTAAACATTAAAGAATATAGAGAAGATTTTGATTTGTGATGTATTTAGTGGTATGAATGATGCCCCCCAACCCTGAAAAAATACGCAAGTCTTAATCCCCAGTACCTGTAAATGTGACCTAATTTGAAAAAGGGTCTTTGCAGATGTAATTAAGTGAAAGATCTTCAGATGAGATCATCCTGGATTAACAGAGGGGGCCCTAAATTCAATGACTAATGTCCTTATTAGAAACAGACGAGGAGAGGACACGTTGGAGTGATGCTGACAGACCCCAGGAGCTCAGAAGCCAAGGAACAGATTGTTCCCTAGAGCCTTCGGAGGGAGAGAGGCCCTGCTGACACCTTGATTTTGGACTTCTTGTTTCCGGAATTGTTACATTGGGCTGGCCAAAAAGTCCGTTCGGGTCTCTCCGTGAGATGATACAGAAAAACCCAAACATACTTTTTGGCCAACCCAATAGAATGAATTTCTATTATTTTAAGCTACCAGGTTTCTGGTAATTTGTTACAGCAACCCCAGAAAACCAATACAACATGTTATAGCATTTAATCTCTACATAAAAGCTATATTTTTTAAAACCCATAGTCTCAAGTATCTCTTTCCAATGGATTTAGTGCAAACCATGACAACACGTCAGGATCCAGGACTGCATGGACACTCACCATTTACCTTCAGATGATGGTATAGAATGTCTCGACAGATATTCATGGAAAAGGAGTCTTAGTTCACAGTTTGTGGCTGGGTCCTGCTACCCACTTTAAAACCAATCAATTTCTGGTTTGCCTATTTCTCAGGTATTCATTTCTACTCCTAACAGGTCATGGGAGTATTTTCCTGGCCCCTGAGATTTCATGCCCCATATTATAAAGGTAAAGAATTCGTTGGAAAAATCCAAGGATTTTCCTAAATAAGGGCTTTAGGTTGATGTCTGTGCTCACTCTTAACTTGTCAGGGGAGCTTGGTCCTACCTAGAATGTTGAGACCTAATGAAAAAAAGAAGTCTTTTAAATGGTAATACTTGTTCTCCCCAGGGAATGCTCTAGACATACAAGGAGGTGACAGAAATGGTGGAACTGAAGGGTACTGATCCTTCACCAGTCTTTAAAAGCAAGAACTAAATGCTATTCTACCATGGTTAGAGTCTCAAAAGAATGCCTTAGTCACGCTATACACAGAACATAACGACACACTCTCCTGATTTCAACTGTTTTCTTCCATGAAGTCTGGGATCCTCTTGCAGGCATTGCCAACAGGGGGAGCTCCTTCCCATGACAGAACATACCTCATTGCACAAGACTAAAGTAAGTGGCATCTTCTTAAACCCTTCTCAAAGGAGGAAAAGCTCCTCACCTGGCTTTCATCCATCATGCTGCTGAACATTCTCTAACTGGTAGTTTCTGAGGTGCCTCCTCGCCAGTAGGCTGGGCACTCAACAGCAAGTCCTGTCCTGGTCCAGGTGGACCAGCAAAGGAAGCCTGCAGCCTTTCCTGTTACAATAACTGAGGACCATACAGCTGCTGTGCTGGATGTTGTCAGTTTGTCCCTCTGTATCCATCATGTTCATCGTCCTGGTAAGCTAAGCTGTGTGGACTGTATAAATGAGCTCCCTTGACCTCTGGTTCAGCCAATGGGCACACATAAATACCCTGATCTCATGCTCCTTCCCTCTGTTTGACAAAATAAAAATTATATATTTGTCAAAACTACTCGAAAAAATAGAGGGAGGAAAAAAGAGTGAGGTCAAGTTATTTCCATCCCCAGGTCCCTACCTGAGGGGTTGCCATGGCTTGGCTGCACTTCTGCACTGAAAGACACAATTCGGGTCAGGAGGGCCTCCCCCTACAGCCATTCTCTCTGGTGATCCTCTTCCGTTTCCCCTCAGTCCTAAGAAAGGAAATGGCTTCTTGGTGTTGCCAGTTCTGAGAACTGTGCCATCCCTTGTTGTTTCCCCTATACCCTACCACACCTTTATAAATAAACTGTATATTAAGCTCTACTCAGTTATCACTTTTGAGGGTGCTTTCTGTTTTCTGCTGGGAAAATGTTGGCTAACCAACTCTGGAGTAATTCAGCTCCCAGGGAGCAATTACTTCAGTAAATGCTAAGCCACCATGTGACTTTTCTGATATCTTAAAAATATTATGTGCCTGTATGTAAGAGACCTAGATTTTACCATGTTCATTTCCCCACAGTCACAGCATTATACCACTTAACTCTGACTATCAGAGAAAATCATTTTGTCATTGGTAGATGTAAGTTTCTCGCACTTATTTCTATCTTAAGTACTGCTATTGAATTCCATGGCTCATGTAATGAGGATTTATGTATTTTCTACAGTTGATTTGAGCATTTGGCAAGTCAGCCATGAAATGTCTTTAAATTTATATTCACTTTGTCAAGGTATATATTGTCTGCTCTTTTACGAACTGCTAATTTCCTTAGTCTAATATACTTCATAGGGGACCTAAAGGTCGTAATTTGTGGTAGATCCAGTGGGGGTCCTTGAACTGCTGATTCTCTCCGTGATAATCTGAAAAGGCATCAGGGGAGAGAAAGGGTTCTCTATCTTTGCTCTGTAGATCAACCCTAGTGCCTGACATAGAGCTGGAGCCCAGTATTTGTTGAGAAGCCCATCAGGGTGAAGGATATCTTATTTTTAGGATGACTTGACTAGTTTTTTTCAGTTTTGTGTATGTTGTGAGATGAAGATGGGAAGTGGTATTTCTTAGTCAAGAGGGTTTCACCCCAAAACATTCATATAGTATCCATGGGGGCTGGAGATAGAACAGTGAGTAAGGAGACAGCCTTTGTACGCATTCCTCCAAAAGCACAGCTGAGACCAGGGCCTTCTTACAGTTACTTGAGGATATTATCCTCTGGAACAGGACTGAAAAGAATAAAGTAAAGAAGGAGGGAAAGCCAATCCAAGGGTGCATCGTCAAGCAGCTAACACTGTGGACGAATGTGGCAGGGGCCCTCTGGGTGCCCTCTGAGGAGTTGGGTAGAACACCTGAGAATCAACCACCTGAACGTCAGAAGAAGACGGATTTATGCACCAGCCCCTGCTCCCCATTGGTCAAGTGTCACCCCGTGGGGCATTAACTCCCTTGTACTTCCAACGTTGTGCATGTGTCAGAGTGGATGACATACTGTGTCCCGGCCCTGGAGATGCCCAACTCAGAAAGTAAGAGGTGTTCAGGGCAGCTGGGGAGAGGTGCCTTCAGGCTGTAGATGTGAGCTGCCGGTTGCCGCCACAGCAGCTGGAGGGCAAAGGCGGATGGAGAGGACGTTTGCACAAGGTACAGAGACCCTGTCCTCACAGAGCTTGCATTCTAACGGAAAGTGACAGTATACCTACGAGAAAATAAGAAACTTAACTTACAGTGATAAGCATGACGAAGGAAGTACAGCTATTGATGTGACAGAGACCCATGGTGGGAGGAGGGCGCTTGGCAGGGGAAGGTTTAGTCACAGGGGTCGGGAAAGGCCTCACAGAGGAAAGGGCATTTGAACAACCCCAGAATGAAAGAATCCAGTCATGTAACAAGCCAGTGGAAGAGCGTTCCAAGCAGAGAAAATGGTAAATGCAGACAACCTGGAGTTTAATGAACATGAAGAGCCTGAGAGACAGAAAGGGAAGAGGGGGCAGGACTGTGGTGAGAGATGGAGTGTTGAGCGGGGGGTAGGCGAGCTGCGGTGAGGTGCTGGGTTCCTCTCAAGCATGTGTATGACCTAGACGCATATGAATAAAGGAGCTTGGACATTCACAGAACTGGTATTTGAGGTTTGCACCTCTCACAAGGAACTCTCAGGGGTCTCTGAGCAGTTTTCTGTCATAGAGGCACGCGTCTGAGTTACGTGGTGCTGTGAGGTTGGCATGGGTGGGGATGAATTCCTTTGCTGGGGAGTGAATCTGGTTGACAACCCAGCATCCACATTTCAGCCTGGTTTTGTTGTCTTTTACTCATGGCCACGTACATAGCAACATCTGTGATATGATTAATCTTTGTTTCTGTGGGGGAGAAAAGGGTAGCCCAAGGTAAAGCCAAACCCTGGAGTTCAATATTTATGGTATAAATAACTCTGTGACTTCAAGTCCATCATTTCCCTTTCCTGGCCACCAGATTCCTCATACGTAAAATAAGGCGGTTGGTTCTTCTGAGGTTTCTTTGTTCTGTGAGTGTGGTTAGACTGTGAAATTGATACAAATACTCCTAATTTCAAGTAGATTCTAACTTTCTCAAAAGCAATGAAGCATGATTCTGTTTTAGGGGAAAGAAAGCTTTTCTAACATTCTCAAAAGTGACAAAACATGATTTTGTTTTAGGGGAAAAAAAGGTTTGAGGATCTTCAGCTTCCTTCAGAGGACTCTCCACACACAGGGTTTTCCACATACATTTGTTTGCATCGGCGTTCTCCTAGAGATATGCCTTCCTAGCCAGGTGCTGGGTCATTAGAGCAGCTTCCCCATTCAGCACTGTTGAGTGTATTGGGGATAAAGGGGAAACTGAAAAGAGAAAGAGAATTGCTTGGAGATGTAAATAGGAGACCTGTAGTCGTTCCCTGAGCAAAACCAGAGGGGAAAATAAATAATAAATGGCTAAAGAACAGTGAAAATAGGATAAAACTGATGCTGAATTATATAACACCAGAGTGAGGTTAATTCAATAACTTCCATTAAAAAATAGCATGCCTGGTCTCACCCAAAGAAGTAGTCAGAATTCCTGCAGGAAATTAACTTGAAAAGCAAGCAAGCAAACAAATACACAAACAGAAACTTTTAGAACAAATATATATGTATGTGTTTATATATATGTGTGTGACTACATATATATATATATATATATACACACACACACATACATATACAAATATATACATATAAATCACTATTGTTTCCTCTGTGACATAACAGGTGCAGGTTAGTAGAGAAAAATGTCATGGGAATTAAAAAAAAAAACCTATGTTTTCTAGATTGTTGCTTCCTTGTCAAGATGTTGAAGTTTAATCATGTTGAAATAAGACTCAGTATAACAAGTAGTACAGGATTCTTTATAACAAAACGTTTGACCTTGGTCAAGGCAATTTTACCTCTTGGGCCTCAGTTTTTTTCATCTGTAAGATGAAGGGTTCTGTCTATACTAGATGATCCTACAGTTACTTCTAGCTTCAACATTTTATATATCTTGGCAGAAAATATACAAGCTTCGCGCGCGTTCATGCCTCTGTCTTTGACTCTTCCACAAAAGAGGCAAATCTTTCGAAAGTTAGACTTCTTCTCTAGAAGAGGGAGTAGATTTTTATTTACAACTATCCTCTATATTCTTATGTTCCACGCTGGGGTCTGAGGTTCAGAACAATGTCCCTGGTCTCTGTAAGAATCTCAATCACCAAATAAAATGAAATAATGTCCATTACAAAGTTTTTATTGAGCCAGAAATGAGAAGTAATACCTTTTAAAAAAGATGTTCAGGGGCTTCCCTGGTGGCGCAGTGGTTGAGAGTCTGCCTGCCGACGCAGGGGACGCGGGTTCGTGCCCCCGTCTGGGAGGATCCCCCATGCCGCGGAGCGGCTGGGCCCGTGAGCCATGGCCGCTGAGCCTGCGCGTCCGGAGCCTGTGCTCCGCAACGGGAGAGGCCACAACAGTGAGAGGCCCGCGTACCGCCAAAAAAAAAAAAAAAAGATGTTCAGCAATGAGGACTATCTTTCCATCCCACCATTTCCTCTCCCCATTACAATTGTTCCTCCTCCAAGAAAATAATTTGGTTTAGCTCTCGGTTACCCTGGAAATGCTGTTAATCATAATCTCCTATTTCCCATTAGCGCTACTTAATTAAGGTTGCATTAAGCAACATCACTACAAGAAAGAGAGAAAGGAAGGGAGGGAAGGAGGGAGGGAGGAAAAACACCAGCATGGTCTCTCTCCCTCTCTTTCCCTTTCTCACTTACTCTCAAACTTAGAACTCCATTTAAAGACAAATTATTGGGGAAAAGGAAGAGGGGGATTACTGACAAAGGTCAGATCCAGTCCTTGGCTGACTTTCCCTAGCCTATTGTTTTCACCAAGTGTAGCAACACAGTATCTCTACATGAATCGGTAGCTGTAATAATGTAATGTGGTTAAGAATATGTTTGTAGCAGTCTACAGAAAAACCAGGGTGTGTGATTTTTGCTCCACACTGTCTTTTTATTAAGCTCTAAAATCAGTTGAATACTTCTCAGTTTTTCAAGGTGTTTTTTAAATTTCTCCATTGAATGTGAAGACACATTTGAAATAAATTTCATTGCTTTGAAACCAGGTAGAATGTAGAATTTAAAATATTTCTTCTAATGCTCACTATGCTAACTTAACCCTAGAGATGTTAATGGTTTTTCAAGTGTTTTTCTGCAGAAGTCACCATTATTGAGTTATTATTGAGTCATTAGCTTCCCAGAGCTTTGGCCAAATCAGGATTGATCTCTCTTTCTCTCTTTCTCTTTCTCTCTCTCTCTCTCCCTCTCCTTATTTCAACTTGCCACTGAAAAGAAAAATTCAAAGATTACTTACTATAATTATTCAATTGAATTTTGTAATTCTATTTCTCAAAGTAAAAAATATTCTAAAATTTCTCTTACTTAAAAAATACTTTTCTGGACATCTGTAGAATAATATATTACGCAACTATTTTAAAGGAAGAAGTTTATCTTTGTTTTATAACATGTATATATGTCTACAATATATTAGGAAGTGAAAAAAAGCACAGATTAGAGTACATGCAGTAAAAATAGTAAAAATCCAGTTTCTTCATATAACATATTTATGTAAATGTCTAGAAAGATATAAGACAAAATATAAATACTTTGGTTGTCTTTGGGTGGTTAGGATTCCAACTGATTTTTATTTTCTTTGTTATCCTTTTAAAGTGTTTTCTTGTAATGAGCAGATATTGATGCTGTCATTACAAAAATATATTACATTAAAATCAGTCTTTACTGGATGGATTGAGCATGGTGGAAATGATGGTGATAAAACAAATTGCTGTGTGGAAAGTCTCATGAAGTTCTCTCTCTTCCATTAGATGATAATTCTTAAAATTCATAAAATTTGAGTGAAAGCCAAAAGGAGGACCTTCATTCTCATGGAGGCAGGGCCTCTACCTGTACCTAATAGGTCATCCCTCACTTCTAGTTCAAAGTCCAGTGATCCTTGACGATTGCTCCTGGGGTAGGGAAGGGAGCAGGAATCCATTCTTCCATCAGGAATCCAGCTCTATGATGGTTTTTCTTTCCTCCTAATTCTGATGTATGAAAATTCAAAGGAGATTTTGACTCCATATCCAACTGGACACCAAGCCTTACCTCCGTTCTTTGCAATGTCCATGCCCCTATCATACTTGACAATTGCCAATAGGAAAGCTCTCATCCTCAGGTGCCTAAAGAAATACAAAATTCCTAACAGGTCTCCTGCCTCTTTTTTTCTCCCTTCTTTTATTCAGTCTTCACATGTCCACCTACTAATTCACCTAATTCATCCTACTAAAATGTTACTTTTAAATATGTTACTCTTTTGTTGAAAATCCTATAACTCTCTCTGACATGAAGAAAAAAATCTATAGCCTAGAATTCGAAGCCCTCCAGAATCTAAGCTCATCCCTAGCATGACTTTGCCCCAAGCCCCCCAATAAAGCCTCTGCTTCATGATAACAGCTGACTCACTGAATTGGCCTCGAACTTCAGTACTCCCAAGGGTTGGCTCTGCCTGGAATGACTTACCTCATGGTTTCCACCAGACTCACTTCTACAGTATAAAGCCAAGTTAAGATTCCACGCTTGAGATGTTCCTAGCCCACCTGATCCCTAGGAGATAATCCCCTTTTCTAAAGACCTGTGCTACCTACTCATTTAATTCTGTGCTTTATGTTACCTGACTCTCTGGTGCACATGGATATTTTTTCCCCAGCAAAATGATAAGTGCCTTAAGGGCTTATTTCCTCATTTGTATTTAAAATCACCTAGAACTATGCCTCTTCAGTAATCCCTTAAGAGTTGGCACTAAATACATATTTTTTGATTAACTGAAACATCAAGCAGCATGTTTCCTAAACATTTTGGGAAAGAAACATGTACAACAGTATAACACTCCACGTTCTTATTTTTTTATATAAGTGGTTAAAGAATAAAATCCGGGTAAGACAGGAATAAAGACACAGACCTACTGGAGAACGGACTTGAGGATATGGGGAGGGGGAAGGGTGAGCTGTGACAGGGCAAGAGAGAGGCATGGACATATATACACTACCAAACATAGGGTAGATAGCTAGTGGGAAGCAGCCGCATAGCACAGGGAGATCAGCTCCATGCTTTGTGACCGCCTGGAGGGGTGGGATAGGGAGGGTGGGAGGGAGGGAGACGCAAGAGGGAAGAGATATGGGAACATATGTATATGTATAACTGATTCACTTTGTTATAAAGCAGAAACTAACAGACCATTGTAAAGCAATTATACCCCAATAAAGATGTTAAAAAAAAGAATAAAATCCAAGACAAATCAATAATATTTGAGTTAACCTCTCTGAAAACCACAAAAAATAAGATTACCTTTTGCTCAACTTCCTATTTCTGAAAATGTCCTTAATCTCATTGAGGGTAAGCGTTTAGATGGAGCATTTAAAAAGTTTGTCCAAAACACACAATTGTGTCTTGCCTGCAGCAGAAATAATGTGTGCCCCTGCTTCACTTTGTCAATAATTGAATTTGCTTCTGAAGTTCAAGATTTCTTTTTGTGTGTGAAACTGACTGCTTCTGTTTTCTCTTTATATGCAGTAGACTCTAATCTAAGGCAGAAGAAACACCATGCAGTTGGGATTTAGTGAGCAGGGAGGATAATAGAAGAGATTGACATGACTTCCATAGAAGAGTTATTTTTAAGTATAGAGAATGCCTACCCTCATGCTGAAAGGGCCTTTAGAAAATATTCCCAGGATTGAAAAGCAGTGAGGGCAATTCCCATCACTGGGCTAGCAGTGCTGGTCTGTGGGGTGTTGCTGCCACCTGCTGCATGCAAACAGCCATGGAGGGGCTGGCGCCGGGCTCTTAGCTGCAGGACGCCAGGTGAGCACAATTAATATTCTGTGGGCATGTGAAATTTTTCTTCTATTAGAGCCTGGGTGAATCTCAAAGGAAAATCAGTCCAATCTGATGACTCTAGGCCACGGAAGTATAAAAACCACACCCAGGATGGGCAGATTTGCCCAGTAGCCACTAAATGGGGCCCTGGGCATCCCAACCCCAGGCATGGATTCCATTAAAAGTTACTCTGTAGCTCTGGAAAACAAGTGAGGATTTCCCTTTTTCTGAATCTGAGGGATTTATTTGAAGAGTTGCTTCACCTTCAGGCAATAAGAGATAAGAGACCTCTAGATGATTCAAGGGGGAGGATATTTTCTTAGAGAATTCAATAAATTTAGATTCTTATTGGTTTCTACTTAGGTAGATTCCTCTTAATATGACAAGTGGAGTAAAGTAACTGAAATCCCTCCCCAGGCTTGTAATGTCTCCCAGTTTAATAGGGACACCAACCTATAGATCAGGGTCTTCTTACTATATCTTCTGGCCTGTTTTTGCCTCTATACTCCATCACCGTGATTTACTAGAATCTCTAGGAGGAAAAGGGCAGATATGAAGGCATCAAGAGCAGTGATGTTTCTTCCTGCCTTTCAATCAAAGACTTTGAACTCCCCAGCCCTCCCTGAAAATATCCCTATCAGCCCCGACTGACCCAACACCTCCAGGGACCTGAGACCTACTGGGGAGGTGGTAGTGGGGGATAGGAATAACAGTTTGGGAGCCCTGGAGTAGGAAATCAGTAACTCCATTTTCTGGCCTCTGCAGGAAACATCATTAGCTGAGTAGTAATGAGTATGACAATTGTCACGGCAAATATTTGTAGGGGTGGTGTAGAGGGTAGCCTGGACATCCAGGAAGACAGTAGCCCTATTTCACCATATGCAAATGTCTTCTCCCAGGTAATTCTAATCTCCTGAATGGCAAGAGTGATGCTTTATATCTTAGCATCATCCGTATCCACCCCCCCAAGTCCTTGTGTAGGACAGATCAGTACATCTATGATGTCATGATACATGACGACATGATACATGATGATGACCTGGTCAGAATTCTCTCTCCCTGACCTCAAAAGAGTAACCATCTCAGGAACACAACTCAGTCTTCTCATTTGTCTTTAGCCTTGCTGGTAGTAAAGAGATTAGGGTCACAGAATATTTCACCAATTGTTCATAAGATGGTACATATTAATTCATTTTTATTCTTTGTTCATTAAACTTATGCTGTAGTTCCAGCCTAATGTTTCTTTTCTTAATGTTGGCAGGTAAAGACGGCCTATTTTACCCCAAGGTAGAAAACCAATACAGTTGTATCTGACAGGGGACAGTCATCATGTCCTTCTGCGAATAACCAGGGATTTTTACCAAGGAGTCACTTCCCTGAAATCCGGCCCTCGGTAAATGGAAGTAAGTGGGTGGATGTAACAGGGCCTGGTAACCAGCTGAGGTAGGAGATTCTCTGCCTTTGGATTCTGATTGTTTCTGTCTTACTCTACATGATCTTTGCTGAGGCAAAGACACGCTTTTCTGTCATCATCAAAACAGACCTCCCGCCAGGAGGGTGGGAGAATTCCCTACTTGACCACCAGCCTATCCCAGACACAGGGTGGAAAAGGAGCCCTCGTCTCCTCACCTCCAGGGAATGTGGGTTTCCCTGAAAGAAGGGAGACGTTAAAATTCCATTTCTTAGCTGGAGCTACCCTCTGTAACTTCTCAGATTTTATTAAAATTAAACCTGTTAATTCTTTGTTCTTTCACCCTGAAGCAATTCTGGAAAGAAAACATATTTTAAAATTGAACAGAAAAACTATTATGAAAGACACTGAGCTCACATTTGTTAAGTGACTTTGTGCTCTTGAAAAGAAATGTATAAAAAGCAGATTATGAACTGCTCTGCGTGATCTCCTTTGTGTGGATTTCAGAAGCAGCTTGACTGACACAGAGATCCTGGAGGAGAGAATCTTTGGATGCTAAAAATGCTTTTAACGAAGGTGATACACAAGATTTCAGAGAACAATTTCAACATTGTTCTGCTGAAGGTTATACTTAGCTCTGAACCACATTACTTTCCTGTCTACGTTTCATTTCCTGGGGTCTTGCCAAGTGATAAACAGACACAGGCGTTTGGTAGATGTGGCGTTTTTTCAGCACGAACAGGGTGGCTGGAGTTTGCTTAGTTAAAGGCATCTATTGACTTCTGTGATCATTATGGAAATGCTGGTGTGAGGCCTTCAGGAGGCTATGGGGGGAAAATGGACATACTGTGCTGTCTATTCCATCATCCAGATACATTTTGTCAGGGGTAAGGCTTCTGGTTGTCCTTTCTTGTCAGATCGGCTGCTTTGAGGGGAATGGGGCCTCTGTTTATTTAATATGCCTTGTGGCTACTGCCGAAATTGATCACCAAAGGCAGACTGTTATTAAGGTTTTCAGTTATGTATTTAAGTGGCAGCTCTCAGAGAGATGTTAAGAGTCTAGAAAGGATTACAAATGAGCGCTAAAAACAAGAAGGGAATGGGTGGTTTGTGCCACTGCCCTGAGACATTTTCACCCGTTTTCTTTCTAAGAGGGTCTCTTGGAGTAACTGGGAAATTGTGCTTCTTGCAAATGAAATGCTCTCCAAGTGATAGAATAACTCCGGAATACTAGAAAAATCACAAGCCATCGAGACTCAGAGCTCCTGGCTCAACCTTTTCTCTTTCTCAAATACTTTCTCTTTTGGATAGAGCAAGAATTTCTCCTCCAAATACTAAGATCTTTGGGAGCTGAACATATGTTGAATTTTAATGAGGCATGTGTAGGTATGGACCTGGGAGACAAAGTAGGGTCCTTATGACAGCGGGGACCAGTGCCTAAAGGGCCTATTTAAAAACAGCAGGAGGAGAGATTTGTTCTGCATTCCGTAGCACGAGGGTATTAGAGTGAGCCCGAGTGTCTTAAGAATTAGCTCTGCTTTTCAGATATAGTTATGAAGATTTTAAAGGAGAATTTCTAAATCAAAGGAGACTTTGGAATATAATGCTGTAGATAGGATCAGAGATGTATTACCAGGCAAAGGTGAGCTCACAGGGAGCTACGTTAAGCTGCACTAACCTCTGCCTACCCAAACTTTTGCATTCATAAAAGTGTAGTAACTCCCATTTGTCTAGTACCTTTGGAGCCTGTTTTTTTCTCAGTTGCTTGTCATCTTTTTATCTTTTTCCTTTGTGAGCTTCAGTGGTACTTGTCACAATAATATATCATTCCTGTAACAGTATTCCATGTTAATTCTAAAACTGAGACCTACACTATTGAAGGCATGTCAAGGGCTCAGTGCTTAACATATTGTAAGTGTCCTGTACCATTTGGTCAGAGAGCTGATGGGAGGGAATCTTCTTTCATGTCTAGTGTTTCAGTGTTGATTATAGATGATGCTGACCAGTGGGTTATCTTTAGTGGAAACCTCTACCGCTGTTTTTTCCCCATCCTTTCCTCAGGCACCCTAACTACATGGAAATGATGGCCCTTTTGATCCTCTGATATTGAATGTCAAATTTCTTACTCTTCTCAACCAATTTGGAAGGCAGTTTGGAGGTCATGAAGGTTATAGAAGGAGCACAGACTCTAGACAACCAAATTAATGTTCTTTTACTGAGGTGTGACTTTAAGCAAATCACTTAATCTCTCTGTGCCTCAGTTTCCTCTTTGATAAACAGTGTTAACAAACATCACCCTTTGGACTTCCCTGGTGGCACAGTGGTTAAGAATCCGCCTGTCAATGCAGGGGACACGGGTTCGATCACTTTTCTGGGAAGATCCCACATATTGCAGAGCAGCTAAGCCATGCGTCACAACTACTGAACCTGCACTCTAGAGCCCGTGGGCCACAACTACTGAGCCCGTGTGCCACAACTACTGAGCCCGTGTGCCACAACTACTGAAGCCCATGCGCCTATAGAGCCCATACTCCACAACAAGAGAAGCCACCACAATGAGAAGCCGCGCACCTCAACGAAGAGTAGCCCATGCTCACTGCAACTAGAGAAAGCCCGCACGCAGCAACAAAGACCCAACACAGCCAAAAATAAATAAATAAATAAATAAAATTTAAAAACAAACAGAAAAATCACCCTCTGGTGTGTGCAGAGGATTAAACAAAATAACCTATGTAAAATCCTCTTGTAAACATATATTTTTAAAAACATACGCATATTAGTTATTTTTCAGTTTCAGAAAATAATATTTGTGTGTTATTATATGTTATGTGCTTTTGATTCATAAACAAAAAAAGCCAATTATATTCATTGTAAGAGTAGTTGTCATAATAAACTTGCTAGTGGGCTCCAATCTTTAAACAGGCTTAATTTTTTTCACAGGTAGTCAGAGAACTTACATTATTTTTTGGACAGACCAATAGACAAAGTGATAGACATTCAAAAGTCAATAATTTCCTCTAGTGTCTTTAAGCAAATGCCTCCTCATTTGTGTTGAGTCTTATGCTTCTCTGTCTAGATCAGGAACAAGCTCTCTCTAACCCCTAAGTCAGCCAGGGAGGAAAGTTCCAGCTGCTCCCTCACTTCACCAAAGTAACCAAGGTTTCTCATTGAGTCACTCTGTGTGAATCATGCAAACTGATGGCTCACGTCCTTCCTTTTCAGGAGTATTGGAAGAAACGTTCAATGCAGAAGAAGACATTTATGCATTACCTGGTTCTGATGTCAACCTGACCTGCCAAACACAGAAGAAAGGCTTCTTGGTGCAGATGCAGTGGTCCAAGGTCACTGATAAGTTGGACCTGATTGCCCTTTATCATCCCCAACATGGCTTTTACTGTGCCAATGGGCGCCCCTGTGAGTTGCTGGTGGCTTTCAGAGAAGCTCCCAGGAATGTGTCAAAGTGGACTCTGCACTTAAGGAACATGTCCTCCTTGCTCACGGGGAAGTATGAGTGTAGTTTCACTCTGTACCCAGAGGGCATTCAGACGAAAATCTACAACCTACAGATTCAGACAAATGGTAAGCATGTCTGGGAGGGGGAAGGAAGCACATGCATTCATTCACCTCTCATTTGTTCAACAAGTATGTGTTCTGAGCCAGCCATGTGCCAGAGTACATGTAAACTTGCACCACTGATAAGTGGTGAAGACTACAGCCGTTTTGTGAGAGAATATAATAGACGTCAGGAAAACTGACTCTGAGAAAGCAACGCCTGAGCTGAGGTCTGAAGATTAGTAGATACTAACACCATTTGGGAGGTGGAAGGTTTGTGAGTGATCCAGAGACAAGGAACAGCTGATATGAAGGGCTGTGTAGTGTTTGAGGACATAGGAAGATGCCAGTGGGACTTCGGTACAGAATTAAGGGATGAGGTGGGAGATACGGTAAGGACCAGATCATGCTGAACTTTGTCAGCCATGTTTGAGGTTTGGATTTTTATCTAAGTGCCTTGGGAAGACATCAAAGGATTTTCAACCAAAGGATGGCATGACATTTATAGCCTGACTGAATTTGTGTTATAAAAAGCTGGTGCGGGCTTCAGTATGAGAATGAAGTGAAGAGGCATGAGAAGGAGAAGGTGGAGACAAGTTAGGAGACCAGTAGCCCAGAGGAGACAGAGTGATAGTTTGGGTAGATGTAGAAAGAAGATGACGAATTTGAGCTTTGAGCGTTAGACAGGTAGGACTTGGTAATAGAGTGGATCTAGAACAATGGCAGTATGAGTGAGGGAGAGAAAAATCATGCATGTGTCTGGCAAGCACACCTGAATGGTGGTGGCATTCACTGAGATGGGAGGCAAAGGAATCAGAGCAGTTTGGGGGGGGCTTATCAAAGTGGCTTTGGATATATTTAGTATAAGGCAAGGTTTTGCGGGGGGAGGACTTATCAAAGTGGCTTTGGATATATTTAGTATAAGGCAAGGTTTTGCGGGGGGGGGGGGCTTATCAAAGTGGCTTTGGATATATTTAGTATAAGGCAAGGAAAGTTACCAAGGAGGCTGCTGAATGTGTAGCATTCACTCATTCTTGCTTTAGAAGGCTGCCTTTGGAGGCAGGAATCCTAGGTTAAAGTTCTAGTACCTTTCTGGCTAGAAAAGAATTTCACCTGGGGCCTGGCATGTACATTCTCTGAGCCCATCTGGAAAATGATGACAGTAATGCCTACCCTAAATTAGTTGGTCCTAAAATAAATGATCTCCATTTATACTAACGGAAAAGATGAAAACGAAAGCCAAATGGAAAATGCACTGGAAATGGAATGTTTTTAACTCAGGGGCAAAGTGACCTGGTGTTATATGAAAAAAGCACAGCAAAAACTAACTCATGAACGCTATGCTAAAGAAGGCATGGGGCTGCCCAGGACAAACAACAGGTATGGATTTATTACTTCCTCTCCTCTTCTCAAGAGATAAGACCATGCATGGTGTTGGGCAGTCCAGCTATAGAGCAGGATCTCTTCTACCTCTACCTTAACAATGCCCCATTCCCATTGCTGTTTTCCAGGAAAAAATACTTCATTGGGGGATAGGTTGGGATGGTGGGGGTTGAGTGAAGAGAAATGAGAAGACCTGTATAGAACAGTGTTTACCTACATATATTTTGGCATCAGGTGGCCTGGATTTGAATGTTGGCTCTGTCATTCACTATATATTTCATCTTCGCCGGGTTCTTCCAAGTCCCTAAGTTTTTGTTTCCTGATATAACAAATACGGATAATGATAGGAACTCCTTCACAGGTACCATTATTTTGACGATGAGATGAGATAATCTGTGTAAAGCACTTAGCATAGTTCCTGCCCAAGAGTAAGAGTTTGGAAAATGGTACTTTTCATTATGAATAGTAGAAATAATAATGAGTGAACTCTATATCTCAGGTCTCATTAAAAATGAGTCTTCCGCCCTCCCTTTTTGTGTCTGCCTGATATGGGGCCCAACAAAACATGTGCCGCACATAAGCACAAGTACACGCTGACCTTGGCTTTAGACAAAGATTTTGGGTCTTCTTCCTAAAACTGTAAACTATGCTACTGCGTATGTGAGGACCTAGTGTTTATTCCATGGGGAATTGACAACATGGATTAATGTGCCGTATAGGAAATAGGAGGTGGGAATCGCTCAACATAAAGACAGCAGTGGAGAAGAGGTACAGTGTCATTCAGAAAGGAGAGTGGTGTTGCCTTTGAGGGAAAGTGTATTTCTTAAAATAAAGGGCCAAGCTTGTAACTACTAAAAACTGCAAATCACTGGGGAGGCAGAAGCCAAGTATACATGCTTTGTGGTTGTCAATTTCCCAGTCTTCTGACTGTAACTTCGCTCTTGATCTGCCGGACCAGACGGAAAAAACAATGGCCTCGATGTTAGAGAAATGGTTCTGGTATTGTGTATTTGGGTACAAAGGGAGCAAAAGAGAAAAGAGAAAAACAGAAAGGGAAAGAACTCTTTCACCGCAGAGTGATCAAAAATGTAAGCCTGGTATAAAGCTAAGGGGCAGATACTTAGACGGGCAGTTGTCACTCAAAAGCCCTGTCAAATCCCCCCTCATGACATCTTTTTCCCCTTTATTCTTTTGATTTTCACTCCTTCTTCTCTCTCTCTTGCCATTTGCCTCTCACAACCCTGAGAGATCTTCAGGTTTACAGGCTGGTTGGATAAGCAAAGCACACACGAGTGCAAGTATGTGCAATACACGAACAAATGCAAATTGAAGTGGTGTATGAGAATCTAAACATGAAAATGCTGAGGGACCAGAGGCGGTTGGGACCTCTTTCTGTTTCCTTTCTGTTGTCTGCAGAGTCATTCTCCTCCCTGCCTGCTCACAAAACAGTGTGTCTAAATCCTGTCCCCATGTTCCTGGAGTGCCTAGCTGAGAAGGGACTCTTCTCTTCACTATACCTCGTTCCTTTGTGTGAGCTAGTGCTCTGAGGCTGTGGATGAGGGTAGAAATGTAACACACTGTTTGGCATTTGCTGCTTTTTTCATTTTCACTTGACAGGGTTTCCTTTTAGGTTAGTTTTAGGGTTATTCCAAGAAACGCAGTTCTCTGAGTCAAGCCTTGGGTTATTGTCATCCAGGTTTCCATCATTTGACGCTACTGGATCCCACAATGCTTCAGACTGTGAGACTTTAATGTGTCTGAAATGTGTAGTTGTTAGGATTAGTTCTAAAAAGTACAATATGGCTTTAATTTCCCAGATTACAACAAAAGCCTTGGGGGCGGTTAATGTTGTTAGAAGCAGTAGTAGGAGAAGAAGGAGGAAAGGTAGTAGAAGGAGGAGGAGGTGTGGTAATAGAAGTAGTATAGACTATAATAACAGAGTAATAGTACTGGTAATAGAATGGAATAATCTGGATAATATAATCTTGATAATCTCAGTCTAACTACATGCTACTACCCTGTCTAAAGGCGTAGTGTGTTCTTTGACCTTTTTTCCCAGTTTTATTGAGATATAATTGACATATTGTATTCATTTTAGGTATACAACATGATGATTTGATATATGTATATATTGTAAAATGATCACCACAGTAAGTTCCGTTAACATGCATCACTTCACACAGTTAAAATCTTTTTCTTATGATGAGAACCCTTAAGATGTGATCTTTTAGCAACTTTTAAACACTTTTTTTTTTTTTTTTGCGGTACGCGGGCCTCTCACTGTTGTGGCCTCTCCCGTTGCGGAGCACAGGCTCCGGACGCACAGGCTCAGCGGCCATGGCTCACGGGCCCAGCCGCTCCGCGGCACGTGGGATCTTCCCGGACCGGGGCACGAACCCGTGTCCCCTGCATCGGCTGGCGGACTCTCAACCACTGTGCCACCAGGGAAGCCCCTTTAAACACATTTTTAACTTTAGTTACCATGCTGTACATTACATCCCCAGAATTTATTTATTTTATAACTGGAAGCTTGTACCTTTTGGCCACTTTCACTCATTTTGCCTACTCCCCACCACCTGCCTCTGACCAGTCTGTTCCCTTTTAATCTGAAGGCTGTCTTACATTTCTTATTTTTCTTTTCCAATGTATTTGTTGAGCAAATTTGATTATTTGTCCTGTAGAATTACCCACAGCCTGGGTTTTGCTTTTCACATCTCATGGTATCTCCATGTTCCTCTTTCACCTTTTAGTTAGGTATACAGATTTGATCACATTTATTTTTATTTTCTGGCAAGAGTATTTCATAGATGATGTTGTGTAGTTACATCAGAGCTACATAATGTCTGATTGTGTGATGTTAACAGCCACTGATGGGTATTGCCTAGATCCATTCGTTCATTATGGGCTGCCAAAGAGTGATGTTCTAATTCTATCATTCCTTCATTTATCAGCTGAAGTATTCTTATAAAGAGAAATTCCTCCCATGAACCAATTATTTACTACATGTACAATTTGTATAAGAAAAGCAGAATAGACACTTGGTTCTTTCCCTTTATTTACCAGATTTAAAAACGAGTTGGTTCACTAGCATTCTTAGGTCACAAATAAGTATTTGTGTTAAGTATCAAGAATTTATATGAATTTAAACATACTAATGAGTTTTAATTCATTATAATTATTATCCTTATTAGGCTGAAAATGTCCCACATATAAAATCTATTAACCATTTATAATATAAATTGCAAATATTTTCTCAGTTTGTCCTCTGTCCATACTTTCTTATCCTACCGTTTCCAATGCAGCATAATTCTTACATTTATGACATAAAATATATCACTTTTTTTTCCTTATTGGTTCTAATTTTGAGTCATATTTAAGAAACGTTTTCCCCATTCCCAGATTATACAGAAATTCACTCATGTTATTTCTCACACTTGCATGTTTTTTTAAATTAGCAGTTAAATTTGTGATGTTAGGTTTCTAGTGTTAAAAATTGTAACTAAATATATTTTTTTATGATTTCTAATACTTTTCTTTCTGTATTTCCTACTTTTTTTCCTTCCTGTGGTTCAGTTTAGAAATTTTCTATTGACCTCTTTTCCAATTCACGAATCTTATTTTTCTTGGTATCCAGTAAGTTTTCAATCTCATCAAATTCATTCTTAATTTCTGATGTTATATTTTTAAGTTATTGGTTTTTTTAGATTTTTAATTCTTTGATGAAATTGTTCATCTTTTCATGTAGTTCCTTCATCTTTTTCTCTATTCTTGAATATGTTAAAAAGAGTTAATGTCCTTGTTGGCTAACTCCAATGTTTCTATTTTTTCTATATATGCAGTTTATTATATGTATAATAAAATAAATATTATTATATTTATTATATGTATTATATGTATACATATATAAAGAATATATATTGTGTTATTATTGACAATAATAGCAAAAGGAAAGGATGTGCTGGAGTAAGTTGTGAAAAAGAAAAAGTAGACAAAAAACAGACACATGAATGATCTCCTATAACATACCCAACAGAACAGTGCCGCAATTAATGGTTTAAAGAATTTCATGTTCTTAAAGAAATTGAGAAGAAAAAAGAAAAAAAAAAGTATATATTTTATATTGACCCATATATTTACCATTTCCTATGCTCTTCTTTCCATCCCATGGAGTGAAGTTACTATTTGGTGTCATTTTCTTTCAGCCGGAAGGACTTACTTTAGAATTTCATATAAAGCGAATCTACTTGCCATGAATTCTGGTTTTTCTTTTTTTCATTTTTATTTTTGAATGATATTTTCAATGACTGTAGAATTCTTAGTGGACTGTTTTTTCTTTCAGTATTTTGAATATGTCTTCTGATCTCCATTGTTTCTAGTGAGACGAGAGCCATTAATTCTGTTATTGGTCCCTGCATGTGATAAGTTTGGGGCTTTTTCCTTACTGATTTCAATGACTGCTTTCCTACTTTTCTCTTTGTTTTGGCTTTCAGCAGTTTGATTATGACATGCCTAGTTGGGTGTTTCTTTGTATTTATCATATTAAGGTTTTAAAGTTCTTGAATGTGTAGATTAATTTGGGGAAATTTTTAAAAAATCAAATATGAAGTTTTTGGTCTTTGTTTCTTCAAATATTTGTTCTGTCCCCCTCTGTTTCATCTCTCCTTCTATGACTCTAATTACATATATGTTAGGACACTTGATATTGTCCTATATGGCTCTGACACTCTTTGTTTTCCTTCAATCCTCTTTCTCTCTGCTATGCAGATTAGATAATTTATATTAATCATTATTCAGACATAGTGACTTTTTTCTTCTGCCATCTCAAATTGGCTGTTGAGAATTCCCAGTGAATTTTTTATTTTTATTATTGACTTTTCAACTCTAGAATAACCATCTGGTTCATTTTATCCTCACTAAAATTCCCTGTGTATTGAGTCATTGCCATCATATTTTGCTTAATCCTTTGAACATACTTTTAATAGCTGCTTTGAAGTCTGTTAAATCCAATGTAGGATCTGCTCAGAGTCAGTTGCAATGAACTGCTTTTTTCTTGAGTATGGATCACACTTTCCTGTTTCCTTCATATGTCCTCATTTTTTGTTGAAAGCTAAACGTAAAAACAAAAACAAAAAACCCATAATGCGACAACTCTAGATTCTGTGGGTTTTTCAAAATTTTAGTAATTTACCCATATTTAAATTGCAAAATCTGTCTCCTTTGCAGTGTGTGGCCATTGAAATCTCTGCTTAGCTTTTTACTATAATTCTTATGTCTTTAGTTCGGCTTCCAAGGAGTTGCCCCTACATTGGCAAAGCCCCTTTGTTGGTCCACAAATGAATTTGGCAAAAATTGTGCTCAAATACCTCAAGCCCAATAGGCTTCCACCCTCTACACATAGATGTCTGTGGAGGCGGGGTTAGGGAGTGCCTTCAAAATTGCGACAGTAGTACCTCCCTTGGCTTTCACTTTTCACTGGGCTCTCTCAGGTCCCCCCGACTCATGTGTATATTTTCCCAGTCAGCCTGAGATATGTAGAGAATTTATGTCAGCTATTATATGACTCTCTGATTTCTAGAATCTCCATGTTAACTGTCTATCTGGTCTGCCCCTCATCCCAAATGAGACTGCAAACCCAGGCTAACCAAGCGTCAGTTTTTCTCTGTTTCCTACCAAATTTGTCCCTGTTAGCTGACAAAGTGAAGGATTTTCATGCTTAGACCTAATTTAAGTCTTCCCCTTTTGGAAGAAAAGATGCTGGGTTTTGTAGCCAGCTCTAAGACGGTGAAACTACCTTTCTCACCGACCTAGTCAGGAAAGGGGATAGAAGGATCCCTAAGCAAGAAGGCTAAAGACTCCTACTGTTCTTATTGAAACTCTAGTGGTTTTTCAGGAGGAAATGCTTCCCAATTAAATGTTTGTCTTTGGTCAATTTCCAGGGCCCTGAAAGTTGTGATTTTTTTAACACATTTGCTCAGTTTTATACATATCTTTTTTTCACTGACATCTTCATGCCCGCAAAACCAGGAGTCAGCCCCTCAATCCCCGCCTCATCTGCGTTTTTGATACTTATATTGTATCTTTATTTAAAAATACATATTCATTACTACTCTCTTATAACAATTATTTATTCTTAGTGCTAAAGGTAAATATATATTCAACACTTACCCCTAGCCTTTATGTGAATGTCTCTTCAGTTTGAAGTATATTCTATTGGAGAATCCTCAGGAAATGTTCATGGGGCAATATTCCCTGAGCTCTTGCATGACTCTAACATGATTTTTATAGTCTTCATATTAAAGACTGAATGTAATATCCTTAACTCATATTTTCTTTCCTTGAGTATATTCGCTATGTTACTATATTATTTTCTGACATAAAGATTTGCTGTCCAAAAGTTAATAACAATTTGATTTTCTTTCCCCAGAACTGACTTTGTTTAATACTTTTATAAGAAAATGCTTAATGTCCATTCTGAGACTATTTTCCTACTTTTGCAGTATAATCTTTTAATATGTATTTTCTAGTCATTTTATTTTAAGAAATTGTACTTGAGTTATAATTTTCAGTATTTTTTCTGTCTGTTGTTTATTTCCTTGAGTATCTTCTATTAAACATACTTTTTATCTTCTTTGCCTGTCTCTTTCTTTGAATCCCTTTTACCTCTTTTTTCTTTTAAAATTCATTATTTATTAACTCATTTCATTTAAAAATTTCCCTCATTCTATTTTTTAAATTTCTTTTAATGCATTAGCTTTTGTGTTAATATATTCTTGGTTTTGTTCTAGTTTGCTCTTAATTTCTGAAATGATTTTCAAAACTTATTATTTCCAACCCTTTCCTGAATTCTCTCACTTATCTTCTATAAACTTTCTTCTCTCCAATTGACTCATTTACTAGTCTTTCTAAATTTTTTCATAGCTTATATCATTTTCTTTATTTCTTTTAGCTCATTTTGAATAAGTAGGCTATAGTTTTTATTTATTTTGAAGTCATGTCTTTCTAATATGCTGTTATTGTTGTAGGAATGTTACTTTGTTCTCTCTTTTTTTTTCTTATGGTATCTTTACATGTGATTCTACCCCATTTCTTTCCTATTGCTCGATCTAAGTATGTTTAAGTTAAATGGATTTTGATTTTTATCATGGAAGAGTGGGCCAGGCTATCTTTTCTAGAGTCTTCAGTTTCTCTAGAGCTCTCTCTTCTGTTATGTTCAAGGTAAATTATATGCCACTGTACTTTGTGAGATGTACTTCCTTTCCTCCTATCCCTCACTTTTATCTAAATTGCCTCTTTGCTTTCTCCTGTTGGGCCTGTCCTGTTTAATTTGGATTCTACTCCCAGGGGTTTCTTCTCAGTATGGGATATGTCTGAAGAGTCCCCTCTGCTCTAGCACTGACAAGCTTTTCTTCTTTCCCTAGAAGGCTCTGGTAATTTGGTGCCTACATACTTCTTTCTGCATTTCTGCTGCTATTCTCAGATTAGTCTGCCTTTTTTCCCAGTGATTGCCTGTTGGTTTTTTTCTGGGGCAGGGGGAGAGTTCTCTAGTTCTAAGGGCCATCAGGAGCCCAGCTGACTTTCCTGTTTCTTTTTGCACAGTTGCTGATATCACAGTGGTCTAGTGGTTTGTCTCCACATATTAATGGTGATATATTGTTATTTAGTGTTCCTGTAGATATTGCTGTAGATATTGTGTTTAGTTTTGCTACTCTAGTTAGTCTGTTTTTATTAGGAATTTCAGGAATATTCAAAAAGTTATGCCACTTGTATTTCCAACTTCCCAGAATCTGGACTAACTTTACAAAAAATGTAATACTTATGTATTTGGGTAATGCACATTAAGATAGAGTTAATGTACCAAGTGGATTTCATAAACTACACAAATCTGTGCCTAGGTCAGTCTCTGTTTAAAATAAACTGATAGGTTCTTCCCTGGTGGTGCAGTGGTTAAGGATCCACCTGCCAATGGAGGGGACACGGGTTTGAGCCCTGGTCCAGGAAGATCCCACGTGCCGCGGAGCAGCTAAGCCTGTGCACCACAACTACTGAGCTTGCGCTCTAGAGCCCGTGAGCCACAACTACTAAGCCCACGTGCCACAGCTGTGCACCTCAACGAAGGGTAGCCCCCTCTTGCCGCAACTAGAGAAAAGCCCACGTGCAGCAATGACGACCCTACGCAGCCAAAAAAATAAATAAAATAAAATAATAAAACAAAATTTCTCTCATTAAAAATTTTTTTAAAATAAAATAAACTGATATAAGTCGAAAAATTACAATAATCTCAAAAATAAAATCAATAATATTAATGGTGGTATGCAAACATGGCAAAAAAAGTTTCGTAGTGATATACAAGTAACTCCATTTGGAAGTACTGTTATAGTTAAATGCCTTTAACCATAAAAGACTAGGGTTTTATTGTTTTGTTTTGTTTTTTAAATTACGGGGTTGGAGTAATATTTTGAAGCAGCAGTAGAAAGCAAAGAAGGCACTGATCCCATCTCCTGATCTTGAGGAAATAAGGGTATAAGAAAACAAACAACCACTGTCTGAGAATGATGCGGAGAAGATGGGCCCCAATGGGAAGGCCTGGCTTCAATTAAGGAAGGGGGGGAGGAGAGAGTTATCAGTGAAGAGGACAGCTGATACTGATGAGAGCTTGAAACACAATGAAGTTCTAAAGGCTAGGTATAACTTTCAAAATATCCAATCTTTTAAAAAAAAATGTGCTGTTGATAATAATGAGGATGTTCATACCCCATGATCCATTCGTTATACTTCAGGGAACTTATCTTAAGTAGCTGAATGGTCAGAAGAAAGCTGTTAGTTTAAGGACGATCCTTGCTATAAAGATTGTAATAGTTTAAATAAGGTAAAAACCCAAACTGAAAAAGCATATGCTTCAATAATTGAAAATTACTAAACAAATGATGATGTGTATATATGACATAAAGCATCTAAGAATTTCAACCACAAGTAGCTTAAGAATCATGCAAAACATTTTAAGTAAAAATATAGGTAACACTTTTTGGTTAATAAAATTGCAAAGTATGAAAAAAAATACATGCATACAAATAAGATTTGTATAGATATAGAAAAAAAGAAATAAGATTTTCAGGATATTAGGATGATAGAATTGTTTTCATTTATAAATGTTTTAAATTTATTTTTTAAAATCTATTTTTGGCTGCATTGGATCTTTTTGTACGTGGGCCTCTCACTGTTGTGGCCTCTCCTGTTGCAGAGCACAGGCTCCGGACGCGCAGGCTCAGCGGCCATGGCTCACGGGCCCAGCCGCTCCGCGGCATGCGGGATCTTCCTGGACCAGGGCACGAACCCGTGTCCCCTGCATCGGCAGGTGGACTCTCAACCACTGCGCCACCAGGGAAGCCCTGCGTTGGGTCTTTATTGCAGCGCGTGGGCTTTCTCTAGTTGGGGCGAGTGGGGGCTAGTCTTCGCTGTGGTGCACAGGCTTCTCATTGCGGTGGCTTCCCTTGTTGCTGAGCATGGGCTCTAGAGCGCAGGCTCAGTAGTTGTGGCTCACAGGCTCTAGAGCTCAGGCTGAGTAGTTGTGGTGCACGGGCTTAGTTGCTCCGCAGCATGTGGGATCTTCCCGGCTCAGGGCTGGAACCCGTGTTCTCTGCATTGGCAGGCGGATTCTTAACCACTGCACCACGAGGGAAGTCCTATAAGTTATTTTTGACATTATTATAGTTTCCTTACATATGTATATATGTGTGTGTGTATATATATATATATATCACCGTCCTGAAAAGAGAGACTACAAAACTTTATCTAATATCACTTTTAAAATGAAAATAATTTATTAATGGTGCTTCCTTGGAGTTCCTTATGTGTTTTTCTGTGTCATTTCTTCTTTGGAGAAATATTTATAAGCTCTAAAATGACAATTAGGTATGAAAACAGTAAAAAGATCAGCATATGTCAGGAGTTTGGTAGGAGGAAGGTATGAATAGGCAGAGCACAGAGGATTTTTAGGTCAGTGAAACTATTCTATATGATACTACAATAGTGGATACATGTCAGACATTTGTCAAAATTCATGGAATGTACAACACCAAGAATGAACCCTAATGTAAATAAACTATGGCCTTTGGGTGATGATGTGTTTGATGTCGGTTCATTGATTGTAACGAAGGCAACACTGTGGTTAGGAGTGTTAGTAATGGGGGAGGCTGTGCATGGGTGGGGCAGGGGATATATGGAAACTCTGTACTTTCCACTCAATTTTGCTATGAACTTAAAAGTTCTCTGAAAGTAACTGTCTATTAAAATTTTTAAAAAGACAGTTAGAGGCTAGGTTATAACGTTTTATGTTCTACCTGATCCAGGAAATGTGATCTGAAGCCTAAAGCACCAATTTGGGGTTAAAGCAGAGGAACATAACAAGCTGTGAGCTGGATTCTGTTAGGGTAGTTTCCCTATAGTTTTTCAGTGAGAAACAACTCTGTGCTTCTCAGTGACTCTTTTGCCATTTATACAAGGACTGTGGGTGGGATCCCCTTCATAGGTGTACCCTGAGGATAGATGAATCTCTATACTAAAACTGTTCTCATTTCTTGGATTAAAAGCACTTTACAAACCAATCACAGATCCATGTCTTTTCTACCTTACGTTTTGTTACAGTTACACAGGATGAATGGAGAAGCAACCATACAATAGAAATAGAGATAAATCAGACTCTGGAAATACCGTGCTTTCAAAATATCTCCTTAGAAATTTCATCTGAGCTCACCTTCGCATGGTTGGTGGTAAGTGTTGCCCTTTTCAGTGAATAACTGCAATGATCTTTAAATATTAATGAAGTAAAAATGAACAAGTAATAATAGGGAAGGAAACATGCTGGATGAGAGGCAGGCATTATGTGGAAGGTTGGGGAGTAGCCAGGGGAGGGAAGGAAGGACGCTAGGATTCCTTGCAACTCAGCAAGCCTCTGGGTCTGTGAATGCAGGAGCTTAGAAATTAGTTCCTGAAGGTTAGTTTATATTTCAAGCTATATACTAAACTGTGATTACAGAGAGAAAAAAGTGGGATGGTGCCCCCGAGAGGAGCCACATCCCGCAGAAGCTCCTACTTACACACACTTGTTTACACACATGTGCAGAGGTGTAGACTACCTTTTCCCAGAACGCTTACTACTCCATTCTGGAAAACATAACATTGCTTAGATTGGGAAGCACAAACTCTAATGCTTATCAAATATAGGGAGAAAATGTGCATGAGAGAAGCAGGAACTGAATAAGAAACAGTCACTGCCCAGCTCTGTTATTGCCACAGGCCCGTAGTTGCCATATTTTCTGACTTAAAAGAATAAAACAAAACAAAACAGAAATCTGGATTTTTATGAGAAATTTTCCAAGGCAAGCCAGCCAAATGACAGCCAGCTCTTAACCAGTATATACAGTAGACCTCTAGTACTACTGTTAGATCAGTTGATAGCACAAGTCTTACACAATTATAAAGATAACCATAAACACACTTTCGAGAATCATGTAATAGGGTGTTTATTTAGGTGATCCAGAATATGACTATATTAATTTTTCATATCATCATGCAAATGAAAACACAAGAGTTAAAAATTCTTACAGAACTAATAGTTGTCCGTGAACATAGCTGCCGATACCACCTGCAAAATACTGTGCTCGCATGGTTGATCACTCATGTTACAAGTGAATAGGTTTTTGTGGGCTGTCTTGGAAACTAGAACCTTCATATAAAAAGATTTCTCTGAGGATGTGCCAAATCCAAAATAATTGACTTGCAAGTAGGCCTTAAAATACAACCTACTGATAATTTTTTACTGTCTAGATATTTTTGGAGAGTCAGTAGGATCAAAAGATATTGTAAAAGAACTTTCTCAAATTGTCCTAAAATCTACAATGTCTCCTTGTCATCTGTCAAAAACCACATTTTTCCCCCCTTTTAGGGTTTGCTTTCCAAAATGTAAGACTTCCTGCCTGACATTATACCCATCATTAGTATAAGTCAATTGTTCTTAACAGATGTGATACAGTGTGGTTCTTAGAAAAAGAATTTAAAAGTGGAGATTATGTCAGGAAGCCAGAAACCTGCTGCTCTAAACATTACTGTCATGAAAATGCAGTATCTATACCTTGTTTACATTATTAATATATACCACCAATGGGCGAAACGTTTCTACCCTAATTATCACAAATTCACTATCAACAGGAATAGTAAAGTCTAATAGTAATAAATAAGACTAAAGTTTACAGAATATTGAGCAGAGTTCCCTGTGCTCAATATTCTGTAATAACCTAAGTGGGAAAAGAATTTGAAAAAGAACAGATACATGTATATATATATAATTGAATCACTTTGCTGAAACCAACAAAACATTGCTAATCAACAATACTCCAACATAAAATAAAAATTTTAAAAAGAATAATACTAAAAAAATAAAAGACAAAAAAAGTTTAAAAAGACTAAAGTTTAATAAGCTTTACTGTACAGATTTTTGCTGGCTAGTCAGTTGATCTGTAGTGAACTTATCTTATCTGAAGGGTGTCTAATCTGTTTTTCCAAGCAAACGTTAAAGCTTTCAGTCAGCTTATGTCTTTTCTGTGACGCTGAGCTTCTCCAGGGCAAAAAGCTGCATCACTCATTTCAAAAATCCCTAGCATCTAGTATAGTGCCTAGAACATAGGCAATCAGTAAATATCTAATACATAATTGAATTGTTTCATTTCTCTTTGTCCCCTTCCCTCACAGTCCTATTCGTTGGCCTCATATTAAATGGATGATCACTAAACCTCATGCTGTCTGATTGGTTAATGAGCAGCTCATTAAGTATCAATGACTAGATAACTGATAAGACATCCTCTATGTAACAGTTTTCTTCAAAGAAACTAACATTATCTGTGAATCCTGCCAACATATTTAGGATAAATAAGGGATGGAGAGATTGCACCTAAGGTCACACAGTGAGAGAGTGAGTCCTTAACTTCTACTGGAACTTCAAGCCATGCTCTCAGTTTAAAGAATGCATCATAATTGAGACAACTTGAGGAACTTTTTGAAAGAAACTTCTTTTCACAGGGAACATTGTATTGGCAAATGTGCTGATCGAATTCCAACTGTGCATTCCCTTTTAAAATGTCAAAATCTATTTACTCCTCTAATTTACATCCATACTCCATACTGCTGGTACTGTGGGATTCAGCAAGCCTGAGATGAAATCATCTAATCTCCCATTATTAAGGAATAAACTACAGTTTTTTATGTCATGACTGTTGTAGGTCAGAAGAGAACATAAATATCCCCTCAGTCCATTTTTTAGTGCTTTAGTTTCTTGTTAAACTGGCAGCAGTAATCATAATGATAACCAGTTGTTCTTAACAGACATGATATAATGTGGCTTTTAGAAAAAAGTTAAAAAAGTAGAGATGGTGAAGATGAGCCCAGGAGGGTAGAAACCTGCTTTATTGAACTCAGTAACTCTGGGGAGCTACAAAGTGCTTCCACTTCAAGTCCTGCATTAAACCCTGGAAACAATTTGACAAACTAAAATTAGTTTAATCTAAGTCACTGGAAAGCAAAAGCCATGTCCTGTATGTGGAATTTTATAAAATCTAATTAATTCAGTTGTGACCCTCATGAGAAAGGTGATTATTGGGATTCTCAGTTATAAAAATATTATTTGCTGGGTGTCTCTGATCCCATGCTAACGCTGCGTTAAATGTGTTCATGGAGCAGATCCTTTGCATGTTGGAATGTTACATTCCAGGATCATGACTACACTGAAGTAGAAAGGCATCTGGTGCAAATTGTATATCCAACATTTATCTAGAAAGAGAGGTAACTAAGTAAACGCAAAGGGCTAACCGCCAGTGTCAGCTGAGGCTCCATGTGCATGGTTGGATGATGTAGAAAAAGTCATAGAATGTGTGTATTTAGATGGAGTGCAGTTGATAGAGAAAGGACAAATGCTATTTTTCCTAGTTTATGTCCTGGGGCACAAGCATGCAGTCAACAGGGAAATTCTGCGGGCTTACTCTGGGAGCTTCTAAATACAGTCTAATATTCTGCGTTCATTCCAAACTATCATCCTGATTTCCCACAGTATAAATTTCAGTTCAATCTAACAAACATATGTGAATCTGTTTTAAGTGCGAGGTCCTGCAGGGATACAAAACTATATTGAACATGTTTCCTACCATGAAATACAACTTTAATAAAAATGTAAAAACTAGCAACATAGAGGGAAAATAATTTGATTCTGACTAAATGTACCTGGAAAAGCCTCTTAGGTTATGTCTGAGCTGGATAATTAAAGCCAGCAAACAACAGACATGTACTACACCAAGGCCCTGGGACCTGTGAGCACATAGTGGGAGTGGGAGTGGGAATGGGGGAGGTGATGAGGGAATGTTTGTTCCCAAACTTGGTGGATAAAGAGAAATCCATGACTTTTCTCTTTAAAATCACGAAAAGAAAATGAGAAGCATACCAGATTCACACAGTTCAATATTAGTGATAAAGGTGTATAACTAAAACCTAGATGCTTACGCTTCTGTACATTTTTATCTATAAATGTCTCTTTTAAATATTCTCTTCTTTATTATTTGTAATGTTCTATATGTAAACAAAAATTGAAATGGTACCATCAACAATATTGGTTTTCCATGCCTATGGGAAGCCTAGCTATTCAGAAAAGAAAGCTGTCACCTTCTACCTGATGGCAACTGACCCTAACTGTCTTCACCATAATCAAAAATGATGTGTTAACAAATACCGTATGCTAACACATATATATAGAATCTTAAAAAAAAATGGTTATGAAGAACCTAGAGGCAGGATGGGAATAAAGATGCAGACCTACTAGAGAATGGACTTGAGGACATGGGGAGGGGGAAGGGTAAGCTGGGACAAAGTGAGAGAGTGGCATGGACATACATACACTACCAGATGTAAAATAGATAGCTAGTGGGAAGCAGCCGCATAACACAGGGAGATCAGCTTGGTGCTTTGTGACCACCTAGAGGGGTGGGATAGGGAGGGTGGGAGGGAGATGCAAGAGGGAGGGGATATGGGGATATATGTATATGTATAGCTGATTCACTTTGTTATACAGCAGAAACTAGCACACCATTGTAAAGCAATTATACTCCAATAAAGAGGTTAAAAAAAAAAGAAGTGTTAGCCAACCTACAAAGTGTTGACAACCAATTGTGATGATTGGAAAAATATTGTTGTGGACTTCTATAAAATGGACATGGGGAGCTTTGCAAGGACCCTACTTGACAGCACTGACTGGATGGAGAATAAATGGAGCAAAGTGAAGATAGGAAGCAGTTAGGAGATAAAGAAGTAACAATCGATGCAGTTAACAGAGTTTATTGAATGGGCTCTATACACTCAGCACCTACTTGTCCTGTGGCCACCACTGCCAGCCCTGACATGGAGATGAGGTCACCTCACTAAATCAAATAGTTCCATGGTCTCTTTTCTGCATTGAAAATTCTGATTCTAGTACTAAAATAGGAACCCCTCTGCAAATTATTTTAGGGTTTGTGAGGTCATTAAGAGACATTCAGGAGGAGTTTTCTATGATTCAATATGAACCCTCCCAGCCCTCATCATGCTAATTATTTTATCCAACTCCTGTATGTTATTATGCATTTATTTTTCTTCTATGGGTTCTGATTTTCTATTTGTTTTTCTTGTGAATTTTTCTTCTCCTCAAACAGACTCTCAGCAGAAAAGTCAAGGACTGTCCATTCTACTACTTTTGTGAAGCAGTATGTAGCAAAGGCATTAATAGCATGGCTTTTCAAGGGAAATTGTTGTTTTCAAATCCGGGCTCTACATTTAATAGCTGTGTGACCTAGGAGCTAGGATTAGGGTGAAGTGAGTAGGGTCCTCACCTTGGGTGCAAAATTTAAGGAAGTGCCCCAAGAAATCAGTAATCAAGATATATATCTTAATAAAATATTTTTAAAAATCAAAATTTAGGGAAAATCCATGATGAACAAAATGTCGAATTTTAAAATAAAGGCACAATGTTTTTAGTTTGTTTTGAGATCCTGCTGTGCTGTTCAAAGAATAGGATTTTCCAATCAGCCTGTGGTTCCTTGGTCTTCATGGCATCATGCCCCCCATGGGTGCGGGTTTGAAGGTTGACAAGGGCAGGAGAAAAGATTGAGCAATGCATGGCTTCATGTAGTCATTTTTCAAAATATTAAGTTGTAGAGAGTTTATTAATTTTTTCCACTGAGGTAAAATATGGGAGAATATTTTGATAAGTGCATATAGGGATACATATTTTTCCTTTTGTCTCAGAATTCTATACAGCCTTGGATACGTTGCCCAGCCTGAGTTTTAGTTCTATCATCCACGAAAGGGGATAATTGTAGTTATAGAATATAATTATATTATAATTATATAATTATAGTTTTATAATTATATTATAATTATAGCTTTATAATTATATTGTTACAGTACCGGCTCCATGGTGTTATTGTGAGGTGCTAAATAACTTAGCACAGTACCTAGGCTCAATACATATTAAAAACTAATCTTTAAAGAGTTCGTTTTAGGACTCTCCATAATTCTTCAGTTTAGTTGAGCAGAGAGTAAATACTCATGAATTCACAGCAGGCTGACTCAGTTGAGGCTGGAAGACAGTGATTTAGTATTAATTGAACATCTATTGAGTGTTAGGACTCGTGTAGGTGTATCAGATACATTAGCTAGTTCAGTCTACATTCCTCATTCAGTTTTGTAAGGGTCTACCAAGTTGGAAGTCCCATGAAGTTTTAGAAATATTTATTAATATTTTTAAAATTATCAAAAGAAGAAAAGAAAAGAAAAACAGGCAAGAATAAAGGTTCTGTGGAAGATCCCCCACCAGACTGTTTCCGGAAGAACAGGTGCCCTAAGATCATTCTTAACAGGTAGGAGTTGAGGTGTATTCTCTGACCCTTATCACCAAAGGTAGATCAATATATCATAAAACACTCCTTTCAATCAGCAAATTGTCCACATCTCTAAAATCTCCAATTTATACAAAGACCTCTGGCTTCCTGGAATTTCTTATACATTTTTCATTCGAGAGAGTCCACCAAAAAAATTTTGTTTTGTGATGGCTTGGTTTTATTAAGATGTGCTGTCTCAGAGGCTTCTTTGTCCCTTTTTTGGTGCTGTGTCTTAAGTACCTTCTTTGTGTGACCTGAGAGCAAGTTAGCTAACCTTGGTTTATTCCAGATCGTTGTAAGGAGTAAATAAGGTAAGACTTGAAAGAACTTGGCACAGTGCCTCAAACACAGTAGGTGCTAAATAAATTTAAGCTATGACTAATAAGAATATAAAAATGCAGTAGTGGTCATCGTATAATGTTAGTATTGTCTCTCCCTCTCCCAGCCCTAGACATTTCATCGTTTCCCTGCATTTTGTCACCTCTCTTCCCATTTGCTCCACGAAGGCAGGTGCTCACATGCAGATTCTTGCCTCGCCCCTTTATATCCGGAGACTCTGGAATCTCTCAGGCTGTCCTGATGTTGTAGATTACAGGGCACACTTTGCAACCGAATCCGTCTTTCCCAACGAAGGAACAAATCCCTCCTCTACAACAGTCAAGCGCCCAGAAGATAAACAAACAAAAAACACTCTGCATAATTTTTTAAATATCTTTTCTCCATCAGTTAAACTACCCTGGCCAGTCACCCCCAGCTATGCAGTAAAGGAAAAAGCAGTTCTCTCGCCCATCTCCAACTTCAGCCTCTGACTGCCCTTCTTCCACGAAAGAGTGACAGATGCAAGTGTTCCAAATGGTGAGTCATTTACTAAAAGATCAAGCACTCTGAACCCCTAGATTCTCACAAAAGCAGTCCCTGTGCGTAAAACAATAGCTGTAAAGCGTAGCTTATGCTGAAGAACCTGCAGGGGGAGCCAGCCTCCTTAATTACTGGCCTCCAGATCAGCAGACGCTGAGTGAAATGCCTTCCTCTCTCTTCTGCCGTCAGGGCTCCTTTTGGGGCCCCTGTCTCCAGAACATAAGTTCTCTCCCTTTAATTTTCTGTATCCTTCCTCCTTAGGAAGGCAGCGGCACAGACTCTTAAGTCCTACTTTATGTGGGTATAAAGTTACGTTCTTTGCTTCAGGAGTAAGTCTGTGATTCTCTGCAGGCATTACTACCTGTATATCTGTAGGTAAAGCTGATACCAATCCTCACCATGTTCACCTAAAAAATTGTCTTGCGTAAGAGTTTCTACTAAGTATATTCTGGAAATACCTATCTAAACTATCTAAGTAGTCTGCCTTCCTGTTTTCCACTTCTTGCTCTGCTCCCAGCTCATACTTGAATTTTCTCCCTCACCTGGCTTCCCTTTCTTCTACCCTGAACTGTCTCAATTTTTAAACCAGAGAGTCCAAGTCACAGACCTTTGTTTTCATTATTTCATGGCTTCTTCCCCATCCGATGCATTCCTGTTCACCCTTCTCCTTTTCAGTTCCTTCCGTTTCCCCGACCCCTACTCATAATGATTCATCTGTTGTTTGGAGTTAGACCAGTGGTTTTCAGCCCCCGGTCCTCTGAGGACCTTTTAAAAAATGTGCCCTGGGATGAGACTGATCCCAGAACAACTCCAGTAGAACCTCCAGAGAAGAAGCTTGTGCATCAGAATGTGTTCAAAGCAACTCAGTTGAAAATATAGAGCTATACTGAAGGAGGATAAGGACATAGCCTTTCCTCTCTGCTTATGCCCCTGAAGAGTCCCCTTCTTACTAGGCCCTTAGTCAGCACATTTACTGACCCTGCCCAACACTGTGACATCTCCGGGACCTGGTCCATGAGATTCAGGCTAAGGCAAGAATAATGAAGGCTTTTTTTCATAGACCCACAAAAAGGTAATAGACTAGAGGAATCAAGTATTCCAGTTAAATTCTGATCTCCAAATTCAGATTAACATTTACAGCCTATTCCTTATGTGTCCTTTTTTGCGTGTGTGTGGTACGCGGGCCTCTCACTGGTGTGGCCTCTCCCGCTGCAGAGCAGCTGGGCTCCTGACGCGCAGGCCCAGCGGCCACGGCCCACAGGCCCAGCCGCTCCACGGCACGTGGGATCCTCCCGGACTGGGGCACGAACCCGCGTCCCCTGCATCGGCAGGCGGACCCCCAACCACTGCACCACCAGGGAAGCCCCTTATGTGTCCTTTTTGAAGCTCACAATCACAGAAATAAGAGCAGAAGGACAGCAACTAGGCTGAGGTAAGGAGGTAAGGAGATACCAAAGACACAAAATTTAAGGAGGCACTCACTCTCAGGTGCCCACCCTGCACTTACAAGATCCTGGGAGTGACTGCTTCCTTAAATTTTGCATCCTAGGAGACTCTCTTTACCTCATTCTAGTCCTGGCTCCAAAGGGAGCTAAAATGAGACCTTTTCTAAAGGAATGCTGGAATGCTGGGAAGCGAGGATGACTGTGATCACCCAGTTTAGTGAAGATTTAATAAGTAAAACTGATACAGCCTCCTGAGCACATCTCAGCAGTAAGATTTCAGAACTTGAAATGAGAATTATGATCTGACATTAGCTCCCAGGGCTGTACCCCACCCCCCAAATCCCACCCCCAATAGGCAACTTATGGAAGGTTATGAAAGGCAAGTTTTAGTCAGAAGAGCAGCAAGTTTCTATTCGTGTTAAGAGAGAGTGACACAAATTTATAACTGAAAGTCAAGTGTCACGATACTTTCTCTAGTAACATACTCAGTATCTCTTAATTTCAATCCTTCATTCATGATCTCTGTTGTTACAAGATACAAATGAATTACTGCGTGTGGGACACCTAGTCCAGGGCTGGTACAACTGAGCGCTCAAAGCTGGCAGCCATTTTGTCTCATCAGGAGGATAACGGAACTCAGGAAACACTTCTCACCCAATATCACCCCATCAGCAATTCCACGTGATCTAAAGACAGAGTCAAGCCAGGTACAGACTACAGCCTCTACCTCTCTCCAGTCCAAATCCAGGGTGATGGCCGGAAGTTCCCTTGCTAGGCTGTAGTCAGGTCTGGCAAAATCTTCAGGCGCTCCACCACGGTCAGGGTTTTTGCTAAGGGTTTCTGTTCTCTGGACTCCCTGCCATCCTCCTGTCACTGTCTCCTGCTTTCTCTCCACTAAAGAGGAAGCACCCTGTTAGCGGGAGAGCAGCCACACAAGGGTCACTATTCTGGAGTTCTGTTTGCCTTGATAGTTGTCATTCGTGTTACGGCTGGGGACGAGGGTAGGAAGCTAAAGAATGATGGTTCAGTTGCCAAAGATGGGTCAGTTTCCTGGTGACCACTACCTTATGTGCAATTTTAATGTTTCCTGAGAATACTGGAAGTCTCTTTAATTATAACTAGGTCTAATTGCTTAGTTGTCTAATTGCCTTAGTTGCTTTCTGGAGCAGAGTGGAATAAGGCCAGTGTGAGAAAAGGAAAATGATAAACACAGCTCCAAAGAAACTCTGCAGGAGTCCTCTCACCCCTACCAAGGCCAGCTGGGGTGAGAGACTGTCCAGCTTCTCCAGCCAAAGAACCTGCTGGGATGGCCCTCTGACCCTGCAATCACAGGAGAGTGGAGCTTAGGTGAAATATCCACTGTGGCCTCAAACAAATTGCAGAGACTCTGCAGGGTGTGAATTTAAGGGAAATGTGAAAATTCTATTTTGCTCAGTGATGCAAGGAAACATCAATAAACAGAAACCCTTGGCTTTGGATATTTTTCATTTTTGTGACTAAGAACTGTGTTTTTTAAAACATCATTTTTAAATGAAGGCAAAGAGAAAAACAGTGATGTGGATGAGCAATTAATTGTTTTTGAAAATGAGGTAAACAAAGAGAAAATAATTCACACCACCTAAGAGCATGGGCTGGTCGATTTTTTCTCAGTTGTCTGAATGATAGGACAAGTGAAAAATCTTTGTTTTTACTTAGAATCTTATTGATTATTATTAGAGGTCACACAATTCAGTATTTTGAAGGAAATGCAAACCCTTTAGTTCATAAAGGGGGGAGGAGCTACAACCAAAAGGTATTTAGTTTGAAGTCGCTTGCTTATAGCTTCTCCTATATCTCTTTCTCCAGCTCTCACTCTCGTCCTCCTGCCCTGCCTCCCTTTCTCCTTCCTTCCCTCCCTCTTTTTCCATCTCTCCTCAGGGATGGGCTAGGAAATAATCAGTTGCCCTTGATGGTCAGGTTCCTTATGGAGCCTAGACAATGCCCCGTGATGAGTTGGAAAGGCTGTTCATCTCTTTTATTGACATCACCATTCACTCACTTATGGGGTATGACTGTCTTAGCACAAACATGAAGCTGACTCATCTGGCCTGACTATTGGCAAATCGATGGAGGCAGCCATCCGGGGTGTGAAAAAAAATAATTCTGTGTTAGGCAAACTGTGTCCCATTTGGCCAAGAGTTTTTGTACCATAACTCCATCTAATTGCCTTGCCAACATTTAAACCATGTCCTGTATCTCTTTGCTGAATTAAAATACCTTCATCTTGGTCTGGAATGCTTTTTACTCTCTTACATCTCATCTTTATCACCCTGTCTCTACATCTCTCTGTCTCTATATTTCTGTTTTCTTCTTCTTTGAACTCCTTTCAGTGGATGCTCAAAAATATGAAACTCTGCCTGTTTGTTCATAGAATTAGATTTCTCCTGCTTCTTGGTCTTCTCCTTTAGCACATGGGCCAGCTGTGTTGTGTTTGGACAGTCTTTAATCTATTTGGGGGTGTCACCTGAGTGTATATCATAGTGATCCTGGCAGAGGTATACACATACCGTATTCAGGACCCACTCTGCGTGCCTGGGTGATTCCCCGAATAGAATAAACCAAAAACAAAAACATGAAAACCTTGAAATAAATATTCAGATGTATCACTGAGCCATTCTATAAGCCCTAAGTCCAGTTTATTTCTTCTTCCAGAACACCTTCATTCTCTGGCAGACCAGGGATTAGAAGCTTCCCCTCTGCTACTTCCTGCATCCCTCTCACTAGCCTCCTTTGACTTTCCTTTCTTTAGTGGGGAGTCACCTGCCATCACACGTTTGCTCTCCTGCACTCCTAAGCTCTAAACGTGATTGTCCTGAGCCCCCCGAAGAATCTGTCTCTCTCAATCACCTCTGCAACTTTTAGTAATTGTTCTTGCTTTCAGGTCCTTCACTCTACTGGCATTTGTTGCTAATAGGAAATCAGAAATAGGCCTCCTCCCATAACCATTTTAGGTTGTATCTTGGTTTGGGTTCCCCTGAAAGAAAACTTTGAGACAAGGATTTGAATTAAATTAATTTATTTGAGAGGTAGTCCTAGAAAACATAGGACTGGGAAAATATGTCAAGGAAGGGAAGGAAGATAATAAAATGTACGTGATCAAGCCAGTTAGCACTAGGGTTTAGAGCTCATTCCCACTGGGAAACCCTGGGAGAATACCCATCAGAGTTATACCAAACAAAGATGAGGAAGCTGGGGTGTTATCCACCAACTCCCCACCTGTTGTCACCATTAACCCTCTGGGACTTCCAGTCTGCTCTACTTGTGGACTGAGTGTGTTTCCATAACCTCAGTAAATCTTCAGGAGAGGATCATATATATGCCCAGCAAGAGGCCTTCAGTAAGCAGAGGCTGAGTGGATGTAGCAGACACTGATGGCATCTGTGACAAGGGTCTTAATATTTTTTCCACTGGTTCATAGAGGGCATTGTCTGCTATACTCAAGAACTTACTTGAGGGATTTCCCTGATAGCTCAGTGTTTAAGAATCTGCCTGCCAGTGCAGGGGACACGTGTTCGATCCCCGGTCTGGGAAGATCCCACATGCCGCGGAACAACTAAGCCCATGCGCCACAACTACTGAGCCTGTGCCCTAGAGCCCGCGAGCCACAGCTACTGAGCCCATGTGCCACAACTACTGAGCCCACTTGCCACAACCACTGAAGCCCACATGCCACAACTACTGAAGCCCGTGTGCCTAGAGCCTGTGCTCCGCAACAAGAGAAGCCACTGCAATGAGAAGCCCGTGCACCGCAACGAAGAGTAGCTCCCTCTCGCGGCAACTGGAGAAAGCCAGCACACAGCAATGAAGACCCAACACAACCAAATAAATAAATAAATAAATAAAATAAATAAAAATTTTTTTAAAAAAAGAACTTACTTGAAGTCACTTCAGTTCAACATGATGTCCTCAATGTCTGTTTTATGCTGGGCACTAAGTGCTAGAGATGGAGAGATGAATAAAGCATTCTGGCTCCAAGGCACTTACAATTTAGCGGGACAACAAAATCGCTGAAATAGCTCCTGATCTTTTCCAGTACCAAACAACTAAATAAGAACCAGGTGTTCTTCCTGCCCCTTCAGGGACCTCTAACTTGTGCTTTATTTCTAGGCCTTTGGACACATAGAACATTCCTCTCTTCCATCTGCCCACTGCCTGCCCCTCCTCTCCCCCGCATTCCTCCTTTCACCTGACTCACCCAGAAGCATCTTTCAGATATCAGATGTGGCCTCTTCCAAAAGCCTCTTCTTATTCCCTAAGGTTGAGTTAGAAGCTTTTCTCAAAAGCTTTCTTCAAATCCCACATGTCCTTAATAGCAATACTTATATCAGTTCTATCAATTCTAATTTCTAGTTTATGTAGCTGTATTTTCCATGAAAATGTAAATTTCTTGAAGATGATGAATATGATTTCTTCACCTTTGGTTCCTAGGCATCTAGTATACTGCTGGTACACAGTGGGAGTTTAATAAATATCTGATGAGTTATGAATGTTTTACACACAGACACACACACACACACACACACACACACACACACACACACACACACACACTAGTGACCAGGTAGGGTATCATTCAGGGCCACTAACTAACTGTGTTTTATTTGCCTTTAAGCTAAGCCAGAAATCTCCACAACTGTGGAAAATAATTTCACGTTAAAGTTTTTGAAAATCTACAGCATAATTATGCCAGTGTGTGTCAGTTTGCATCATTGCTCAGAATGTTTCTCAGAGGACCTTATTCCAATTAATTTCTGGTGGGAATGAAGGAAAGCTGAGTTGACTCTAGAACCCAAATGGGAATCCTTATTTTCTGACTTAGGGCTCTCAGAACATGTTATCTTGTGATCCTTAGTCCTTAAGTTTCCTGGAAAAATTGTCTCAATTGTTTAAATTTCTGTTTAATAAATGTTGAAGTAGATAGTGAAGGAAAAGTAGGGCAGAAAGCAGTGTGAATCCTGTTGTAAGAATGAGGTTTTTGCTCATCCTTTGACGTTTAATTTGTTCTAATTCATTTCCTATACCAGCTTTCCTAGTGTTTTTATTTTTAAGTGACAAGAGGAAATGTACCCTTCTGAACTCATTCAGAGCCCTGGCTATTTCTTAGGCAGTACAAGGAAGGGCAGGAGAAAAAGGAAATTAGAATAGGCCCCTCTGACTTCAAATTCTTGTAGGTAGTTCCCAGCCTCTAGTCTCTGGGATCTGGGCTTATTTCCCAGCTCTTCCTCTTGCTGGCTGTGACCTTGAACTAATTACTTCACACCTTTGTAGTCAGTTTTCCCATCTATATGAAGGGGGTAAGGAGAGTATCAGCACGTTGTTGTTGTTTTTAGGAATTAAATGAAATAATCCATGAAAAATTCTTGGTATATTGTTTGGTATATATTAAGTACTCAATAAGCATTTGGTTGTTATTACTACTAACGTGTGTTGATCAGCTGTCTTATGGCATTATGGCTTCATTGAAACTTTTCAAAATCCCAAGTAAAATAAATATTCTTCTTAATTCTCAAACATTTCCTGTTAGATGGGATGAGAGAAAATTATATTCCAGTTTCTTCTAGCCCCAAGAACATTAAATAACTTATGATTTCTTGTCATGTTTTCACTGAATATCAGTCATGTAATTTGACAGCTGCATTCAGATCATAGCTCAGGCTCTGTGGTGTGGTTTTAGATGAGTATATTGTCCAAGTCTTTTGATTTTATGAATTAGTCTCTTAGATTCATTGTTATTATAGTCCCAAGTACATAGGAAAGGTTTCCATTTTTTTGTTCTGCCACAATTAATTTTCAAGTTTATTAGTGGACTGCATTTCAATAGTTTAAGTAAAATAAATAATCTAATGATATAATGTTTGGTAGGTGTTTTGTTTCTTATCAGGATTTTTTTGTAGGTTCTTGGGCCAATGTTTATAGGTAACAAGGACTCAATCCAGATATAGAACCACAAGGTTGGATCCAAGAATTCCAGTTTAAAAAGAAAAGGACTTTGTCTTACGTGTCATCAGATTTTCTCTTCTGTACCCATGCTTCCCTGGGCACTGACTAGAAAAACCAGAGAACTTTCCTTCCTGGGGAATTAGTTGGAATTAGTTGGTGTGGAATCACCAACTCCACATAACCAGCTACAGGACACAGCTTGTCTGTGGATCCTTTAAGACCTTGACAAACGTTGGCAATTCCTCACTCTGATATTCTTATAATCCCAATTATATTTTTAATAACTTATTAACTCTTCAAAGCCCTTTCACATGCTTTTATCACGTGATGCTCCCAGTAAGCCTCTGAAATAGGTAGAACATCTTGTTATTTCACAGATGAGAAATCGGGGCCTGGAGAGGCTAAGCCACTGGCTGAGCCACTAATGAAGGGCAGAGGTGGGATGAGAATTTAGCATGCCTGTACCCAGGCAGGATGGCATAACGGAAGGAGATCATCTTTAGGGGCAGACAGAACTAAGGTCAAATCCTAATTCAACCACCTACTAGCAACATAGCCTCATCTAGTAGTTAAGCTCTATGAGTCCCAACTAACTCATCTCCAAAACTGGGATCATAATCAGTATTACACAGGGTTCTTAGGTGCATTCGATTTATGCACAGTAATGGAGTACGCAGCACAGAGTGGATGTCTCGGAAATGTTTCTTCCCTTCCCACTACTTATCACTCACTCTCTTTCACTTCTTCCTTCCTCTGCATGAATATTCATAAATCTGCTATGTGATTGATTCTTAGAGACAGTGGGAGTTAATGAAAAAACACAACAAGATAGGTTGTGGAATCTGATGAACCTGGGTCTGAATTCTCCTCCTTCACTATTAACTCTGGGCCTTGGACCAGATTAGATTAGATTAGATTAGATTCCTCATCAATGAACAGGGACAATGATACCAACCTCACAATGGTGACATACGGACCAAATGAGAGACCTGTATGCAAACTATCTACTATCTGGCAACCATTAGTGCTCAGTAATGGTAATTTCCTACCCTCTTCCCTTCATCTCTTAAAAATTAACCAAGTCAGCATGCATGTATTGATGCTTACTAGGCGCTACATGTTCACTGCACCAGCAGCCCTAAGTGTTAGAACAATAGGGGTTTGGTCAGCTGTGAACTGTGTCTTCCAGTGTTACTAGTTAAAATTACTAAAGCTTATGGTTAATTTAGCTTTCCTGTAGAATAGAAAAGCCCCCAGGTTATTCTATCAATGATGCCTTTCAGGCTTAGACATGCTAGGGATGTCCACAGAGAGTGTCACCCCTATGGATGTCGTGTTCTTGTGTGTTTCCAAGGGCTCGGCTTTGCCAGGGCTCCAGCATGGCACACAGCCTCACCTCCACAGCTCCATGGAAAGAAAGAGTCTTTAACGTAAACTTCAGGGCCCCCCATGTAGCAGCTTTTTGCTCTAGAGCAAGAGACGCTGGGCGGAAGAGTCCCTCGGCCACAGCCCCTGGCCCTCTATACCCCTTACTCTGATGATGCAGCAAAAGAAAGCACAGGAGAGATACACGAAAACTCTAGTTTACTCAGCAGGGCGGTCTTTTCACGAGCCACATGTGTGTCTTTTTCCTGCCTGTGCTTTTACTAGATCATCTCCGTGGGTCCTGTCCTTGTCACTCTCTATTATGTTTTACAAAATTTAGGAAAAAAACTTAAAAAACAAAACAAACAAACAAAAAACAAAACTACCTCACGTGTGAAACGTAGGAAACAAAAGCAGGTGGGATTGAAATGCCTAAAAATGAAGAGAGGTTAAAATAATAAGACCCATGGAAAAAAGTCACTGTAATCTAAAAGCAAAACATCAGAGTTTAGCAGGACATCTCCAGTAGCTATTTACAGAATTTGATTGTTTCTGTTTATTTAATTTTGGTTTTGCAAAGCCTGAGTTTTGTGCATTCCTTGACCTTCTTAAGCTCCATTTCCTGTGTGTGTGTGCGTGTGTGTGTGTGTGTGTGTGTGTGTGTTTAAGATTAGATATTGCAACCTTTTTTTCCCCTCATAGCATCTTTTGTAGAACATTAAGATTCTGAGTCCAAATCTCCAGCCGTGTGACTCCCAGCCGCCATCATCATTTGCAGCAGTGAGCCCCTGAGCCCCTGAGCTTTCACCACAGATGGAAAGGGTCCTAAAAGGGGCATCACACCCCCGGGGGGAAACCATAAGGAAAGTGAAAGCTTTAATATCAGGCAGGTTTCTAGAAGAAAGGGGATTACAGGACTGCAATGCAGCCTGGGTTTTTCACAAGCCTGGTGTTTGGACTTGTGTCTTTTCACAAACAGCTCACAGGGAAGACAGATCTGACTGTTAGAGCTGCTGACATGTCTAAGAACAGCAGTTAAAAGGAGCCACATAGGTGGGGACCGAATAAGGCAAGACACCATTATTATACCAGGATCTTGTCTGCTTTAGGGACATGGCTGTCTACAAGATGAAATGCTGGCTTTGTCTCCTCTTGTCTTCCCCCGCTCTCACCATGCCCTCTTCCCCACTCCCAATGCAGTTTTGTTTTGTTTTGTTTGTTTGTTTTTGCGGTACGCGGGCCTCTCAGTGTTGTGGCCTCTCCCCTTGCGGAGCACAGGCTCCGGACACGCAGGCTCAAGGGCCATGACTCATGGGCCCAGCCGCTCCGTGGCATGTGGGATCTTCCTGGACCGGGGCACGAACCCATGTCCCCTGCATCGGCAAGCGGACTCTCAACCACTGCGCCAACAGGGAAGCCCCCAATGCAGTTTTAAAAATAAATAAATAATAGGTTCTACAGGAATCATCCGAAACAAGTCAGCTCCAGCACAAAGGCCAGAGTAGTTTCTAGTTTGATTTTATTCTACTCCTGAGTTAATATTTTAAGCATATCCTCAGCAGCCCAGGGCATTTTCCTCTCCATATGGACTGCTGGATCCCTTTTCTCAAAGCATCTCTAAATATTTAAAGATGAACAGCTCTTAAAAAATCGGAGAACAAGGCATTGGCATGCAGTTAGTATCTTGAGGAATATAATCTGAAACCTACTGCTCAAATGAATGAGTGGTCTGTGTGGTATGCGGGGACAAAACAAAAGCTACTTAACTCATTAAAATTGACCTCAGAAGCTAAGAACATGTTCTCTGTCCTTCACTCTCTCAGACAGTCAAGGTCTCCTACCTTTCCATGGTGAATTTTCTCTAGGGAACTGTCTCTCTTATCTTCACATTTCTTCTCTATCCCTGTTTCTTTTTTGGTTTTCTGCCTCTGTTCTTTATTTCTCCTAATATACCCCAATCTCTCCTCCTTTTTCTTTTTCTTTTTCTTTCTGAGGTTCTTTCATCTCTTCCTCACATACTCCTCCTTTAACAGAGCTTAAAATGAAATCAAATTATGCTTTAATATATATCCTCTATTCTTAATGTTTAATTCAAGTGAGTTGAAAAGTCTTTACTTTTCTCTGTGCTAATTATGCATTAATTACTTATGTGTTAGATTGTGAGAGAGACTTACAGGATTCAGACAGGCTATATTGATGAAGCAGCTTTAATATAAGCGCGGCAATAATGGGAGAAAGATATACATCAGAAGAGTCTGGAGATCTCAGGCTCAGGTTTCTTTGTCCTTCCACTGCTGGGTCCCACAGAACAAGCTTTGTATCCAGTTCTCAAATCAACACCAGCATGTGTGCAAACACCTCTCTCCCGGGAAGCCTAATCTGTGTTCATGGTGGGCTCTCAAGAGTGAGCTGGTCGCATAGGCATATTCCAGCCACCCAACCAGCCTCAACCATCAAAACCTTCAATTCCACCAAAACCAAGTGCTAGGCATAAATCCCATTATTTTCACTCATCAGTGCTGACAGCCTGGTACATTCTGCCCCCAAATAACCCACAGATCCATGGTGGCAAACCGACATTTCTCTTTAGTTAGTATATTTTAAAGTTTTGATGAATACAGCTCTAAGGAACTTTATAGGCAAGCATTTGGCCAATTCAGACCTGCTGAGATTAACCACACTATGCTCTCTTTCTGTTAAAAACAAAATCCCACTAAGCCACTTTGCTATATATTAGAGCTGGAACTAAAATGGCCTTCTTTGCTATGGATCTAAACTCAGTGTTTTCAGAATAGAATCCCCCAAGCCCCGTTTAAACAAAATGGAAGGGATGAGCTGCTGCGGGCTGGTCTTTGTCCCTCTGGCAGGCCTTCTTCTCAGCCCTCACCTTCCACCTCATCTCCAGGATGGCCCTTTCCACCTCGTCCAGGGCTCGCTCTCTCCTTTCCACTGCCCTCTCCCTCCTAAGTACTTCCTTTTCTCTTTGGCTGGCCTGCTCCAGGATCCTGGCCCAGTCACCCTCAATGCCTGTGGGGAGCTGCGGCCCTTGAAGCCTGGGGTCCTGGTGCTGCCCGGCCTGACCATGGCCACCCTTCTCCAGCTCCTCTTTGTGCATGCTTTTCAGATGCTTCCACAGGGCTGTGGTGCCCAAGTTAACCCCAGGGCCACGGCCCACCTGCCAGCCACACAGGCGGCAGGTGGTGTATGGGTTGGGGTGGTGTCCAGCACAGGCAGGGGCCAGGGGGAAATACTCCCAGGCCTCGGAAAACCAAGTCCCCTTGTTGTGGGGCATCGGGGTGGGTGTGGTACCCGCAAAAGGGCCGACCGGTCCTCCCATCTCACTGATCTCCTCCTCCTTCACTTCTAAGTCCCCTTTTGCCTTTATCCTGGTTCCCTCTCCTTCCTCCTCTTCCCGCCTCATCCTGTCTCTTCTTTACAGCTTTCCTTTCCAAAAGTCTCTAAGGCTAGAAGTGTACTTGGCAAGGGACTGTGGTGACTCTTGGGGATTTGCAATAATGGTCAAAGGCCGGCCACACCTGGGTGGTGTGATGTTTCCTTTCTGCTTCACTGGAGAGTAAGGGTGCATCAGAGCCAAGCAAAATGGCCCGGAGGCCCTCCTGTACATTCCCTCCATGACCCGGATACATACTGATCCCTCCTTGGCTGGCCCAGAAGACAAAACAAATTAGTGCAACAAATACAAAGCTCTTGATTGAGCTCAGTGTTCTCTACATCAACCAGCAACACGGGTGTTTTTGAATATTAAACATTTTAGGTTTTTCTCTTCATTCTCCTCCTGGCTGCTTCCGCTGTTTCTGTGCTCCTGGCGATCGATCCAATGCGTTCTGGAAGCAGGAGGAGAAGCCTCAAGGTTCAGGCTGTTCAGGAGCCCCAGTGCTGGGGCCTCACTGGGTCTCCCTCAGCGTGGGTAGAAGCGAAGCATAGACAGATGCTGACGTCGGAGACTCGTGTTTCCTCAGAACGGATGCAACAGGCTGTCTGGAGGCTACAAAGTCTGCCAGGGTCTGGGAAATAAAGTTCTCAATGTGAGGTTAGCTTGTCCCTAGGGAGGTCCCTCTGGGGCTGGGATTCTAGGAATTCCACACAGCAGGCTTAGCTGTTTTCAGCGGGAGGAGCTGGCATGCCCGAAGGAGAGAGAGGTGGAGCGAATCTCCACAGACCTGGTTGTGCCTGGGTGTCCTCGGCAAGCAGCTCACCCCATCCTCCACCTTCCCAGGCACCATCGCCTGCAAAGCCAACAGCAGATGAGAACTTCCTGACAGCAACTTAGTCCAGATGTTTGGCTTATTTTAAGAGGTACCTCATTTTAAGAATAAATAAACAAAGGGAAAATTATAGTACATGTTAAAAACAGCCTGACTTCTCTCTCCTTTCTTGGGTCATTTCTTAAGTGATTGAGAGTTTATTCGTTAAGCTTTGGAACCTTGAACAGTTAGGAAGCACCTCCCAGCCACAAGTGGGTACTTACAGGCAAGCAAGGCTCTGGACTGGTCTCTGATGGCTCCGGAGCAGGGTGAGCACTCCTGCCGCCTTAGAAGGCTGTTAGCTGACTCCTATCCCTGGGAGGAGGGCACCTCCAGTTCCTGTTCCCTCCCACTTCCAGGGAAGCCTGGTTTCCAAGTGGGTGTGTCCCTGCCTGTAGGGTTTTTCTGCAACAAATGCAAAACTTTTCTCCGACTCCCTCCACCGCTGAAGAAAGTTGTCCCCGGCAAATATCATGTAGTAAAACAGTAAGTTGAGCACCTACAAGTCTTAGTTCTGTTTCCAGAAGACTAGATCATCTGGCCTGTCAAGCAAAGAAGGAGATTTAAGAGGGGGAATGGGTAGCATACGGGCAGAGAAACCACATGCCTCAAGAATATCTGTGGTTTCAAATATTTTATCCAGTTGTCAGACCATGAGTCTCCATTTTTGGTTGGAAACTATTGATGTTGTAAATACAGTCAGTAGAAAAGCCAGAGAACTTGCAGAAAGGGGAAGATTAAGTGAAAGGACTTCACCCCCAATTTAGAGTAATATAACAAATTTGGGGTTGCTTTTTATTATATTATGTAACTAGAATTGGAAAAGCTGAAATATGTTGGCTTCTACTCTCAATTGGAATGAAATAAAGGTATAATCAACTTAAGCAAAAAATATGTATTTCAGATAGGTAGATAGATAGATAGATTTAGGAAGGAAGACCTACCAAGAGGAGACAGGCACATTTTAAAGAAGGTGTCCATGGGAGAAAAAACTTTTGAGTTATAGAAGAAAATATAGAAATGGTAGAGTAGAAAACATGTAGAGACTGAAAGTCAAATTTCAAGTGAAAATCAAATGTGTGGGGCATGGAGAGACCCCAAATAGAAATGAAGAGCTGGTAAACAAATAGGGAAACTCTTTTCTTTTTTTTCTTTTTTTAGGTTTTCTCTTTCTAGACTAAACAGCTATTTTCAAACTGATTCTGTGAAAAGTCCTTTGGAAAAGGTTCTGTCCAAACTTAAGCAAACTGAATATGGGATAATTTACAAATGGTCACCATTTCAGTATTTCATCTGTGGAAATAAGGGAATGATCAGTCTTACAGCCAGATTTGGATTCATTTTTCCTGACTCATCAGTTTTATCCTGCTCCAACCTCTCCTTCCAGGACAACATCCCCACCTCACTCCCAAGCCCATGAACCGTTCCATCTGCCCATCTTTGTGAATCCCCCACTACTTTTCACCTGTAGGATCCAGGCCCAACTCTTGCCTGTCCACAAAATATAACTGTGCCCTCTAAGTTATTTCCAGATTTCATCCTTCTCTGTACTCCCACAGAACTCTCCAAATACTTTTTGACACTTACTGCAGAATTCTTTGTGCTACTGCTTACTTATTCCATATGTACTTAGAATAAAGTGCTGGAGAAACCAATAATTTACTTGTTTCATGAATGCAACAGACACACTGAGTGAGTGATGATTTTGACTTCTCAGCAGAGTAAGGGGTGTGTGTGTGTGTGTGTGTGTGTGTGTGTGCGCGCGCGCGCGTGCGTGCTTATATGTATGTGTACGTAAACTCTTGTTCATATTTACTTCATTTTTTTCCCAAATTTAGCATGTTTTTCTTCTTAATTGTTTGGAAATACAGCTCTGCTTTCTCAGCAAAACCATATGTGCTTGACATTTCATAATATGTTCGACTTCAATTTGAACTAGTTTAGTCTGAAGCTTTTCAATTTTGGAGACTAAAGGAGTTTCGGGACAAGAACCATATCCCTAAACAAAATCTTGGAACACTGTCTGGAGCTCGTATAGAATATATGAAATCTGAATCATTCCATGAAATCTGAATTCAGAGAATCTACAAGAGTTAAATCTTTTTGATATTTTTATTAAATTGACAAGAAATTTCTTCAGTGAGCCAGTTGCCTTTATGAAATAATGGAACCCCTACTTGTTCCTGATATGACCATATCCTCATCTTTTGGTGGGTTGAATGAGCATGGAGAAAATGAATCATGAGAGGGGTTAAAGGTATGGGCATTAATACAAACTTTTACAACTTTTACAAGACATTTTTTTCCTATAACTCTTACATGGACGACCTGGAGATAAATATCAATCTTTGGCACTTTATTAGATTAAATAAACTGAATTCTCTTTACTTATTAAGAATACAATTCGGGGGACCTGGTTTTACTTTTAGGACAGAAAGAGACATAATTTCATGGAGCTGCATTCCCGTCACGTGCCTGCATCCCATTGGCAAGTGCTGAATGGGTAGGAAAGCTGGGGCTGCGGTGTTTGCTACTACCATTTTGGATGCAACAGATGACCTCCTCTGAAAGTCTCATGATTTCCTTAGGGTTTTTGCCATGATGTGATGTTCTGAGGGATGTTCAACTGCTCCTCAGTGGGATCTCACCAGAAAGATGGGACTTAGTATCCTTAGGTTTGGTTTCTCAGTTCTGCTCAAGACCAGACTCTTTGGGCACCACTATCTTGTGGGGAAATTGGCACACCAAGCATTAAATATAGTTAATTGTTCTTTACTAGTTAACTAGCATATTCATCAGTATTCATGTTCATCAATGAAAAATATTTGAGAACTAAGAACTAGGGCTGGTCATATGTAAAACACACATATCTCTGGATGAGAAAACAAGTAGCTAAAAGTGGGATTATAATTTTGCAGCATCTCAGATAAAATAATGAAGATCCAATAAGTCTTATCAGATATGTTCACCAGGCTCTTGAAAAAACCACCATCTTACAAAGAACAAACACAGTGTTGAAAATAAAACATAACTAACCCTCCTCTAAGCTCCTGGGTTTTGTAACATAAGCTACCTCTTCTTCTACTTCTTTCTTGTTTCAATACAACGTGTTTTACCAGGAAATGTCTTGGACTGGGATTAAGGTAACTCTTCCAATTGTGCTATCAACTACATTCTTCTCCTTTTAACCATTCTGTGATTCTGTGCCTTGATTTCCCCATCTGTCAAATGGCAATAATAGGGTGGGTCCTATCTAGCCCATAGGATTGTTTAGATGATAAAATAAAAAATTAATTAGGAAAACTCTTTACAAGTCAAAAGTGAGATGTTTATATTAAATGGTTCCTGTAATTGTTGCTACAACTAGTACTTTACATTATTTGGGGAACGAAAGCAACAAAAGTCTGGCTATCTTTTAGCTTTCAGTCTAACAGAATATTCTTCTCTGGCCGCTTCTTCTTTCTATTCTTTGGTTTCCATTTATACAGTTTTATTCTGCCTATGTAGGGATGTAATTTTCCTTTTCCAGAACCCAGAATCCAGACTTGCAACATTAGTATAGTCCTAGATTCTTCTTAAATTGACCTTAAATTCTAACCATTAATTTATAACATCTGTACAGGAGATTGCCTGTTTATAATTCACTCTTTAAACCTCTTACAGGTAAACACTGCCTTGTTAAAAGTGGAGAAAATAATTTTGTGCCAATTTGCCTTGTTTGAGGCTTGGTGGAGATATAAGGGATATCAATTCAGTTTCTTCTGAATTGGCAAATAATTCTTTCTGTATTCTGCCTTTCACCACCTCCAGAGAATATTTACCTGCTCACTGAGGAATGTATTTCCCACAGCAAATCTTACATGGTTTATAGAGAGAAGCTTCCCTCAAGGTGAAAGAGAAGGTAAGGAAATCAGTCAATGGAAGTGGGTTTGGCAAAGAAAGAAAACAAAGCACAACAGAAGTTGCCACTGCCCAAGTTGATCTTGGCATTTAAGAGCAATTCTCATTCCAAGAAAAACATCATCTTGCCTACCAAATGCCATTTTCTGATACCTCATCTAGCTCCTCCAAGGGGTTGGGAGGTAACATTTCCCAGAATATAAGAAATATATTTGACTTGGTCAATTCGTATATAAACACTAACGTTGTATTTAACTGTCAGTAAATGCAAATCTTTTTATATGAGTGCCAACAAGTTTAATTCAACCTACATGAATTAATCATTTCAGTTAGTTCAGTGAACTTAGCATCACTGCTTTAAACCAATAAACAAATAGTTTCTACTTTTTCTTGCAAGGATCTGGGTGGGTTGGGGGTGAGGAGGTTTGGAGGAAGTGTACATAAAGGACTTGGCTCCATGGCAAGGAACATGTTTACCAAGAGGATTAGAAGTTCCTGGAGCAGGACACACGTCAAGACAAGCTCAGGTGAGAACATACAAAGCGATACTCTCATAGGTGGTAAACATGGCAGCCTCTGCCGGAACAATCCCAGCTGTCTCCTGCCTGGGACAGCAGCCCTTCTCCTTTCTCCTGAGTCATTTTGCCTCAGAGCTCAGTATATTTTCAACAGTCGCTGAGTCACGTAGCTCCTGCTGCACTGTGATCTTTAATTGATAAAATTTTAAGTTTACGTTGATGAATGATTGTATTGATCCACTTGATTCATTTTGAGACTATTACTGGTTTTGTCATTAGATCACTTTAAAAACAATTCACCCACGATAATGACAGGATGCAATCCTGCAAATATCTTTTAAGGGTCATTATAGATATGTTCTGTTAAATAAGCTGTGATTTGATGTGCCCACTACCCTTCCAACCTTGAGGCCAGGAGGTATGGCCAGAATTTTACCAGCACACAACTGCATTTAGTTATTATTTTGGCAAGTGATAACTTCAGAACTGGCATTTAGAACCCTCAGTGTCAAGAAGCTGTGAGACAAAGTTCTGGCCTCCAGGGATGGAGAGTTTTACATTCATTTTCTGCTACCATGTATGCTATTTGGAGGTGGTGCTAACAGTGGCAGTTAATATTTCTAAAGAAGACTTGCAGGACCCAGAGTGACAGTGTTATAAGTCTACAGCTTAATTCAGGAAAAGGATATAATCTAGCAACAATATTCTTAAAGTAAGGATACGCTTCCCATGTACACATTTACAGCACTCAAAGTGGGGAGCCCAAAATGGAGTCTCAGCTGAGGTTGTTTTATATTTTCCTGGTCACTTAGGCATATTCCTGCTACTACTCACACTCGACAGAAGAGTCCTCCCAGGTTCTCGCCTAGGCCAGGGGCGAATCATCAATCTCACTGTTATCGATAAGCAATGCTGATGAGCTGGGAAAACTTGTCCCTAGACCCACTAGGCCCATGGTTACAAATAAAGCAGCGCTTTTAATCAATACATTTCATACCTTGACCATGGATCGATGCCATGCAGGAGCTTGAACAAAAGAGTTCAGGTTAATTTCAGGCCTTCCGCACAAACGCTCACTGCAAAGAAGCTGTGGTTTGACCACTTTAGATTCTATATCACCATAAACCACACTGCCTCTAGCCATACCTCGGCATCATTGTATGGCTCATATGGAAAACGTTGGGGACTAACCTTATGCTTATCTGCCTTGTAGAAATACACATACTAATGAAAAGAGAAAAGACAAAGGATTTTGGGAACTGAAGTCTGTTTTGACAAGTGTGTATGATAATAAACCAGCCCAATCAAACAACCTGACCATCTGGTGTATGGCTGTGTCTCCAGTCCCTCGAAACAAAGTGTGGGATAGCTCATCCGAAAAGATCACGTTTTCCTTGGGTGAGTTGTCTATTTAATGAGATCAACAAGGGGTGGCCAAGACTGCCATAAGTTCAGAACATTTCTAACTGAAATGAATAGAATACTGAGTATTTCCATGATATTTTAATCTCTGAAAACTCTCTCTACACAACTCAAAATTATTAGATTTCAAAGTAATGGACATTTTTTGACTAAAGGAACTCTACTGAAAAGAATTTCTTCAAATAAAAAATAGTTGATTCCTGTTTCTAAGAATTTCTGGTGAATACAGCAATTTTTTAATTCAAATTCCATTAATAATAACTCTAAACTAGCATTTTTGTTAATCTACAATATAATAAAAATTAACACTAACATACTGATGATCAAGAGAGTTTTTAAAACCCTAAAATTACTTCAGAGTCTATAAAAACATTCATTTATGTATAGGATATATAATTCTAATACTTAGGAATGGATAAACCATGTATGAGATATAATGATTTTATTTTTTTTTTATTGAAGTATAGTTGATTTACAGTGTTATGCCAACCTCTGCTGTTATAACAATTTTAGTATCCCTAGACTTGAAGCACAAAATCTGACACGGAGGATTTTTATGACTTGAAAATTTATATGTGGGATCATTCTACTGTTACAACATTAGATTAACCAGAATATTCATTACTCTGAACCAGATCAAACAATAAAGATTTACTACATAAAAGATGTGAACACATATCTCAACAAATACAGTGACGACAGATTGTCTATAGAAAATAGAAGTGCATAATGACAACTGTCAAATATGCCTATGTAACAGTAAAGTAATACCTATAAAACTTGAACAGATTTGCAAGTCATTATTATGACTCTGCAGAACCATTAACATCTTTTACCACCTTCCTATTTTCAGAGATATTGTAGTCTATAACATACTTATAAAAACCAGAATAATTTAAACTGTATCCCTTTGTTTCAAGGCTACAGTCTGCATATTGGGTCCTTCCCAGCCCTGTTACCAATGCTGTTAGTTGGTTCCTGCGAGCTTTGGATGGGGTATGTTGCTGTGTAAACCCATCCCTGTTATGCAGAAACAGGTGCCATTCAGAGATGAGGACACTAGCATGATCCCTGCAAGCCTGCAACCACGCCCGTTCACATCATTCTGTGAATTTTGAGTTCATCATTCAGAAATGGTCATGAAATATCCATACTCAGCTTAGCCTAATTCCCTCAGAAATAAGTGCACCTCCTTTCCAGAAGACTGTACAAGGTTAGGGCTGCAGTCTTGGAACAGTGTAAAGGTAACTGGTTCTCACATAGATTTACCAGTAGCTTTGGCCGAATCTAAGGACATGAGCTAAAAAACAGTTAACCTCAAATTCCTAAGGAGAATCCTATTCCCATCATAGACAGAGCCACGTTTGAAAAAACAATATTTTATGATGTTAAGACTGGTTCTTGTTTTTTTTGTTATTGTTTAAAGACTTTATTTTTTAGAGCAGTTTTAGATTCACAGCAAAATTAAGAGGAAGGTACAGAGATTTCTCATATACCCTCTCCCCACACAAGCATCCTCTCCCTCATTATCAACATCACTCACCAGAATGGTGCATTTGTCACCACTGATGAAGCTACACTGACACATAGCAATCACCCAAAGTCCTTAGTTTACTTTAGGGTTTCCTCTTGGTGTTGTACATTCTACAGATTTAGGCAAACGATGTACTCATCATTATGGTTAGGTTAGGTCCTACAGCCCTAAAATTTCACTGTCCTAAAATTGACTTCTCTCAGTAATATGCATTTAAGTTTCCTCCATGTCTTTTCATGGCTTGATAGATTTATTTTTCAGCACTGAATAACATTCCACTGGATGCGTATACCACAGTTTATGTATCCATTCATCCACAGAAGGACATCTTGTTTGCTTCCAAGTTTTGACAATTAAAAATAAAGCTTCTATAAACATTCATATGCAGGTTTTTGTGGGGCATGCATTTTCAACTCCTTTGAGTAAATACGAAGGAGCACAACTGCTAGATTGTATGGTAAGAGTATGTTTAGATTTATAAGAAACCAAGAAAATGTTTTCCAAAGTGGCTGTACCATTTTGAATTCCCACCAGCAATGAATGAGAGTTCCTATTCCTCCACATCCTTGCCAGCATTTTGTACTGTCAATATTCTGGATTTCAGCCATTCTAATAGGTGTAGCAGTATTTCATTGTTGTTTCAGTTTGTGTTCTCTGATGACATATGATGTGGAGCATGTTTTTGTATGCTTATTTGCCAACTGTAGACTTTCTTTGGTGAGATATCTGTCTCTGGCACATTTTTATTTTTTTTTAACTTTTTAAAAAATTTATTTATTTTTGGCTGTGTTGGATCTTCGTTGCTGTGTGCAGGCTTTCTCTAAGTTGCGGCGTGCGGGGGCTACTCTTCGTTGCGGCGTGTGGGGGCTACTCTTTATTGCAGCGTGCGGGCTTCTCATTGTGGTGGCATCTCTCGTTGCGGAGCACAGTCTCTAGGCGTGCGGGCTTCAGTAATTGTGGTACACAGGCTCAGTAACTGTGGCTCCTGGGGGCTCTAGGCGCAGGCTCAGTAGTTGTGGTGCACGGGCTTAGTTGCTCTGCGGCGTGTGGGATCTTCCCGGACCAGGGCTCAAACCCGTGTCCCCTGCATTGGCAGGTGGATTCTTAACCACTGCGCCATGAGGGAAGTCCATCTGGCCCATTTTTAAATCAGGTTGTTTGTTTCCTTATTGTTAAGTTTTAAGAATTCTGTGTATATTTTGATAACAGTTCTTTATCAGATATATCTTTTGCAAACATTTTCTTCCAGGCTTTCCTTCTCATTCTCTTGAACTGTATTTTGTCTTAAGATCAGAAAGTAGTGAATATTTTTTAAGGTAAGAAGGAAGAGCACTGATTCTGATACTCAAAGCACACCATAATTTCAATTTTACAGGACAGCCCTGATCTAGTATAATTTTAGGCAATTTAAAATTGTCAAATGAGTCTTTATCCTTTATGATCAAATATTAAAGACAGTAAATCTTAAACAGTTCGGTTTCCCAAAATTATAGCTTATATTCTGCTCATATTCTGACATTTATCTTTTGAATGATTTAGAAGATATAGTTGAGGCTCTGTAAAGCAATATCACTGCCATGTCCTATTTTCCTATTTGTTGTAAGTTCTTAAACATTTACTTCCTAACATGCTTTCTGCCTGCAGTAGTACTGCTGGATGCTTTATAAACTCTGGAGTAAAGTTCTGATGCCTTGTGCAAGCGTCATTGCCTTGTGGGACAGATATTGACATGAAAATGCAGGAGAAAAATCTGTCTCTTAGTGCTAAAGTAGAGAAATTCTAAGACTATTACGGAACAAAAAGGAGATTTAGGGAGAGAACGGGAGGACTTTTTGCTCTCTTTTGTTCCCAGAAAAGAGTAACAATGTTGGAAGGCTGCAAGGTAACAGCCCTCTGAGGTGCTTCTTTCCCTACCTACCCACCTGTCTCTCGGGACATTCAAGTGCTCAGTGATTCTTATTCTAGAAAACTCAGAAAGGGGAAGGGGTCAAGGTGAAGGTGACTCGTCAGGCAGCTATTCGAGTACCAGGGCCTGAAGAATTGTCATGATTCAACAGTAACTTTAAAATAAGCTCTTTCTAAAAATATCCTATCATGCCAACCAAGTCTGTCAGAATGTCTAATATTGTAGCGTGGAGGAGTCAATGTTTTGGCATATACAAAGAGTTGTTTTGTTTTTTTGGGGGTAGAGGGAATAGTTTTCTTTTTCATTTCAAGAGTTGAGTGCAGGGGCTTCCTGGTGGCGCAGTGGTTAAGAATCCACCTGCCAATGCAGGAGACATGGGTTCGAGCCCTGGTCCGGGAAGATCCCACATGCTGCGGAGCAACTAAGCCCATGCGCCACGACTACTGAGCCTGCGCTCTGGAGCCCATGCACCTAGAGCCCGTGCTCCGCAACAAGAGAAGCCACCTCAATGAGAAGCCTACACACCACAAAGAAGAGTAGCCCGTGCTCGCCGCAACTAGAGAAAGCCCGTGTGCAGCAACGAAGACCCAACGCAGCCAAAAATAAAATAAATAAAATAAATTTATAAAAAGAAAAAAAGAGTTGAGTGCAGATACCTCCTGAGGTGGGTAATATTCTGCCTGTCTTGTTGATTAAGTAGATTTCTAACTGTAACTGTCGAGATCAAGACCTTTGGGATACAAAGAGAGTTAAGGGTTGGTGAGGGGTTCAGTGTGTGTGTGAGA